>NC_092823.1:22020259-22323592 GCF_023375885.2 Dermacentor andersoni
GTAAATATGTTATTTAGTTCTTTAAAAAAGAGGCAGCTGTCAGTATTCTGTTCCAAAGTAAAAATTGCCCCTACCTGGCTCTGTTTCATTTTCCGATGTTGATGGTCCATTCGGGGGCACTCAACTGATAGACTGCACTTTGGCCATGTCGGGTGTGCTGTCACCAGGCCCAAGGTCGATCGACATCTTCACCAAAAGTCGAGTCCAAACGCTATAAAAGAAACATCTCATCATTTTGCTATCAGTTTTGTCATCTTGCGTGTTTCACACACGGCCGTAAGTGAAATATTTCGTCACTTGGATACTGAAAAAAATTCAAGCATTTTCTGGCAGTCCAGCTGAATACACATAAATGGAGAACATTAAAGAGCAAATGCAGTTGTCACATTAGATTGGTCAAGTACTGCAGAAATGAAAAATAAATCAGTGATACTGTGTCTGTTGGCTTTGAATGCAAGAAAAGTAAAAACAGGAACTTGCAGCCACGCCACTTTGAATGTCCCGCGTTTGCTACACCTCACAACAAGTTTGGCATGGTCCGGTACTCGGGGATAGTAATCGCTTAAAATCAAGATGAACGAGCGTCGGCATAAATTAACAGGATACTTAACGGGGCAATATTGGCGCATAAAACAACTCACGTAGTAAAGCTACTGTCAATTACCCGATGACGCATCTGCGGGCGGTGCGGCTTGGGCGAACAATTCAAAAAGGAATGAGAGTTTCACTTGTTTCACGCCTACTAAGCTAAGACAGAATTTGAGTTTCTTACTAAACTCTACTGGACATTTACGCTCCGAATAAGACGCTGGAAATTTTGTTACGTCACATTGCATACGTATGAAAGTGAGGAAATTGCTTTTATTGTATTCTGCCCAGACGGCATGCAGCAGCTACCACTCTCATGCAACAAAAGCATGAAAGTGGTACTCGCGGCACGGTAAACAAACATATACAGCGCCAACGTTACGCTCCTTAGAGTTGGAACTAAGCACGATCAAGCCAGTTAGTTTTCTAGCTTTCATAACGCCATGAACACGACCAAACATCGCGCGAAACAACTGTCTGCTCTCGAAAATTATTACCGCTTCCATTTATATACCTATCGCTGCCACAAGCAAAAGTCAATGGGCTAGCTGTCCACAAGCCGCAGATTAGACAGACAGCAACATATTACGGTAACGTAAAACAATTTCAACGCTGACTTAGCAGCCGCGGTGTGCTCTAAGCGCCACAGTTCTCGTTTGCCGCTCGAAATTCACACCATGATGACGGGCACTGCATCTTTCACATGAAATATTGCACGCTTTGCTCCGGAGCTCAATAGAAGGGCGAAACGCATTTGCACGTACCTGAAATCCGCATGCCGGAAACCCGTCGACGCTTCCGAGAACGGGGCACACAGCCAGCCATACACCAGTACGGCGGCTTGACTTGGACGTGAGGCACTTCTATCAAATATTTCACATGCGACATGTTTCACACCGATTGCGAGAACACGAGAAAATGCCGCAGGTCGCAATGCGACGCCGTGCACCCGTGCATCTACCGATGAGCTGCGTGCGCGGACTTGCAGAAAAACAGAACTATGACAAAACGGCCGGCGCGAAAGGACGGCGGCTCGCGTTGCGGAGACGAAGCGGTCAATGAAGCGCGAATGAATGTTGCCAACTGTTGGTTCCGCGTTATGCCGGCGGTGGTGGCTTTAGTGGCGTGTGTTGCGGCTGTCTAATTTTTTATTTCTTTTCCCCGAACAGTATAGCGAAGATCAGTTCTTTGTTTGCATTTTTACTGTGTCGTTTGGTATTATCTTTTTGTCCTTTAATGCTATTAAGCAGCCAATTATGGCCCCCCAGGTTCGCGCGCGCCAGCTTTGCGCGCAAATCTCGGAGGCCGTAAGACAACGCATTAAAAATTGCCGTTCTTGTCGTTAACGTTTCATCATCGTTTCTTCAACTGAGGTAGAGGCGTAGTGTCCCTTTTCCCGGGGTGGGGAGGGGGCGATCAAGACAGAGTTGGTTGTTATCGCGACATCCGCGAACCCTGCGATTTTTTTTATAACGTAAGCATTTCTATAATTACCCACAAATAAAAACCATCCGTCCGTCAGTCCGTACCGCACGATACCTTTCAAAATAGAACACGCAGCAGCGAGTGAATTCACCTTCGTGCTAGCTCTCGCTTCAACGCGACTGAAGCGGCGAGAACACAGCGCTCACGAAGCTCTCAGCTTATGCCGCACTATGCTCTTTTCGCAGATCACTTTCAAGATAGGTGTACGCGCGTCTGTTTTCAAAGCGAAGTAAACGGTGAGAACACAGCGCGTGAAGTTTTCAGCAGTGGGCACACTCTGTCCAAATTGCAGTTCGCTTTCGAGATACGGTTCGCGCGGCCGTGCCACAAGCAGCCGCCGCCGCCGGAGAACGGTTGATAATGGTTCGACGCGGTTGAGAAGTGCTAAAGAGCGATAACGGCTCAAAACGAACGTAACGTCACAGCGCACCTGGCCCCGCCACCTGCAGTACTTTGCTTGCGCCATTCACTTGGCGCCGCCGACCACAGCAGCTCGTGTCGCCGCAGCGCTGTCGCTTATAGTCGTCGGATCAAGTCTCATAACATTGATAACGACATGGACTGCGTGTGGATGAGGAAGAGTCACAATGCTTACGCATACTTAGACAAATCCGAGAGGAGTTCCTGTGTGATTTTTTTTACCGGAAATGTGCAGTCAGCGGTGACCCAGAGTTGACAATGCATGTAAGAGGGGTGCCAAGCTTTCTTTTTTTATGAGAGTCTTGCCCAGCTCCCAAAGATCTGCTCAAGGTAAGACTTGCTGATGGCTGTATGTGTTTTTTTTTATTGTCGCATGGGGGCCCTCGAACCGCCACGAATCCTACAGTGTAATGAAGTTAGAGCAGTATTCACGTCCAAAGGGAAATGTAGCCGGTAATTGGGCTGCCTAAGGCTTGCGGCCCGGTGGCAGCGGCCCAACCCTCCCCCGTTTCCGTTGACAAGTTAGGGGGAGGGGTCTGGAGCAATCTTACACCCCCCTCCCCACAGTGGTGTAGCCAGAAAATTTTTTTCGTGTGAGGGGGGGTGGGGTCCCAATTGACCGTGGAGGGGGAAGGAGCGGGGCCATTGCCATAGTAGCAAAAAATTTACTGTTAGTGAGCGTTACAAGTGCCCGGCGTGCCCCACTTGGCTACGCCGCTACTAGCCCCCCCCCCCCCCCCCCCCACTTCGCAATCGACGCAAATCGAGCTATCAGAACGTGCATGACACGCATGCATGTCATAACATGAATGACATGCCGCGAAGCTGGCATGGATGTCGTCACATCATCATCATCATCAGCTTATTTTGACGTCAATCGCAGGACGAAAGCTTCTCCAGCGATCTCCAATACCCCTGTCTTGTGCTAACTGGTTCCACGTGTCTTCAAGTTTCCCTATTCCATCACGTCCACATTATTCTCTGCCGTCCTCGACTGTGCTTCCCTTCCCTTAGCACCCATTCTGCAACTCCAATAGACCAGCAGTTCTCTCCCTTACGCATTGCAATGTCTGCCAAGCACGACTTCTTCCTCTTAATGTCAACCAGAATATCAGCTATCCCCGTTCGCTCTCTAATCCACATCGCTGTCCTCCAGTCTATTATCGTCATGCCTAATAATTTTCATTCCATCGCTCGTTGCGCTGTCCTCAACGTCTTCCCAAGCTTCTTTGGTAACTTCCAAGTTTCGGCCCCATACGTTAGTAACGGTAGAAAGCAATGATTAGCAGTAAGCTCCCTGGTCATGATTTAGTAATGCCTGCCGTAAGCTCTCCAGCTATTTTTTTATTTTTGTTAATTTCCTTGATCAGAGGCCCCTGCGAGTAATTAACCTCAATAAACGTATTTCTGCGCAGGTTCTAGAGGCTGACTGCCGACCATGACATTCGTTCTCTCGCCAGGCTGCGGAACATTACTTTTCTGTTCTGCATACTAACTCTCAATCAGACTCTTACACTTTCTTCGCCAAGGTCCTCAAACGTTTGTTGCAAATAGTCTGCAGCTTTGCTGAGTATGCCAATGTCATCTACAAACCGTAAGTTGGTGAGCTATTTACCGTTAGCCCTCACTCCTAACAATTCCCAGTCTAACTGGTTGCACACCTTTAAGTATTCAGTGATAGCATTGTAAATATTTTGCCATTGATCATATCAAGCCTTTTGCAGATATCTGGCTATGCAAAGTCTGCGCGTTAGTGGCATCCGTTCGATATCAACATTAGTGGGAAACTTCATTTTTGACCGCTGTTCGGAGCCAGCGCGCTGCTGCCTAGATGCCCCGATCTAATCATTCCAGCTACCTGATTCAAGCGCAGGTAGCGCGCGTTTCATGTAAAGCCAATATCAACGCCTTAACTGGCAATGTTCATTTATCACATACTGTAAGCTTGTTCACTTACTCCCTTATAATTAGGGTGTATATTAGAAAGACTGGGGTGTTCCAAGGGTGCTTTCTTGTTGAACACCCTTTTCCATTAAAAAAGGGTGTTTCAAGGGTGTTTACAAGGGTGAAAAGATGAATACACCCGTATTACACCCATAAGGGTGTGAAAATTTTTAGAGTGTAGCCAGACTACAAATTCAAAAAATCTAACAACCCCTATCTAAAAGAATACCTTGACACACAAGGTGGACGTTGATCCCAAACAGTTACCAAGAAACTTCAAATTACGCGTCCTCGCACATAGACACAAACGGGGTTTACTTATTGAAGCTAAGTAATTATGAATTAGAGATTCCATAGATCATAAAGCCGAAGCTAGAAGTGGCCTTGATGAACTCATATCCGTAACCCTTAGTAAAAGAGAGCTAGATTATCATTACATAATGCCAAATAAACAAAAGGAAAACAATCTACAATCCTTATCACGTGCCCACATTGCCTCAGAAGGCCTGACTTATTCCACCTTTTTTTTAACGCACTTATAAATTGCGCTACTGTAATGCTATGCTCTATCCGAACTGGTGGCCGTATTTTGTGACATGCCTTTACACAATGCGATCCAGCCTGATTAGAATAAATCCCCAAATGTGACAAATAATTTAAAAACTTCCAAGAAACATCGGGCGAACTATTCAAAAGAAGACGCAGTCAAAATTAAGCTGATGCCTATTATCCTCAGCCTGCATCTCCGTGTAACGAAAGAAAACGAAAACACTGACGCTTTCCTTTCGAGCGCGTTCAGCTCTGACTTTTCATGAAAGTAAACATGAAACCAACCAAAAAAATCTGCCATACCACCAACAGAAGAAATGAACAATGCCCTCTGTCTAACAAATGCCCAATCTGCAGAACGCTTCTCGAAAAAAAGCCCTCCTGCCCAATAAAACACCGCTCCTTACAAACCAGCGCTAAAAAAAATTAAGACCCAATCCACTCTGTGAAGATCGATGGCCAGCGAAGCTGTTGCCATCCACTTACCATAATCTAGTCTAACGAATTAAATGAGTACGCCGTAAAATGCTGTGTATAAATATTTATTGCTCAACAGCATTCACGAGGGCTTCATAATCGCTGTGGTACACACACAGGCTTTTGGTTTTACCAGTTGCCACGTTCTTCGCCAACGTTAGGACGACACAGGAGTCACGGATGGTGGTTGGTAGTTTCTGAACGTTTCTTCATGGCGGCCACATATTCCGGATCGTCGAGGATGTCTATGCCTTGAACGTAGTTGACTCGAACATAGTGGGCGTCTTGGCCGTCGTAGTTCAACGCTCCCGTAGCTTCCCGTACTCTTCTCAGTCTCCAAGGAACGCACGAGCGAGGACGTCGATGGCACTGCGCTTCATTACGGCGTTCTTTACGGTAGATACGCGCGACAAGTCGTCGCGGGAGCACAGGCGGTCGCACAGTGCGCAGGACAATCCGAATTTTACATCGACGAATTTGCGCTTGAATTCCGAAGTCGCTCCCTTGAACGTAGCGAGCTTGTCGGCGTAGTACTTGCGGCGTTTCGCCTCAGTCTCGGCTTCTCGTTCATCATCCCAGCTCTTGCGAGCGCGTAGCTTGTGGTCCACTTTGACTCTCGCCCAATGCTCAGCCTCTTGGATCGAAGAGGATTTGTTTACGACGTTGCTCCGAAATCCTATATATGCGCCTTTCTGCGCGCATTGTATTCCCGTTGCTCCTCGGGAGTAACCGGAGATAGCGGAGAACGAGAGGAGACGGCGCAAGTACAACGCTGACAAGATCGTCACGTTCAAGGGAGCGACATCGAAATTCGAGCGCCAGTTCCTCGACGTGGAAATCGGATTCTTCTGCGCCGTGTGCGACTGCCTGTGGTTCCGCCACGACTGGTCGCGCATCGCCATTGTAAAGAACGTCGATTTCTCGGAAGCCGTGTTTTCGGTGGACCGCCACGAAAGGATCGCTAGTTGGTACAGGTAAACTGCTTCGGTGTAAAAAAATTGGCTGAAGGCTTAACTTGGTTAAGCCTGGAAGATTGCGAAAGCAATACCCTTGGCTACGCCTTGGTTCAGCTGATGGTGTGGACATGGTTGCCCTTTGTTAAACTTATGGCTATACATCATCCGACATAGCGCAAGGCAGCGCGCCGACCAGTGCGAGGAGCCGAGCGGTAGCCCCATTTATCCTCCTAGCGTGACGTCACACCAGCGAGCGCCCTCTCTCGGTAGCGCCGCCGCAGCGGCGCGCAAGGCTTCGCCTCCACCATCGATGCCGCAAGCTGGGACCCCCGTCTCTCGGTCTGGCGTGACGTCACATGGTCACGTGACACGCAGCTGTGTAAGGAGGCGCCACGACCACCGATGGGCCGAATGTGCGAGCAGTATTTCTTTCGCAATAAAAGAACGTAGCTCATCAAACTGCGCCAGGCCTTCCACACTGAAAGCAACACTGACCCTGTTTGCTTTACAATTCCGCAGGTGTCGTCACGGAAACATTCGATTTAAAGTTCTGGATCTAACCTGACTACAAAAGGGTAACAACAAAAACTAAATGGTATTCCTTACGCCTACGAAGCGTTCAACGCGCAACTATGCTGAATACAAATCGAATACAAAAGACAAAACAATTCCTTTATTCTCGGGCCTCAAACGCACTCTTTCAGACCAGCTCGAGAGGTTCGAGCTTTCCAGAGTTTTCGCAAGGTGCGCTCTCGAAGAAAGCAAAAGCAGCTAATGTGCCCGACGGACCTCGTAAGGGGAAACAAAGTCAAATGATCTTCCCGAACAGTAGCCTCCGTGTGCTGGGAGAGGGGTACCTTCACAGACCCGCGACCGCACTGTCCCTTTGTGTAGTTGCCTTTCTTTGGCCCCGTGATTAACCTGCTCTTGTAGTAGCGTACAGGACGTTTACCTTTGTGATGACATGTACAACATCATGTACATGACTTACAATAACATGTACGCGATGCGGATAGGGGACTGTTCTTACGCCTTAATCTTCGCGAGAATACCCTTTTCGCACCGTGCCCGTCACGCGAATCCTCAATTTCAACAAGCACATGAGCTTTGAATTTAACCTCATTCGCCTTTTCACAGTAGCCGATTGGATCTTGACCTCAGCACATTTGCATCTGTCGCGTAGGCGCTTCGCACGTTTGATACTAGACACCTCGACCTCGACCGTCTTTCTGTTCTTGTGCCTAGGCCTTGTCTGTTGGCCATTATTCACACATGCATTTGAAATTTCGTTACCTTCTCTGCTTTGAGGATCCTTCTATGACCAATTCGAAAATAAATAGCCAACTCTCTCTGGCAGGTTGGCTGAAATGGCCACATTTGTGCACACTTGGCCTAAAGAGCCCTCCATTTCTTGTGGGAGAAAACCGTCGTTTTCTTAGGCAATGGCGTTGCCCTCGTTTCCGGCTACAAACACGTTTGACTCATCTCTGCGCGGAGCTACCTCAGGAATCGTTGCATAGTCCTCTCACCGCTGCTAAATAGGGTATACGCCCATCAGTCCTCGAGTGTCCTCCCGTATTATCGCCCTGAAATCTTCCATAACCAAGAAGTATTCTACTCGTTCCGTCAGCGTTTTGTCCGGCCTATGCGATGAGCAATAGCTGACTTGCTCAGGCAGGCTGCCTGAAATCGCCGCCTCCGTATACACCTGACTATTCGCTAAAACCTGTCGCATATATAACTTCTACAGCTGCCGGTTCTTATCGGAGTCCTGAATTGCGGCATATACCACCCGCTTTGCAGAGCTCCTGGCGACGTTGCCTTTTTCTCTATAGTTGTAACAAGCAGATCTTTTCCGCGCCTCCAATTCACCTACGCTGTCAGCCGGCACCTTCGTTTTTTGCGCTACTTCAGGTGCATCGCCTTCTTTCTCCTGATGCGTGCCCGGGGAAATTGAAGTCTCTGGTTTAAAATTCCTACGAAAAGCCATGTTACCTTCTTTCTCGTTATGCGTGCCGGGGAAATTTTAGCCCCTCCGGTTTAAAATTTGGACGAAAAGAGTTGTTATCCTCTTTCTCCTTATGTGTGCCGAGGTAATTTAAGGTCTCCGCTTTAAAATTCCTACTGAAAGACTTGTTACCCTCAGGCTTACCGGAGCCAAATCCGGCATTGTCACTTCTCTGTGATCGTCGCGGCATACTGCGCAAACTTCGGCCCTCTCAGTAATCCTCTGCGAATTCTGCCGCTCTCTCTTTTTTGCTTTAAAATTCGGCGTTAAGTTAGGCCGAAGTGTCTCAACAAATCCTTCTTATCCTTGTCGTAGTCTCGTGCATTTTTATCGGACAAGCAGTTCGTGATACGCCGAACGAAACCAAGCGGGATCAGCACTGGTAATCTCTCTGTCCACGGGTCTGTGGACTCGTGGAAGCTGTGGGCGATGTACAGAACCTGCAGCTTCCTGTGGGTGACGTAAATTCAGATTGTGGCAGGGATGACGACACCTAATGAATAATGCCCAACAGACAAGGCCTAGGCACAAGAAAAGAAAGACGTTGCAGGTCGAGGCGTCTAGTATCAAACACGCGAAGCGCCTACGCGCCAGATGCAAATGCGCTGAAGTCAAGATCCAATCGGCTACTGTGAAAAGGCGAAGCAGGTTAAATTCAATGCCTATGCGCTTGTTGAAATTGAGGATCGGCGTGACGCATGTTGCGAAAAGGGTATTCTCACGAAGATTTAGGCGTAAGAACAGTCACCTCTCCGCATCGCGTGCATGTTATTGTAAGTCATGTACTACATGACATTATACATGCCATCACAAAGGGAAATGTCCTGTACGCTGCTAGAAGAGCAGGTTACTCGCGGGGCCAAAGAAAGGCATCTACACAAGGGGAGAGTGCGCTCGCGGGTCTGTGAAGGTACCCCTCTCCCAGTACACGGAGGCTGCTGTTCTAAAGGTGAAGCTACGAGGTCCGGCAGGCAAATTAACTGCTTTTGCCTTCTACGACACCACACCTTGCGAAACCTCTGGAGGGCTCGACCCTCTCGAGCTAGCCTGAAAGGGTTCGTTTGAGGCCCGAGAATAAAGGAATTGTTTTGCCCTTTTGTAATAAATTTGTATTCAGCCTAGGTGCGCGTTCAATGCTTGGTCGGCGTAAGGAATACCACGTTTTTTTGCTGTTACCCTTTTCGAGTCAGGTTAGATCCAGAACTTCAAGGGGAACGTTTACGTGACGGCACGTATAGAATTGCAAGGCAAACAGGGTCAGTGTTGCATTCAGAATGGAAGGCTTGACTCACTTTGATGACCTATTACCTTATTTTACAGCGAAGCAGTTTACCTCTACCAACCAGCGATCTTTTCGTGGCGGTCCACAGAAAACTCGGCTTTCGAGAAATCGAAAACAGAACATGCCGCGACAACGTTGGCCGTATATTCGCGCTCGTAGAGAAATGTGTGGTACTGCTGCAGACAGCAGAAACGACTCTTCAAGAGCAAAGTATACTTCAACACAGAAGCCATGGTGGCTTGGGCTGTGTTGTTTTTGCGCTCGACGTTTTGCATGGCAGGATGGCCAGAAATTGAGACCAGGATCCGCAGCTCCAAGAGGTAGCCACTGTCACCTGTACGAAGATGGAAACAGTGCATTGATTACTCCTCTGGCAGGAGGCAAATTGGCAGCTGCGGTAACTTACAGCAGCATTCAAGAAAGGCCGAGTTCAGAGGTTGAAGACAATTTAGAGATTACTTCCCTGAGTCCCAAGTAAAACGATCCATTGAGCATGTCGGCTCCGACATAATCTGTTGACCAAATTACCAGTTTACTAAAATATAGAATTAAATTCAAGAAGAGCGGAGTGTCCGTGAAAAATGACCTCAGGTAATACATGCCGCTAGCTTTAATGCAAACCGTTAACTGCAGCCACCATCGGAAAACATAAATGTGATATGTAGTTAGCAGACATTCTTTATTCTTTATTGTTTCCTGCGAAGAATAAAAATTTTGCATATGAATGAACCTATAGTTCGCAACTTATATTTTTTGTGTTTTTGCGTCACCTAGCAACAAGCCAGAGGACCCTGATCCATGTGTCATGTGCCACACACGCCACTGAAGCGAGCAAGTCCGTCTCCGCTTGTGAAAGTTGCTTTTGGGCAACCCATCCCTTCTTTTTCTTTTTACTTTTGAGGTGGCGTCGCCTGGTTTGCTGGGCTCCCAGCATATTCTAGTATTTCTTCTGCACTTCAACACGCCTCCACTGCACTAAGAACTAGGACAAGATGACAAATTTTGTTTGACTGTCTCCGAAAGAGGTCAAGCAATTTAAGCTATGGGCACGGAACCTGAACTTCTGACGCAGTTAGTGAGAATCAGTTCAGCCGTCCTGGAGCAGTTCATTTGAGTTGATGACTCGCATTGGGACGCATTTGCCTCACGTGCTATAGTGCCACGTTATATTAAATAATACCGGTTGTTTTTCGCACGCTTTTTCCACCTGGCGTATTGACGCATTTAGCGAAAGCTAGCTCGGCCACGTGACCCAGTTAGCTCGCGTGTACGGATTCTTACTGCAATGGCATACTTACTAGGAAAAATTCGTGACGCTTCCTCTAGCCCGCGAAATGATTGTAATTGATTTCGTTAGGTTTTCGGATACTTTTGAGGCACGCAAGCCGCGCCTGGCGTTGTGCCGCTGTTAGCCAAAAGCAGCTGGGCCGTGTTGCGAAGTTATTTTCGCGCGTAGTTAATCCTACTGGGACAAGACCGTGACAATTTGTCTGACCCTAAAACTGATTGCAATAATTTCGTTAACTTTAGGTTAAATTTGACTCACGCTTGTCGCACCAGGCGTTGTCACGCTGTTAGCGAAAAGTATCTTGGTTGTGGTTATAAAGTTAGTTTAGCATGTACTGAATTTTAGTAGAAGTGTGTGATCATTTTAATGCCTCGAATCAACATATACATTCTTCCGGTCCACTAGGCGCGTCTGCTTAAGCAGACACTCGATGCGCTGCGAGAACACGTACACGAGCACGTGAAGGCGGGGCCCTACCGCGTCTAACCGTGTGCGGCTTAGCCGTGTCCGCAGAAAAGGGGCATCCTGTACGTTGAGCTAATGGCGTTCGTTTGGACCGCTATGGCCACTCGATGGCGGCAATACGCCTCTTTGTCCCCGGCTTCAATTAGAGAGAACGCCCGGACTGCCCCACCTGGGGGAAATCGGTAGTGGCCTCTTCCTGTCTACTTCCCCGATTTTCGCCCTTTTCTCTTACTTCCAAGCTTTCCTGTATCAGCCTCTCTTCCTCTTGCTTCCCATTTTGAGGCAGCAAGGGTAAACCTGCTGTAGTCTATTCAACCTAAGACATACTATATTAGGTTTCGTAGCTACGTACGGCTCGCGCCTACGTTTCTTTCGGGTCTTACAGAGTGCCCTTGTTGGGCTCAAGGCGGGTGGCCGGCGTAGCCACCGACATAAATTTAGTTATTGATGACTTTAGGCAACTTTCCCCGATTGCCCGATGAGCTTTTTTCGAAAAGACGGCACGTCGAAGAAAATTTCTAATTTTGCCCTACGGAAGGAATCCTTTTCGTGCTACCACGTGATTCATAGCCAATGCCCTGAAAAGACAGAACCCTTTCATCATACACCATTGTGGAAGTTCACACCGACGCTTCGGCTCCCCGATACAATATCACTTAAATGGCTAACGGCGACATATTGCTTCAAATACTTGAGAAGTCCCAACAAGAAAAGATTCCTAATATTGCGGTTTTTCATGATGTTGATTTACTTGAACCCCGCATCGATCCATTAACACATCCAGAGGTGTGGTATCAGATGCTGATCTTTTCAATCTGAGGGAAGCAGAACTAGTCGCAGGATGGAAGGGGCAGGATGTTGTCAAATTACAAAGAATAACGATCAAACGCGACAACAAACAAATCCCTACACCACATCTCATTCTCATCTTTGCTACAAGGGTTCAGCCGGAACCTCTCAATACGGGGCATACAAAACTCGAGTCAGACCATACGTGCGAAATCCACATAGATGGTACAAATGATTGTACAAATGCGTCGACCTCTGTCAAGCCTTTCTTCTGGCTTTTTGTCGATGCACCCAACATCCTCATGACGATGTTGAATAAAGAATTGAATTGAATTGAATTGAAAATGGCATAGATTTATCCATGGTTCGCAAAGCTGCCGACGCGGGCACATTTGCTCAATATGTGGTGAACAAGAACACAATTCCGACAACTGCACTGGCATAATTCACCGTGCGCACTGCTACGGTCATCATACCACATATTCCCGATTGTGACCTAAGTTGAAAAAAAACAACATATCATTACACTGCCAGGTTGCAGAAAATATCTCATTTCAGGAAGCGCAAAAACGTGTCTGGTCCATTCATACAGCAACGTATGCAGGAGCGGTCCGAAGAGGGCAACGCTGTAGCACACTCCGGCTTCTTCCCGGCCCACGCAGGAGGTGGCCGCGGCAGTGCCACGAGCCCCTTTGTGGACAACAGCTAGCGCGGCTTCGCCATCAAATAATTAGGGCCCATTGTCCTCCGGGTTGGTGACCACCAAGGCTTCGTCTCTGCAGGCGAGGCCCACCCCGTATCCACCCCGCTCCTGTGAGAAGAAATCGAGCGGCTGCCAGAAGTCGATGGATACAACCCCAGGGCAGCCGGCGCATCCACCGCCTAAGAATGGGAGCCACTCTCGCGACCGCTCCAAGAAAGAGACACGCCGAATAAGGGGCCTGGAAAGGCTGCTCAAGCTAACTTCACTCATCTTACCACACAATAAAAAACACAAATTATATCTATACGCAGAAATTACACTGGAATGTGAGACGCCCCATGCACAACCTCCATGACAAATAATACCTTCTAGACAAATATAGCACAAAGGTGCTGATTACTCCGGAGACACATCTTAAATATACACAAACTTTCTCTGACAATACTCTATACTCCATTTTCTGGAAAGACCGAGATGACGCTGTTGTATCATTCGGCGGTGTAGCTTTATTAGTCGTCAGAAGCGTTACCTGCCGGCAACTGCAACTCCGTATTCCTCTTAAGGCAGTTGCCATCGAAGCAGTGATATTCAATAAACAAGTCACCATCAGAACTACATACTACGTACTACAACTACATACTACAACTACTACGGGGGGGGGGGGGGGGGGCGAACTTATCAGCTCTCTAGAACAGCATTTCAGAGCTTTATCGATGGACGCATACTGTGGCCCTTAACAGCAATGCATAAGCATAACTGAGCTGAAATTAAAAAAAAAAACATATATCTCATTAAATTGGCTGAGGTTCGAAAAGGTTCAACTGACCGCGCCGAGAGGGTAGCCTCTTCTAACAACATATATGTTAATGGCACTGAGTCGGAACAATGGCGGTGCGTGAAAACATCGTTGTGGTCAAGGATGGACGGCAAAGTCACACTTCGCTTCAGGAGCAAATCGTTTGGCACCCTCGAGGCAGTGAGAAAAGTAGGGCTATTTTTTTACCCTCACTTCATGCAGAATCATGTAGACAAGTGTATTGTCGGGCAAAGTCTATGAGGTTATGTGTTGCACTTGGCTCGCTGGGCTCTAGCCAACCATAGCATATTTCGCGTTGCCTTCTGCATCGCGAACGAAAAGCGCCTGACTTCGAGCTTACCACCTGCGTATTCCAGCGTTTGCGGTGACAACACCTAGAGAAGCGTCACATCGAGCAATAGTCGTAGCCGGCCTCAATCGCGCCTTGCAGAAGCAGTGGTCCCCGTCACACACGCTGGTATCGCGGACTAATGACGCTGCGGATGAGCGTAGCACTACCCTCCTCATGCCACCCTGAAACTGAACGCCTGTGTACAATTCCCCATTATTCAACAAATCTAGATAAACGGCAACATCGCAAATGCACAGTGCATGAAGATAGCGCGGCGTTCAAAATAGTCCACACCATCCGTAAATAAGATAATTTTGCCTTCTTGGAAGATTAGCTCACCTCCCTCTGTAACACACGGTAACACAGGCACTTCGCTACCGCCTTTGCAGCGAATATTCACTATCGTCGCTATATCAGCACCAACAGTGTCAGGAAAAATGGCACCACGTGTTTCGAACGCCAGCCTGCTCGTTTTACATCCGCTGCCTACACTCATCGAGACCGCAGTGTAGAGAATGTAGTTTTTCTGCTACACAACAGCTATTAAAAACGAGGCAGCAGGGAGGGATAGGGAGTGTATATGCACGTGCACGTCTTGAGTGCACGCGCGTGCTTGTGCCTCCGTATTTCAAAGTGCGTGCCCGCGAGCCTATTTTGGCGTGTGCGAGCATACGCGCGTTTCTGTATGCGTGCATTTCCGTGCGCGCGTGTGTGTTTATTTTTTTGCATCCGTACATTTGTCAGCGCGTCTAAATGTGTATGAGACCGAAAGTGTGTCTTATCTGTGCGTCTGTATGCGTGTGAGAGAGGGAGAGGGTGGTGTATATGAGTTTGTCTGTATACGTGTGTGGGATGTGGGCGAGCATTTGCTTGCTATATAAACTTCAAAATTTTGGGGCTGTTGCTTGTGAAAACCACAATCTGATTATGAGGCATGCCGCAGTGGGGGACTCCGGAATAATGTCTACCACTTGGGGTTCTTTAGCGCGCATGTAAGTCATAGTACACGGGTGTTTTCGGATTCCGCCCCAATCAAGATGCGGCCGCCGTGGCGTGGATTCGAACCCGCGACCTCGGGCTTAGCAGCCCAACACTATAGCCATTTAGCGACCACAACGCAGATATAGAGTTTCTTTGAACCTTTTTTTATATGCACAGAGTCAAGCACAAACGACAGTGCCTTTATAGCATTATCGCTTTCTGAAAGTGATACCGTCCAAACTCATTACTCTGTCCCCGGTGTGGTGAACCTCACGTGGAGGAGACGTGCCGAGCTACTGTCCTAAAGTGCGGCAACTGTAATGCTTGCCATGCTCCCTCATCTAAGGACTGCGCTCAGATCAAGAAAGAGGTCGCTGTTCTCAAGCAAATAGTTCGGGACAATTCGACACACAGGGACGCAGCTGAAACGATCCGGCGTCGGCGTTGACGTCACCGAACCTCCCCAAAAAAGGAAGAGACACGAAAGGGCAGGGGTCCTTCCATTGTAGCACCCACATTCTCCCGTCAGGCCAAAAAGGGGCTGCACAGCACAAGTCAGCTGAAAGGAAGCTTTCTCAGGAAGAATGGCCTGCGCTTCCGAGCCAGCAACTTCCCACAGAACCACAGAAGCCTGCTGGGGAGCCTACTCCTGCCGCTGATGACACACCCAAAGCAGATCGTCAAGTCATTTCAATACTGCGTCCCCTCATAGATGCCATTCGAATCATTTTGTCGAGCCTTGGAACCATGTCTGCTCGAAGTGCCCGGAATGTTTCGGACACCTTAACCCCAGTGCTTGAGTCTCTCGAATAGAGACATGACCAACCATCGCCTATCCTGTCGAGAAGAAGTCAAGGCAGCGTCAATCATCCAGTGGAACGCAAGGGGACTAAAGTCACGTCTTTCAGACTTTCGTCAGTATAAATGTATATTAATTTGTTTCCAATCATTCTCATATGTGAGCCTAACGTGTCAAAACCAGTCAGATTATCGGGATATGAAGCTGGTATATCCGGAACAACTGATGCATGCAGCAAAGCCATCCTTTTTATTCGTCGAGAACTGACCTATGTTCGCCAGCCGATTCTGCCTCATGATAACGATCTATATGTTTGCCTAATGATTAAAAAGCGCAAACTCATGCTTACACTAGTGGGCGTTTATATATCGCCTTCCAATAATCTTGATCCCAAAAGGTTAACGAACATCTTGCCGGTGTGCCCTGCTCCATATGTCATAATTGGAGATATTAATGCGCACCATATGGCAAGGGGAGCACAAGGACAAATACAAGATGGCAAAGACTTGCAAACTTCGCCTGAAACCACGGCCTTTCACTCCTGAATGATGGCAGCCCAACGTTTATACCGGGCGTAAATTATGGCAGCTGTCTTGACCAAGCTTTCGTCTCCAGCTCTTTCACAAGATGTGTTAAATGGTTTTCGGATATTGAGACATACGGGAGTGATCATATTCCCACATACCTTGTTATCAAAGGAATGTCCAGGTCCTTCCCACGGAACATCATTCTATTAATTGACTGGACTAATTTTACTTCCCCCATGGAAGATGCTTGTCGAGAGGGCTGGTCCTCTGCATTAGAGGACACAATAAGTCTGCAATGCAAGACGCCACGAGCACGGTCACGGTCTTGTTGAAGCACACGGAATTAGATATAGAGTTGTAGCGACTTCGTGCGCTCCGTCGTCGCGCGGAGCGGCGTTACCGGCGTACAAATTCCATCGAAGACCTTAGGACAGCCAGACGACAACAGAAAAAAATTCGACGTCGCATGGAAAGATTGGCAGCTCGACGTTGGACAGTGTTTTACCAGTCACTAGACCCCCGAACGCCACTTTCCCACATCTGGAGAACCATACGTGGTCTGCGTTCCCTCCCTGGACAACGCTTCCCCTTCAAAGCGCTGGCGCTCTTCCAGAGGCGACTGGATCCTGATGTTGCAGAAGACTTTGGTGGAAGGATCGCCGGCCAAGCTACCGGTCCAGGCTTTCCAGGCCCCAGTCACATCCCTGTTTCACGTGACTGCCGCATGGATCTTCCTTTAACAATGGAGGAACTAGAAGTGGCTCCTGCTCTATGCAGACGTTGTTCATCCCAGGGACCAGATGGAATATGCTACCGCGCCTTGAACAACCTGAGTGATGGCACACGGAGAGAACAGTTACATTTATAAAACGCATCTTGGCAATATGACATGGTAACCGAAGAATGGAAGACAACCTGCTTGGTCCCTCTCCTGAAGCAAGGCAAATCGCCACTTGAACTCAGCTCATACCGCCCAATACCATTTACCAGCTGTGTGGGAAAGATAATGGGAAAGGTGATCCTTGCCCAATTGGAGTGGTACCTGGAACACTACAACATGTTACCAAATTGCATGGCTGGTTTTCGTCGAGATCGCTCATCAGTAGACAGTGTTGTTGATGTCGCAGCGTATGTCCAGCATCAAAAGTCACGCCAAAGATTATCTGCAGCTTTGTTCTTGGATGTCAAGGGGGCATACGATAAAGTATCTCACGAGACTATCCTCGATGCTCTTGAGATAGTTGACCTAGGTAGTCGAGATTTCCAATGGAGTTCTCATTACCTTTTTGTGAGATATTTCTTTGTGTCTACAGGCGATGGTAAAATAGCACGACACTACACCTACCGAGGTGTTCCTCAAGACGGTGTACTAAGCCCTATCTTACTTAACCGAATACTCATTGGTGTCATTGATCATCTGCCAGCATCGATCAAGATATAAATGTACGCAGACGATATATGTATATGGACTTCAGGTGCGACACGCCCTTAGATACGCGCAAGATTTTAAAAAGCTGCTACTCTGACAGCTATACATCTCCGCAACCAAGGTCTTGAAATCTCGTCAGACAAATGTACACTGATGGCATTCCCTCGCAAACCAATGACACCCTACGCCATCTCCATAAATGGCCAGATAATTTCTTATGAGAAGACTCACAGATTTCTCGGCATAATCACTGATGGTGATCTCTCACGGAGCCCGCACATGACCTACTTGATACAGCGTCTGACAACAATCTCCGAGCTCTTCAAGTTTCTGGGCGGAAAGACTTGGGGAATGTCAGTGCATGCAACGTTGTAATTGTACAGGGCTCTTTTTTTGGGCTTCTTGAGATACAGTTTGCCCACACTGACCAACACTTGCCAGACAAATCTCCGTGCTCTACAGGCTATTGAAGCTCGGTCTCTTAGGGTTTTTCTTGGTTTGCCAAAATGCACATCGACAGAAGCGACAATTGCGGTCGCCCGGGACCTACCCATAAACGCACACATTGCGGTGGAAGTGTTGAGAGTGCACGTTAGGCACGTTGCCCGTGCCCGTTCCCACCACCTGGCAACACCACCATCAGAAAGGCCACAGGCATCATTTTGTACTACGATTTAGGCTTATTACACCTGCCTTCCATCAGGCTTCACCCCCGAAACTAAGCCTTCAATTCCTCCACGGTGTTTCGCTCAACCTGCAGTGCACCTCACCGTACCAGGAATCAGGAAAAAATCTGAGCTGTCATCACCTGCTCTCAGCAAGTAACTCTGCTCCTTTTGCACGAGAGGTATTCCAACCACGTACATATTTATACTGATGGATCGGCAACTCTCCAGTGTTCCTCTGGAGCCGTGGTTTTCCCAGCGAAAACCACCACCATCAGTTTCACGACATGTCACCCATCGACACCGATGGCTGTGGAACTTACAGCTCGACGCGTGGCACTCCTTCTCGTCAGCCAAGAACAACCTCGAAGATGGTCAATATTCCGTGATTCGAACGCAGCGCTGCAGTCTTTGCTATCAGCCTTGCAGCGTGGACCACACGAACAACTGGTATTCGAAAGTAGATAACTCATTCATACCTTGACTGAGAAAGGACACCAGGTAACGTTTCACTGGCTTCCAAGTCACTGCGGCGTCATAGGGAACGAACACGCCGATAACGCTGCTCGGTCGGCTCTTCAAGGCGACGAAGAGGAGCCGATACCATTATCAAGGACAGATGCCGCTAGAACACTTGGAATGCTCAGCCGTGATATGACGTTCTGCTTGTGGAACGCAGGAAGTTTTCACAACGACCGGCTGCACAACCTAGACTCTTCGCTACGCCTTTGCATTCGAGCGAGACTCTGCCGTGCGAAGCTACCCAGCCTTGTCGAATAGGGCTAGGGGTGGCATTCACCAAGTCTTTTGCTTTCCGAATCAGATGGGCCAACGACGCCTCGTGTGATGACTGTGGTAACGAGGAGACTCTTCAACACCTTCTCTGTGAGTGTCCTCGCTATAATTTACAGAGATGATCACTCGCAATCGCGATAGCGCGCTTTGACCGAAGACCTCTAACAGAGGAACTTGTTTTAAAATACCGTAATCACAAGCCATTACAGCAGAGGGGACGAGGGAAATGTTGCAGTTTTTAAGGGCAACAGAATTGGACAAGCGGCTGTAGCCTGAACAGATGTTTATAGTGCTGCAAGTGTTAACGTGCTGTGCGGTGGCAGTATGCGGTGACAGTGACCGACTGTGATTGTGTGACCATGCTCATTTCTTTCTTTATCTCTACTTTGTTATCACTTTACGTCCCCCTCCGACCTTTCCCCAGCGTAGGGTAGCAAATCGGATCTTTCCCTCTGGTTAACCTCCCTGCCTTTCCCCTTTCTTCTATCTCTCTCTCTGAAACTGACGCAAAAAAGTTAGGACTCATTCCACTCTATGAATGTTGATGGCCAGCTAACCGGTAGCACACCGCACAACTATAGACAAGACGATATGTATCTTTTGTTCATCATCATCATCATCATCATCAGCCTGGTTACGCCCACTGCAGGGCAAAGGCCTCTCCCATACTTCTCCAACAACCCCGGTCATGTACTAATTGCGGCCATGCCGTCCCTGCAAACTTCTTAATCTCATCCGCCCACCTAACTTTCTGCCGCCCCCTGCTACGCTTCCCTTCCCTTGGGATCCAGTCCGTAACCCTTAATGACCATCGGTTATCTTCCCTCCTCATTACATGTCCTGCCCATGCCCATTTCTTTTTCTTGATTTCAACTAAGATGTCATTAACTCGCGTTTGTTCCCTCAACCAATCTGCTCTTTTCTTATCCCTTAACGTTACACCTATCATTCTTCTTTCCATAGCTCGTTGCGTCGTCCTCAATTTGAGTAGAACCCTTTTCGTAAGCCTCCAGGTTTCTGCCCCGTAGGTGAGTACTGGTAAGACACAGCTATTATACACTTTTCTCTTGAGGGATAATGGCAACCTGCTGTTCATGATCTGAGAATGCCTGCCAAACGCACCCCAGCCCATTCTTATTCTTCTGATTATTTCCGTCTCATGATCCGGATCCGCCGTCACTACTTGCCCTAAGTAGATGTATTCCCTTACGACTTCCAGTGCCTCGCTGCCTATTGTAAATTGCTGTTCTGTTCCGAGACTGTTAAACATTACTTTAGTTTTCTGCAGATTAATTTTTAGACCCACTCTTCTGCTTTGCCTCTCCAGGTCAGTGAGCATGCATTGCAATTGGTCCCCTGAGTTACTAAGCAAGGCAATATCATCAGCGAATCGCAAGTTACTAAGGTATTCTCCATTAATTTTTATCCCCAATTCTTCCCAATCCAGGTCTCTGAATACCTCCTGTAAACACGCTGTGAATAGCATTGGAGAGATCGTATCTCCCTGCCTGACGCCTTTCTTTATTGGGATTTTGTTGCTTTCTTTATGGAGGACTACGGTGGCTGTGGAGCCGCTATAGATATTTTTCAGTATTTTTACATACGGCTCGTCTACACCCTGATTCCTTAATGCCTCCATGACTGCTGAGGTTTCGACAGAATCAAACGCTTTCTCATAATCAATGAAAGCTATATATAAGGGTTGGTTATATTCCGCACATTTCTCTATCACCTGATTGATAGTGTGAATATGATCTATTGTTGAGTAGCCTTTACGGAATCCTGCCTGGTCCTTTGCTTGACAGAAGTCTAAGGTGTTCCTGATTCTATTTGCGATTACCTTAGTAAATATTTTGTAGGCAACGGACAGTAAGCTGATCGGTCTATAATTTTTCAAGTCTTTGGCGTCCCCTTTCTTATGGATTAGGATTATGTTAGCGTTCTTCCAAGATTCCGGTACGCTCGACGTCATGAGGCATTGCGTATACAGGGTGGCCAGTTTCTCTAGAACAATCTGCCCACCATCCTTCAACAAATCTGCTGTTACCTGATCCTCCCCAGCTGCCTTCCCCCTTTGCATTTCTCCCAAGGCTTTCTTTACTTCTTCCGGCGTTACCTTTGGGACTTCGAATTCCTCTAGACTATTTTCTCTTCCATTGTCGTCGTGGGTGCCACTAGTACTGTATAAATCTCTATAGAACTCCTCAGCCACTTGAACTATCTCATCCATATTAGTAATGATATTGCCGGCTTTGTCTCTTAACGCATACATCTGATTCTTGCCAATTCCTAGTTTCTTCTTCACTGTTTTTAGGCTTCCGCCGTTCCTGAGAGCATGTTCAATTCTATCCATATTATACTTCCTTATGTCAGCTGTCTTACGCTTGTTGATTAACTTCGAAAGTTCTGCCAGTTCTATTCTAGCTGTAGGGTTAGAGGCTTTCATACATTGGCGTTTCTTGATCAGATCTTTCGTCGCCTGCGATAGTTTACTGGTATCCTGCCTAATCGAGTTACCACCGACTTCCATTGCACACTTCTTAATGATGCCCACAAGATTGTCGTTCATTGCTTCAACACTAAGGTCCTCTTCCTGAGTTAAAGCCGAATACCTGTTCTGTAGCTTGATCTGGAATTCCTCTATTTTCCCTCTTACCGCTAACTCATTGATCGGCTTCTTATGTGCCAGTTTCTTCCGTTCCCTCCTCAGGTCTAGGCTAATTCGAGTTCTTACCATCCTGTGGTCACTGCAGCGCACCTTGCCGAGCACGTCCACATCTTGTATGATGCCAGGGTTAGCGCAGAGTATGAAGTCTATTTCATTTCTAGTCTCGCCGTTCGGGCTCCTCCACGTCCACTTTCGGCTATCCCGCTTGCGGAAGAAAGTATTCATTATCCTCATATTATTCTGTTCCGCAAACTCGACTAATAACTCCCCCCTGCTATTCCTAGTGCCTATGCCATATTCCCCCACAGTCTTGTCTCCAGCCTGCTTCTTGCCTACCTTGGCATTAAAGTCGCCCATTAGTATAGTGTATTTGGTTTTCACTCTACCCATCGCCGATTCCACGTCTTCATAGAAGCATTCGACTTCCTGGTCATCATGACTGGATGTAGGGGCGTAGACCTGTACAATCTTCATTTTGTACCTCTTATTAAGTTTAACAACAAGACCTGCCACCCTCTCGTTAATGCTATAGAATTCCTGTATGGTACCAGCTATATTCTTATTAATCAGGAATCCGACTCCTAGTTCTCTTCTTTCCTCTAGGCCGCGGTAGCACAGGACGTGCCCACTTTTTAGCACTGTATATGCTTCTTTTGGCCTCCTAACTTCACTGAGCCCTATTATATCCCATTTACTGCCCTCTAATTCCTCCAATAGCACTGCTAGACTCGCCTCACTAGATAACGTTCTAGCGTTAAACGTTGCCAGGTTCATATTCCAATGGCGGCCTGTCCGGAGCCAGTGATTCTTAGCACCCTCTGCAGCGTCGCAGGTCTGACCGCCGCCGTGGTCAGTAGCTTCGCAGCTGCTGGGGACTGAGGGCCGGGGTTTGATTGTTGTGTTCATATAGGAGGTTGTGGCCAAGTACTGCACCAGGGTGGCCAATCCTGCTCTGGTGAGGGAGTGCGTTACCGGTTCTGGTCACCGGGATCAGGCCACACTCCAGGCCTGTTTGTGCAATTTTATTAACACGCGGATTTTTTTTTTTTTAATCCGGTGGAAAATTGCCGGCACCGGGATTCGAACCACGGACCTCTTGCACGCGAGGCGGGTGTTCTACCTCTACGCCACCGCTGCGCCTTTTGTTATCTGTATCTTTTGTTATCATTTGGTAATGCCAGCGAAGACAACTCTGTGATGACTGTGATATACGGGAATTGGTCTGGGTACAACCTTGGACAGAATCTTGGCGAAGTTAAATCTATAGACGACCGCCGTTGCTTAGTTGAGCTATTTGGAGTCGTGTGGTACATTTAACCAAGCTCTTATTGCCCAAACTAAGTCACCAATTTCTTGTCTGGTTTCGAAATGCTCGCATTGAAGCCGGCAATGGCGATCACATAGGTAGTATCATTGCAGCTGACCCTTGCAATGTGCGTGGTCATCAATTTCTCGATATCACAGTCGGCTGTGCTTGGATTTATATCGACACTGGATATTGCAATGCCATGTTTCGTTATTTGATTGTACGGTTTTGACATCCCCGACAGTAGGTCGCATTGTCGTCTTGTGAGTCAAGAGTGTGCGGTTGTACATAAATTTTGTCCTTTGCTATATGCCAATGCTTTCTTCTCCATCAAATAAAAAAAAAATAGGTTTTACGATAAGTTTATCAAGTCACGAAATCCAAACGACTGGAAAGAGTTGAAACATTTTCGCAATCGTCACACGAATGAGCTGCGCAACGCGAGAAATCGCTATCATCCTGACTTGTTCAACTCCTGTGAATGGGACAGCCAGAGGATATGGAAACAGCTGAATGTTCTGCACAACCGTGCACCTATTTCCCAGTCACCTATACGCATTGTCAGTAATGATGTGAAAGTAACCGGTGCGGCAACACCTGATGCATTCAATGATTTTCTAGTCAGTAATGATAATATTGCCGTATGCATGAGTACCTGCGATTTCATAAGAACAAGTGTTCCAGACACGATATTCCGGCACCCGACGAATGAACCAGAGTTAACATGCCTTTCTTTTGAACTGAGCAACAGCCGTAGCCTGGATGCTGATTATCTGCAGATAAAGCCAATTAGGTATGCCCTAGATATTGTTGCCCCATTGCTGGTATACATATGCAAATTATGCCTCGATGCCGGGGTCTTCCCGCATAAAATAAAAGTCACCAAAGTAATCCAGTTATTCAAGCTTGTTGACAGGACAGTTATGACAAAAACAGCCCATATTGATTTTACCAGTCTTCTCAAAATGCCTGGAAAATGTTATATTTAAACGGCTTTCTACATTTCTGGAAAATAAAGAACTCTTAACTGAGTGTCAGTACGCCTTCCGTAAAAACCGTTCAAGACAGCTTGCCGTGTTGGATAAAAAATAATTTATTCTCAAAAATATCGAAGAGCACTTGCTCATACTTGCTGTGTTAATAGATTTTACGAAAGCGTTCGACTGCATTAGTCGTGAACTTGTACTCAATAAATTGTTTATTATGGAATTCATGGCGCTGCCCTTCAATTAATTACATCATATCTGAACTCCAGAGTTCAGTTTACACACGCAAATAACCTCTACTCTTAGTTGAGGAACACAACGATAAGAGTGCCGCAAGCAAGGCTACTTGGCCCTCTCCTATTCAATATCTTTGTTAATGATATTGGCAATATTGTCAATGACACCAAATACATCATCTATGCAGATGGCACTACACTATTGTTTTCCTGTCATCACACCTCAGATTTGTTAAGGACTGGTAATGCAGTACTAGGTAAACTACATGTGCGGTCCGTTAGAAATGGTCTCATAATTAACTTTACTAAAACTAAAGCCATATTATTCCAAGCCAAGAACAAAAACGCCGCGCTGCGTCCTCACATCACGCTTAATTCGGAGAAAATTGAACTAGTGAGCTCAATAAACAGCCTAGGGATCATTTTCGACCACGATATGTCGTGGAATAGACACATGTTATCACTCGTCACTAAACTTTCACAGATAGTTGGACTGCTTATCTTCCTTCGGTAGCCTCCACGCGATGTAAAAATGCTTATATATAACCCCTTTTCATCAGTCATCCGAATTATTCCTGCCTTGTCTGGTGTACCATATCTGTCACAAATAGAGGTAGATTATTGATCATTAAGAAAAAAAAATTATCCGTGTGATGTGTGATGTACCATGGGACTCCCCAAGTGAACCTCTTTTCCAAGAACTGGAAATACACAAAGTGCATAGATTATACACTTACAGGTTAGTCCGTGCATACATTAGGGAGTGTAAATCGAATAATTGTTATATCAGTTCCATAGCTAACTTTAAACAGAACATACACCATTATCGAACGATCTCCAGAATACTGGTACGTAACGCCCCCGCGCACTAATTCCGGAAAGCAAATGATCGCTTATACGCTGCCTGTCCTGCTCAACACACTGATCGCAGATGATATCGATGTTTTACAGTCTTCGTTAACTAGTCTGTATAATTATTCTTGCTGCTGGCGCTGTTTTTATGCCTAATACTTTCCACAAACTCTTCAAGAGATCATGCAACGCGGCATCGACGTCGTACAAGCTTATGCGGAGTCGAGGGGCCTGACGTGCTCACCGGAAAAATCCGAATACCTACTGATTAAGCCCGGCAGAAGTAGATGTCCCAGGGGATTACCACGGAGAAGGCGCTTCCTTGAACTTAAGGTCGGAGAACTTACCATCCCGGAGCGCCCCAGTATCAAAATATTGGGGCTAGACTTTCAGAACACGCTGCGCTGCGGGCTCATGTTAAAGAAACTCCAGAGGGCGACCAACTACACACTACAGCTCATTCGCCGGGTGGCTAATCGGCACCACGGCATGGGCGAGGGCGATCTGCTTCGGCTTGTGCAGGCATACATAACCAGCAGAACTATGTACTCGACACCATATGTCAAACTCGCAGCTACGGACTTAGCCAAATTAAACACCATGATCCGACGAAGCACAAAGGCAGCCTTGGGCCTTCCGGACCACGCGGCCACCGCAAGGCTAGAGGCCTTAGGCATGCATAACACGATCGAGGAGCTCTCAGACGCTCACCACACAGCCCAAGTCCGTCGTCTCTCGCGAACCCCGGCTGGCCGCACAGTCCTCCGGAAGCTTAGTCTCGCGGCTATCCCCGAGGGGATAGAGTACATTACGATTCCGCGAAAGGTATGGGGGCATATTTATGCCCCACCTCTACCCCGCAACATGGACCCCGAGTTCAATCAGGGCCGTCGGCAGGCCTGTAGTGAAGCCATTTGGCGACGCTATGGCTCGCAAGATGGAGTGCTCTACACAGACGCAGCCAGAAACCCTCGGGGCGACCTCATGACCGCGGTGGTAGCGGATCACAACGGAGGACTGATAGAATATACAACAATCACGGCTGGCCGAGTGGTGGAAGCGGAGGAAACCGCGATTGCTATGGCCATGCATGCGGAAGCGAATACCGTCATCAGCGACAGCAAGCAGGCCATCGGCAATTTCGTCCGTGGTAGAATTTGCAAAGAGGCGTACCATGTCCTCACACGACGCCCCCTAAGCGGCTTGAATACCCTCGTGTGGACCCCCGCTCACGCGGCTGTGCCCAGGAACGCGTTGGCTCACAGTTTGGCTCGAGATCTCGCGCGCCGAGCCTCGTCCGCGGATGCGGACGGCGTGAATGAGGAGGAGAGACACGAGGAACCCTGCGAGACTTATTATGAAATAGCTCATCGGTATCGCTTGAGGCCTCGCGCGCTGCCACCACCGGCCAAGCAACTCGACAAAACGCAAGCGGTCGCGTTTCGGCGACTTCAGACAAATACATACCCACAACCAAAATACATTAACAAAATCACAGGGGGCAGGGAAAGCGACAAATGTAGGCTCTGTTCAGAAACAGGAACACTAACACACATAATGTGGGAATGCACCTCGCTCCCGTTCTCTCATCCCCCCGTCAGCAGCGAGACTGACTGGACAGCCTGGCTCAGTTCCGGGGACGTCGACCGACAACTTGAACTGGTGGACTGGGCGGAAAAGGCCAAGCAGGCCCAGGGCCTTACTTGAGCCCTAACCCTCAGCCACGTCCCTCTTTACCCTTCCCCCTTCTAATAAAGTTTATCACCACCACCAATACTTTGAACTTGTAGATCACAATATTACTTTTGCTACATCATCTGTAATTAGTACACGTGACTGATTTGAGTGAATTTTTTTTTCTCTCCACAGCGCTGATTTCTTAATATGTAAGCAAAGTAGCTTCCTTTGGTTTATCAACTTTTGTGTTTGTTTCTTTTGCGTTATTTTATTCGACTTATTCTGCTTTATTGTTATCACTCCCTCATGCACTGTTGTTCCCGCTGCAGTTGCCATAAAATGGGTTTTAGGACTTAGTCAAGATGCTGACGCAGCTTTTTTCCTCAAGACCTGTCCATATACGCATGTATGTTGTTTATGGAAAATAAAAGCTCTTACTTACTAACTAGTGAGTCCAAGCGGTGTTCGCAAAGTCTTGCGGCATTCCCATCGACTTGAAGCAAAGTATTTCGATTTATTATTATTATTATTATTATTATTATTATTAATATTATTATTATTATTATTATTATTATTATTATTATTATTATTATTATTATTATAGGCGGAGGACTTGAAGCCTCCATCTCCTCAGCCACATGATATCCGATATTGCGCAACCTCCAAGATCGGCTCACATTTTTGTAAACCGACTCGACAAACCCGTTGCTGCGCAGAGTGTTTTGAGCGGCAGATCTCGGGACCGTGCGGTGTTACAAGACATAGGGATGGGAAACGCACAGCAGCGCCGCAAAAAGATTTTAATTACACTCTACCGCGAACACAAAATAAAACTCAAACGGAAACACAATGAAAAGATACTAACACTTACGTTACCTACCTAATAATCACTAAACATGTCCTTATTACCGGCTACGTTAGTCCTTCATGTTTGCTACGGGAAACATTCCGGATCGTATGGTGACATTTTCTGCCAGCCCATATGGCGACAAGGTGAATAACGGGCAACATGAGCGTTTGCGAATTCAGACGTGATCCTGCCGCCTTGTATCTGTATCATTCAAGAAGCCCTACCACGGGGATGTGATCACGGAGCCAATGGATGCACTATATTTCCCTCAAGGCACTTCCATTGCTAGAGGCGTGCTCGAGAAGACTGATGGGCACGCGCACGTCCGTGTCACGAACTTCAGCAACGAACGCCGTCACATCAAGAAAGGCACCGCAATTGTGTACTGCGAGGACATCACCCAAGTAAAATATTGTTTCGCTCTTCAAGCAATGAACGTACCGCCCTCGACGCCTTTGTCTCTCGACGTCAACTCCACCCTGTCACCTTCGGAGTGGCAGCGCCTATTAGCTCATAGACCAGTTCTAAGATTGCTTTTCAACAATGTCAAAGGTCAAACAAACAGCACTGACCAAGAACCGTATCATCGCGGGTGATAATACGCGACCGATTCTACAAATTCTCTACCGTGTAGCTGCAAAGGAACGCGAAGACATTCAAAAACAACTGGAGAAGATGCTCGAGGATTGGGTGATGCAACTTTCGAAATGTCCCTGGGCGTCACCCGTGGTCATAGTCAAAACGAAAGAGGGCAGTTTGCGATTCTGCATCGATTACCGCAAATGAAACCAGCTCCCGAAGAAAGAAGTCTATCCGCTGCCATGCATCGAGGATTCGCTGTACAGGCTGCGGCAATACGATCTCGGCATTGCGTTTGTTTGCAAGAGTAGGTGTAATCAGGAACACGTTTGCTCACACCCACAAACACACACACGCTCGCACGCACACACTCCTTGCCTCGCACGCATAGACACACACTTTTCTCCCTCGCACAGGCACACTCACGCACACAGACAATACGCACGCACATATATCGATCCGCACCTAAACGTGCACACAGATTCACACGCATGTGTTCTGTTACACGAAAACTCACGTTCGCGTACGCACACATTGACACACGTCCAAGCGTGCTCAGAAAGCACGATAGCGCATGCAAGCAAAGGATAACACGCGCGTATATGAACGCGCACACCCAAATGCACGCATGTACACACACGCCGCCACAACCCTCTTCGAATCGCTGCACCACGGCGGATCACGCGGTTTTCGATGCTCGCGGAAGGCCGCACCTCTGTCTTTCTGTATCCTGTGTCTGTGGCTGTATATAGATTGCAGCTCGTTGGATCTGCTACATTATATTCTCATCTAAATAACCTGAACATGAAGCTACATTGTTTTTTGACAGACACGATTCTTGTACACTCCACCGTTGTGCGAGTGTGCCATGATACGCTAACCATGATCCACACGTGGCAACCATATAAAAGAGCATGTTGGTGTCGGAAACCGTGTAGCGTGCGTTTGAGGATGGCTGACTGGTTAGAGCATTGATAAAATTAGACAGAAATAAAATTATTATTATCTGCTGTGCTGAGGAGCTGATGTGCGGATCCCGTTGCTGGAAGAACGAAACATCTTTTAACTAGCACGGAGGAGTTCACGCCGTGAGAACACAACCGTCAACTGACGGGAGGCCTAGCCATAAGTTAACAAAGAGTTAGTGCAAAAGTAGGCTTATTTCAGAAATGGCTGATTAACGCAATGTTCGAATCTATATGGCCATCTGTATTTAAATTATCGCGCTAGAAGCAGTAGTGTATGACAGAAGCGCGGAATCATCTCCTATATCTGTTATCATAATGCGTGACATACATGATGATGCTTGTTGAGAAGAGAAATTCGATGCGAGGCGTACCACCTATATTTCAACGGGGAGAGAACCTCTCAAACCGTGAATCAACGAAATACCACTTGTGGAAAGGTTGACTAAAACCACGCCTTTTCTTCTCATTACACAAAGAGTGATACTTATCTTTTCTTAAGTAAAATTGTCGATAACTTTGGCGCCCCAAGCGGCGAAACCATAAAGACCCAAGAGCTCTATGTCACGGAACCTTCTATTAGTGTGTTCCGTTGGTAGTCTTATTCTAAGTATTGAATTACAGGCACATTTTACGTTATATTTTTACAAAGAGATTACATAATGCGTCTGCAGTCGAAGTACCTGCAGGCGCCTACGAGAGAAATGAAAGCTGCGGCAGCCATATTGCTTAAGGCAAAACAGGCGTGTCCTCAGCACAGGCGGCCGCGAAGTCGGCGCATAATTGGATTGCGTTTGTGTTTCAACGCTAAAAATTTGAGAACAAACCCCTTTAGGATGTATATTATTTCATAAATGCCTGTTCTTGGTGCCGAAAAATTCCCATCCATTTCTTGCTGCAAGCTTTGAGAAAATGAGCCGGGGTGCCGCATCGCCAATCGCAATTGCTCGCTGTGTTATATTACAAATGATCTCCCGTATTGCTGTCACTGCATAATATTGACGACCGATTGCCCGCTGCATAGCGTAAAGATATTTCAGCCACCCTATGTAGAGACCTAATACACCATTCACCAGTAACTTCTCCCTATATCGCGCGACCACCCACTTCATTTACTGGTTTGTTGTGTCACTCGTGAAGGGCCGGGGGGACGGTTCAAGTGGTATCGCAAAGCGCTGGGCGAAGAAAGAAACTGCAATATACATCTTTCATCTGCTACTCGCGTCATTGGAGGCCCTATTTTTTTAGCAATACTTCGTACGAGCACTTCCATTTTAGTGCAAAACTACAAGACTGATTTTTTTTTCGAGAGAGGCACTGCAAATGATAGATTTCAGCATGCTGAAACTCTTGAAGCTTACATGCAGAATCCATAGGCCCCGTCATCGAACTTCACAATGGATACTCTGTTATAATTTATATGCACCCAAAGAAATGGATGCCTGCCATTCATCAGGTCAAGAACATTTGTTAATGTAACAAATGGATTCACTGGCCCAGTCTGAAATATTCAGAGAACATAAAGAAATCATTCTCTGATTCTACACAATGAAAGTAGGAGCACCTTCTGAGCCGTTCCACATTGTAGCAAGCGTACACAGAAGATGCGGTGTTGTGCAAGCAACAAGAGATAATTTTACCGGGAGAACGATATACCAGCAGTGTCTACTTCACGCCGTAGTGGCAGCCGCGAGAAAGTATAATGCATTCGGAAGGCATCCCACACTCAGCTAAACGCAGCATCATACAATCACACACTGCACACAATCATAAGCACGACGAAAGCACTCCACACAGCTACTCTGGTTCCGGCTTTTTTGCCTCTAGCAAAATGGCGGCAACATACTTCACTTTTGGAGAGCACCCTCCAGTCCAGAACTCTAAGTATACAGCACACTTAATATGTGCAGATAAGATGTGCAGATAATATGTGCAGTGAGTCAATAGCTTGCGCTGTATTCGTCTTCTTAATGTATACGTGTTGTTAGAGGAAAACGCGGTGGAAATGTACTAAAGGCCTGCACAACAACGCAAAGCTATTGTACCAGCTATTTATTACTAAATTTGTTGAATATGTAAAGATATAGGTGGGTAACCCAGTTGCACTCGTGTGCAAGCAAAACGATGGGCGGCTTTCGCTGTTTACGATGCACGCTGTTGGCACCGCTCTCGATTCTCACTATTGCTGGAGGCGAGACTATTTCTTTTTAGAAACTGCTCACATAATAAAATAGTGCCTATAAAATATCGGGGCACTTATGGAAGTACCCGTTGCAGGCGCAAGCACTACATTCTCGGGCGTTTTGTTGCGCCATAATTAATTACGTCTTTGAATATTGATTGTGAGTCATTTTACCCGTTCCGAAACACTTCAGTTACTCCGGTTGCTAAGTCACTTCAGTTACTCATACCTATTCTGTGATATAACCACATATTTTTGCGAAGTAAGTTATCTACGTATTCATAAAACGCCCCGTGGTCTAGTTAAAGAACAATATTTCACACATAGTTCCTAATCCCGTGCACAAAAACTATTCTTGTTTTGCAAGATTTCACAGAAGGTTTGCCCTTACGTCCTTAGGGATGTGTATTTATGCCTTTGTGCTTGTTTTCCTTAGGGTTCTGGGCAAACCGTTGTATTTTTCTATGATTAAATCTCACTGAGCTCGTGCAAACCTGGAGTGCAAGTTGCCAATAAGCTGGCAGACAATACTCATTTCACAGCACGCGGAAGATCAAGCTGTCTAGAATGCAAATTCTTGACGAGAATGTTACATAATATTTGCAAAAATTTGCGGTAAAATATGAGAAATGTGCAACGTATTCATCCATCTTGTCACCCGTTGCACAAACCCGCGTCATTTATTGCACCGTAACATTTGTCACGCAGGCCCACGTGCTTGAGTGATATATTTACGTGCTGTTGGACAGTTTGACACTTTCTGTCACCTGATGTGTGAGACACGAGAGAAGCTAAAATATTCTTTCGCCCTAATGTCTTCTTCTTTATTTAGATCTGTCCGCGCAAATGAATATATGACGTGGACTTCACGCCCGAACGTCAGTGTTGAATTAGTGCGTAGACGGCTTAGAATGATGAACAACGTTGGAAGCTTATTCTAACATGACATGTTATTTATTACATGCATGATTTACTCCTGGCTATGCGAATATCTGTTCGCCAAGCGCAAGGAGAATCGTTAGTTAGTACTATAAGTTCTCTCAGGAATATCGTGGAAAGCGCATTTTCGTTGACCGCTACGAAGAACCACTGCGTCTGGTAAGTTAGACATTCTGGTGAAATGGCCGGTCAATTCTACAAATTAGGTTTGCCACAAAACATGCGTATTGCACCGCACATTACTAATACCGCTCTTGTCTACGCACTTTCCAGAATTACGCCGCTGCGAAGATGAACTACTACTCTTCACTCATCGCCTTGCTTCTTGTGCTGGCGGGTACGAAATGCTGGCGGGTACGAAGAAAATTCTGAAGTTTCCCTACACTTCACAGGGAGCTGCTTGTAAATACACAGCTTGGAAGCCTCGTGCTGTTATTGTAGGGTTCAATACAATAGGACTGAAATGTTCTTTTCCTTGACGTCACAATTAGTTTTATCCTTCATTGCGCTCATCCACGAGAATCTCAAAATGATCCAGTCTACGCATATGATGCAGAACACACGTCGCTTGGGAATCAGTCTACGTATGGGAATTTTTCATGCCCCACTGAGGCTATATAGCTTATACAACTTCGTCAGAACAGCTTGAACATTTCTCTTCGAAAACCCACATAAGGTGGATTTTTATTCGGCAATTAAACTTGCTGCCTCGCATGACACGACGCGCTACGCCCGTGAGAAACGTGCCCAAACGATAAATGAGGCACAGAGGCGCAAAGCGAATGTCGGCGAAGGACGCGTCCCATAACTTATATCTGTATTCTCGTGTGGAACATGGCGCGCGCTCAAAATTTATTAGCAAATTTTTGCTATGTGATGCACCTTTCGTTCTAGGCGTCCCAAAGTGCTGTTGTGCACTAGCAAATCGGAGAACGTGCTTCATGCAGTGTTTTAAGCTTCGTGCCTCTGCACTGCGGGTTCGAGGTTTAAAAGCAACCATAGAACGCATAATCTTCATTCGCCTGCGCTCTGTCACTCTGAATATATATATATATATATATATATATATATATATATATATATATATATATATATATATATACAAAAAGTTATAGCTGTATGTGTGTGCGTGTGCGTGCGCGCGCGCGCGCGCGCGTGTTTGTTCTTTTTTTCAAACGAAATGATCAGCTCGTCTCCTACGCACGCAGTTAGGAAGGAAGGAGCACACTCACGAAATACATAAGGCTTGCTATTCAGTTGCGATTAAGAGCCAGGTTCTCTTGCACTGTATTTTGTTGTGCATACAAACTCCGCAAAATTCTACACAAACCACGTCCTGCAGAATTCACACTACGAGCTATCAAGTTCTTTATTCGTTATACTCAGCATGTGTGTCAGCCCCGTACTACTGATATCTATGCGCCGAACCTCATAGCCAGTGGATGACATTTTCCTAGTTGTAGGGACGAGGGATGTTCACCAGGCATGCAGTGGCCCCTCCAGACTCCTGGAAAAATCGTGGGCGCGTGTATTAATCTCTCCCACATGTTCCTGCTCGGTTTGTGTCATTCTTTTCCCCGTGGCATGGCCCCATGCATGCGTCTGGTTAAGTGCAGAAAGTTTACTTTAGCATGGTACTAGAACCAGCGCTGAAAAAACACTATGGCCTTTGTGACAATTCTGCAACCATTTGTGTACACATGTTTCCATTTCATGAGGCATAGAATTCAGGTGTGCATGATTTGAGTTTCATCAAATATTTTTTGTCTCATGTACGCAGTCTTCATGAGCATGAGCTACGGACGTTCGCCGGCTGACGAGCGAACAGATAACGAACATGGTGAGTAATTCGAACTACGGATGCCTTGAAAATGCTGCGTGAGTACACTCTTGGCAAGTAATATCTTGCCAAACAACATTAAACGTCATCAGTCTTGTCCACATTTTTTTTCTTTAACGCTGCGAGCCCGGTATTTCCCAGTAACAAACGGCATGCGAGTTATCAGCATTACATAACATTTAGGATAAGAATAGAGCGAGCGTGCCGTTTTCCATAAAGGAAACGTAAGGAAGGCACATGGCGATTATTGTTGTGTGGCAGATATACACCCCCAAGGGTGTAAACTCTCTTAGAGTATATTATTCCCGCAGAGAGCACGGCAAAATAGGCGAGAAATGCCTGAAGTGCACCAAGCGAAATGGCTGCATCATTTTTATCACAATAATTTAAGGTGCTACATTGTAGTTGATGCGTGCTCGTGATCACCTGCAGAATCCGCCAGTGTATTACGTATTCTTCATGAATTTGTGCTAACGTATTCGTGCTGCTTAGGTGTAGACGTTGTGCCGGTTGGTGCGGTGTGCAGAGCTAAGAAGTTTTATTAGTGCAAGCTGTGAGATTGACCTGTCTATATATATATATATACACATATGTATATATATATATATGTATATATATACAAATTCGTCTTTCACGCAGAAAAGGAAAGCGAATGTTATGAGGTGGTAACGGGACTAGAGAAGCAAATTCCAAGATGACCTGGACTAGCTGCGCCTAAGCAAGGCATCACTTAATGGTCGCCAATAAATAGGGATTATTTTTTTCGCAATAAGTAACGTGCATGCACGTCCCCACAAGACACTTTCAGTCATTAGAGTAGGTAAGTTATCTCAGGGATCAGACGAAACCATGTTGAAAATCATGAGCCCTTCCATTCTGTGAAAGTGTTTCACCAGCGAAGGTGTTTAGCATACGACACAGAGGTGACACAGAATTCTGAACATTGGTACTAACTCATTTACCGTGATTTTTTTTTGTATACAATCGCACGGATGACGGGACAGCGGAAACCAGATACGTGTGACGTTTCGACGGTACCGCCACCAGGGAAGAGCGGAACAAAAGGAAATACGCAAGCGCTTGGAACGCCGACAAAGAGAGGGCGACGCGAACGTAGACGTGGGCAACGGGGGTGAAAGTGTTCTTGAAGCCTGTTTCAACAGCACCGCGAATCACATGGATATTGTGCTATCTTCGCTATCGGCCCTTGCTCTTTGATCTACGGACATCTATCGGCTGGAAACTATAGGCATCTACAGCTTCGTTGTAAAAATTAAATCCATGCCAATGGAGCAAAGCAAAAGGACCGCGCAGTCGTTTTTTCTCTGTAGCCGTTAATGCAACGCACCTTTTCCTTGATCTTGAGTGGCACCTTTATTTTCGTACCTTACTGCAATGCTTTTTGGTCGGAAAGTGCTAAGAGGTCGCCGATAATTATGGAGCTCGGTGTTGTTTCTCTACCTACGCTCTCACTGAATGCTGCAACCGGCGCGTTTTACGTCTGGTTCGCCAAAGCACGTGGCGATACCCTTGTAATATATGATGCGAATAATAATGCAATATGTGATTTTTGAACACTTCAGGTGAATTTCTGCCGTTATCGTCTATGTCAGCGTCGCCGCGAGGTTCCGTATAAAGTGCAAGTGTGATAACATCGCGACCGCGTATGGTATGCTACTCGTCTGAGGGGAAACATAGGAGGTTGAGCCTGGAAAGATGGCTGCTTGGTGCACCTGTGTCTTCTCGCGTGCGTAAGAAACGAAAACATGTAGATGTGCGCGCGTTACGGGGTGGGCTTGAAGGGGGTAGGGCAGCGTGAGTCCCTTTCTACCGCGGTCACCGTAGTGCATGGCGAGGGTAAGCGTGGCAGGTTGCCTGCTCTTTTCCTAATAATTTTGGCAATGTTGGTGAACCGGGACCGTAGTGCATTCTTCCGCCTCTTGCGTAGGAGCCGCTATGTGCAATTTTAGTTGTGTACGATGTTGTTGTTTCTGCCATCTTTTCAGAAGGCTCCACCAACTATGACGACGATGGACCACAGGGGTCTGAACGCCTTCTGATTCGTTATCCTTTGTTCAACTAGAGGTGAGTTTTGGCTGATCAAATTTTAGAGCTCGCTCGGCCATTGTTGAAGGCATTTCATGTCCTCGTTTTATTATTGCGATACCAAATAAATGAACACTCCAGGCGCATTTTACCCGTCACAGTCGGCGTCACTTTGATATTCCAATAAAGTCCAAGGGCGATACCACCGTCGCCGCGCGTCGTAAGCTGTATGGGGGAGTGCAAGCACGCGAGGGAAGCTGGCGATCGCGGCTCGATGGCGTCGCGGTGAAAGGGAGGGAGAGAGGGAGGAAGGAGGCGGCGAGCTCCGGCAGCAACTGTGTTTTTCGCGACGGTGTGCAAACGAATCGCACGGTCGCAGCTCAATTTCGTGCGCCATATATAGAAGACTTGCTGCGGCGGCGTAGAGGTAGAGTATCCGCCTCGCGTGCAAGAGGACTTTGGTTGGAATCCCGATGCCGCGCAATTTTCCACCGCAACAAAGAAAAAGAAAACATCCGCGTGTTGATATAATTGCATAAACAGGCCGGGAGTGCGGCCTGATCCCGGAAACCAGAACCAGCAAAGCACTCTCTCACCAAAGCAGGATTGGCCACCCTGCTGAAGTAGTTGGCCTCAAGCTCCTGTATCAACACAACAATCAAACCCCGGCCCTCAGTCCCCAGCAGCTGCGAAGCGACAGACCACGGCGGCGATCAGACCTATGACGCAGCAGAGGGTGCTAGGAATACCTGGGTCCGAACAGGCCGCCATTGGAATCTGAACGGGGCAACGTTTAACGCTGGAACGTTATCTAGTGAATAAAGTCTAGCGGTGCTATTGGACTGATTAGAGGGCACTTAGAAGGACAAAATAAGCATTTACAGTGCTAAAAAACAGGCACGTCATGTGCAACCGGGGCTCAGCGGAGAGACGAGAACTAGGAGTCGGATTCCTGATTAATAAGGATATAGCTGGCAACATATAGGAATTCTATAGCATTAAGGAGAGGGTGGCAGGTCTTGTTGCGCAGCTTAATAACAGGTAAAAATTGAAGGTAATACAGGTCTACGCCCCTACCTTCAGACATGATGACCAGGAAGTCGAAAGCTTCTACGAAGATATGGAATCAGCGATGGGTAACGTCAAAGCAAAATACACTAAACTGATGGGCAACATCAATGCCAGGGGAGGCAAGAAGCAGGCTGGAGACAAGGCAGTGCGGGAATATGGTCTGACTCTAGGAATAGCGGGGGAGAGTTATTAGTAGAATTTCCACAACAGAATATTATGCGGATAATTAATACCTTCTTTGGCAAGCGCGATATCCGAAAGTGGACTTGTAGGAGCCCCGATTGCAAGACTAGAAATGAAATAGACTTTATATGCAGCGCTAACCCTGGCATCATACAATATGTCGATGTGCTCGGCAAGGTGCGCTTCAGTGACCATAGGATGGTAAGAGCTCGAATTAGCCTACACTTGAGCAGGGAAGGGAAGAAGGAGGTACATAAGAAGCCGATCAATGAGATAGCAGTTAAGTGTGAAAATAGAAGAATTCCTGATCAAGCTACAGAACAGGCATTCGGCTTTAACTCTGGAAGAGCACCTTAGTGTTGAAGCAATTAAAGACAATCTTATGGGTATCATTAAGGAGTGTGCAATAGAAGTTAGTGGTAACTCCGTTACACAGGATACCAGTAAGCTATTACAGGAGACGAAAGCTCTGATGAAGAAACGTCAATGTGTGAAGGCCTCTAACCCTACAGCTAGAATACAACTCGCAGGACTTTGGAAGTTATTCAACAAGCGTAAGACAGCTGACATAAGGAAGTATAATATGGAAAGAGTTGAACATGAGGTCGAGCGTGCCGTTATCTTGGATGAACGCTAAGATAATCCTAATCCATAAAAAAGGGGACGCCGACAACTTGAAAAATTAGAGCCCGATTAGCGTACTGTCTGTTGCCTACAAAGTATTTACTAAGGTAATTGCAAATAGAATCAGGAACACCTTAGACTTCCGTCCACCAAAGGACTAGGCAAGGTTCCGTAAAGGCTGCTCAACAATAGACCATATTCACACTATCAATCAGGTGATAGAGAAATGTGGTGAATACAACCAACCCTTATATATAGCTTTCATTGATTACGAGTTAACGTTTCATTCAGTCTAAACCTCAGCAGTCATGGAGGCATTACGGAATCAGGGTGTAGACGAGCTTTATGTAAAAATACTGAAAGATATCTATAGCGGCTCCACAGCCACCGTAGTCCTCCATAAAGAAAGCAACAAAATCCCAATAAAGAAAGGCGTCAGGCAAGGAGATACGATCTCCAATGCAATTCACAGCGTGTTTACAGGAGGTATTCACAGACCTGGATTGGGAAGAATTGGGAATAAGAGCTAATGTAGGATACCTTAGTAACTTGCGATTCGCTGGTGATATTGCCTTGCTTAGTAACTCATGGGACCAATTGCAATGCATGCTCACTGACCTGGAGAAACAAAGCAGAAGAGTGGGTCGAAATATTAACCTGCAGAAAACTAAAGTAAAGCTTCGCAGTCTCGGAAGAGAACAGCAGTTTACGATAGGTAGCGAGGCACTGAAAGTGGTAAGAGAATACATCTACTTAGAGCAGGTAGGGACCGCGGATCCGGATCATGAGACTGAAATAATCAGAAGAATAAGATTGGGCTGGGGTGCGTTTGGCAGGCATTATCCGATCATGAACAGCAGGTTGCCATTATGCACCCACAGAAAAGTGTATAACAGCTGTGTCTTACCTGTACTCACCTACGGGGCAGAAACCTGGAGGCTTACGAAAAGGGTTGTACTTAAATTGAGGACGACGCAACGAGCTATCGTAAGAAGAATGATGTGTGTATCATTAAGGGGGGGGGATAAGAAGTGAGCAGATTGGGTGAGGGAACAAATGCGAGTTAATGGCATCTTAGTTGAACTCAGGAAAAAGAAATGAGCATGGACAGGGCATGTAATGAGGAGGGAAGATAACCGATGGTCTTGAAGGGTTACGCACTATATTCCAAGAGAAGGGAAGCTTAGCAGGGGCTGCAGAAAGTTAGGTGGGCGTATGAGATTAAGATGTTTGCTGGAGACAAGATGGCTACAAATAACAGATGACCGGCGTAGTTGGAGAAGTTTGGGAGAGGTCTTTGCACTGCATTGGGCGTAACCAGGCTGCTGCTGCTGATGATGATGCTGAAGATGATGATGATATAGAAGAAAGAAGGGAGGCAGCATGGGAGGGAGGGCAGGGGGCTTCTACTGCGCTTACAAGTACCTACTTTGCCTGACCGTGCGCGCAGTATCTAGAAAGGCAGCAGCAGACAGCTCATACCTTTGTGCTCTCTGTCTTCTTGAAGCGACAGGCCGCACAAAGGTGACTTCGCTCGCTGATGCTGCTGCGCCTGCTCACGCAAGCGTCCAGCGTATTGCAGTGATTGTCCGCGCTCATCGAGTGCGATGTGTTCATGTTTGCTTGTGCGTGTTCACACCATCCTTGTTAAGTCAGTTAGTAAGGGAATGTATCCATGTTTATACGGACGATAAAACAACTATCGTTACTTCGTATAGCTGTCTACTAATTTGCTACCGCAATCGATGCTTCGCCTTTCGGCCGAAACTGCGACAATTTTTGATGCATTCTCGGTTCCCCAAATGCCGTCCAAACTATTAGTAGGATCCTATTCATGCGTGCGCGTGAATAATTTCAGCGAAGCAGCAACCTCCAGGATGCGGTGATCGTAACACCGCGCTTCTTCCGTACATGTCCATGTGGCCTCTTCGCGGTTCTTCAAGATGGTAAGGACTAGACACGCGTTCCTTGATGCGGTAGTCTCCGCTCTATTTCCAAAGCATGGGTCAGCCAGTAGCGTCAGTGCGGGTTTTCATCGAGCGAGCTGATGGCTTTCTTTTCTTTTTATTTTTTTTTACTCAGAACACCCCTAAAGGCCCTCTCGCAGTAGGGTATTACAAAGCGGGGGGGGGGCAAGGTGCAGTAACGCATATAGATGTAATAAGCGAGTAATAAGTTGACAAAAATGCGGGAACTGATAAACAATAATCCCAGAAAATAACAATACAAGGCCAATAAGATTATCGTAGTCGTAATAATAATCAGAAGTGTACAAAAAGAGAATTCGAATCATAAGCACTCATAAATGGAGGGTAATCTGGGTCATAGAAAGCACTCAGACCAATAATGTATAACGAATCAGAAAAGAACACAACACGTGAACTTAAAGGGAAAAGGCGAAACACCGCAACAAAAATAGGAACAAATAGCATAAAAATATGCTCGTTACATAGAGGACAAGAACAGGTTTTAACATCATTCATAGTGGAAAAAAATGGGGTGAGGGCACAGACACAAGAAAGGTTTATGCACTTTCATTAATGATTAGAAATTTCTGGAATTCATTGATGTTGGTGGCGGTTGCGATGTGTGATGGCAAGCTATTCCACTCGGTTATGGTGCACGGTATAAACGATCTCGCATAAGTTAGTTTGCGACACGTGAAGCGTTCGAACTTAAAAGGTTGATCACGGCGGGGCAAGATTGCAGGGGGTGGCCTAAAGAAGTCCTCGCGAAGTGATGCATGATGGTAGAGCATATGAAGAAGTGATAAGCGAGCGATTTTCTGGCGACATGATAACACATGCAGTTCAGCGCGATTCTTCAATGAAGTGACGCTGGTGTGACGGGAGTAATCCGAAAAAATAAAATGCACAGCACGGTTGTGCAGGGCATCGATGTTTTTAATAGTGTAGTCTTGATCAGGATCCCAAATGGCTGAGGCATATTCTATTTTAGGACAGGTTAAAGTGATATAAGGCAGTTTACGTAAGTGCGATGGGGTGTGCTTCAAGTTACGTTAAAGAAACGCAAGTGAGCGGTTTGCTGAAGCAAGGGTGACACTAATATGATAATTCCAGGATAGGTCAGACTGAAAGTTAACTCTAAGATATTTGTACGTGGTTGTAAGTCCCACTGAAGCATTATTTAGGAAGTAAGACGTTGGAATGCGAGAAGCATTTTTAGTGAAATACATGAACTTAGTTTTTGAAGGATTTATTGTCATTAGACCCGTTGTGCACCACGAAGTTAAGGAGTCAAGGTCAGATTGCAGAGTTTGGCGGTCAGCTTCTGCAGAGATGTTGCGGTAAATAACACAATCATCAGCGAATAGCCTAACTCTAGATTTGACGGAGCAGGGTAAGTCATCTATATAAATTAGGAAAAGCAATGAACCAATCGCACTTCCTTGGGGAACACCGGATGAGACTGGGACGAAAGAAGAGTCAAAGTTATTGACCGACGTCAACTGTTGTCTACTAGAGAGGAAGGCTGGCACCTATGCCAGAACAAGTGGCTCAATATTAAGTTGTCTAAGTTTTAGTAAGAGCCGGTGGTGAGGAACTCGATCGAATGCTTTTGAGAAGTCAAGGAATATGGCGTCAATTTGGATGCCGGCGTCCAATGATGAGTGTAAATCCAGAGTAAATCCTGCAAGTTGTGTTTCGTATGAGAAGTCCTTGCGAAAACCGTGCTGGTATTTGAAGATGATATTGTGTACCTCTAAATATGTAATCACTTGTGAGTGTATAATGTGTTCCAAGAGTTTAGAGATGGTACTAGTTAAAAATATAGGTCTGTAGTTAAGTGGGGACGAGCGATCCCCTGGTTTATATATGGGCACTACTTTTGCTATTAGCCAGTCCTGAGGCAGGGTGCATGACGATAATGATAGAGACAAGATGGCTGCCAAGCAGCGATAGATACCAGAAGAAATATCTTTAATTATTTTGTTGTTGAAGCCATTATGATCAGATACCGATGAAGTTTTCAATTTTCCAAGAAGAGATAAGATACCAGCTTCGTCAATTATTATTTCAGTCATATTAATACCGGAAACAACATCAATGTTAGGGCATGTAGTAATATCATCAAGAGTAAAAGCTGTCGAGAATGAATCATTTAATAACTTAGCGCATTCGGATTCAGTAACAGGAGAACTATTGGTAATAGCAAGAGTTACATCGGGGTGGTTGCTGTGATTTATTGTGCGCCAAAAGCGCCGAGGGTTATTTATTAGCAAAGATGAGAAATCACGACTGAAAAAGCGACGACGAGTAGTTTTTAAAAGCTGTTGATATTCCTTCTTACAATTTTTATAGCGACACCACGAAGCCGATAATCTGTTTTTGTCTGCCATTCTGAAAAGTAGTTTCTTGTTATTATTGAGTCAACGTAATTGCTGATTGAACCATGGAGAAATGTTGCTTGTTTTGGGGGTCATAACCGGAATGAAATTGTCAATTAAGTTTGAAAGAGTATGTTTAAAAAGGCTCCCGTTATCTTTTATGGAACGTGACAAGTGAGCATCTAGAAAATGATCCGTGAAATGGGATAATTCGATGCATGTTGCATCAAAATTAGCTCGCTTAAGTACCTTATACACTTTCCAGCAACTCTCCTTTTGTTAATTCCAGTAATTATATCATGCTCAGAAAGACTATCGAGATGGGCAACGTCAATAAACAGGTCAGATTGAGAAGTTAAAAGTAGGTCAAGAATGTTTGCGCATGTGGTCGAGCAACGTGTAGGTTTTTCGATAAGCTGGCACAACGAAAAATCAAGGCAAGAATCAAGAATTTGCTGTGCCTGAGTATCGTTGGCTGAAACAGATAGTGTAGACCCTTGAATATTGGGATAGTTGAAGTCTACGAAGATTATAAGAACCGAATTTGGAAAACTCCAGCATGTTTCAACAACACCGCGATGAAATTCACATTCGAAGGTCGCATTTATGTCCGGGGGGCGATAAAAAACACCAACAATGAGACCAGCGGAAGCAAGCCTCAGATACTTGAATACGTTTTGAGGAAATGAGTTAACAAGGATAAGTACAGCAATGAAATCTTTACAAATTCCAATAAGCATACCACCGCCTCTTCGACCCATTCTATGACAGCGAAAAAAGTTGAAATCTACTTGACTGACAAGAATATCACTATCTTGAAGTGAGGTTGCAACTCAATGTCGGACGATTGTTATTGAGGTAATGTCAATGACAAACTCACAAGCATGCATCGAAACCAATCGCGGTGGGACGAAGCGATTCGGCGAAAGCTATAGGCAATACACGTCGGCGACCACGCACGGAAACATACATCCACACCGAATAATACACGTTATCGAAATGACGATCCAGATCACCTCTTCGAAACGCCCATAGTCTGGACAGCGTTTTATTCCCAACTGAAAGCACAGCGCCCGGACAAGACAGGCTCCCAAATGAGATCCTCAGAAACCTGAAGGACGACTCGATAGAATTCCAAACGACTATTTATTATAGCCATTGGGAAGTGCGAACAGTATTAAAGGAATTCAATCGCGGAAAAGTTATACTGTTACGAACACCCGGCATACCTCGAAGCTTCACCAACATGTGAGCCACATGCCTGGTGCCTTGTCAGAGGCACTCCTCAATGATCGATCTTATCACATTTTCTCTTTTGCGTCGCCATGAAAAACCTACCAGAAAGTCGAGAGATGACCCCGTGCGTTGGTTATGCAATATATCAAGCAATATACGCTCTCCCTACAAGCGGAGCTACACTATGTCACCTCGTACGCCGACGAGTACCGCCTGGACTACTCCCCCAAAAAATCCGAGCTCCACGAGGTCAAATACAAATCCAGAGGAAGAAGCACAGGAAGTGGCCATTTAAATTATCATTAACGAAAACCTTTACCCAGAGTCGCAATACTCTGCATATAATATATTCACATGAAAGTTAATGGTTGCAATAAGCACACTATAAATGCACAAACACAAACTAGGTTGATCGTGCGAGCCTAGCTTGTATGTCCAACCAGTAGCCAGTCGCAGAAATAGCACGAAAGGAGATGAGCTTGAACGGGTAACTCAGGCCCTTATCGTGAGTAGAGTCACGTGCCCGACAGATTATCTAAACCCAACATCAACAGAAAGGACCCTAATGAACCTATTTCTACGTAAAGCGTCCAGACAAGTTCTTCGCCTTCCTCCATGCACGGAAACAAAGATTCTAATATCCATTGGCATCCACAGCATCAGAAACAAAATAATTGAAGCAGACTGACATGCGCAAATCAAGTGTCGACCTCACAAGTGCAGGCATAACAACTCTTAGAAGATTGCAATATGTCGTGACGACAACCAGCAGTCAACAAGCACTCGTCAAGTCCATACATAAGCAAATAAGGGAGGCTCCTATACCGTGTTACATCCACCCGGAATATCTATTGGGGAGGAGAAAAGCACGAGCCAAACCGATATAAAGACGATATGGCACTCTTTCACTGCATGCTGGACAGATGGGGACAAATACCGCAGAGGGGACAGCCTATTAGTTAGCGTGGCAGGACAGCGACAGTACGAACTTGTATCCGCCTCCGTTCGCATGTACAACGTCACCGCAGCAGAGGAGGCTGCCATCGCCCTCGCCAACGAGACGGATGAGGAAATCTATACTCTTATAGACTGTCAAACAGCATATCGAACCTAGGCGAAATGTCATCTGCATAATCTACCATGAGATATCCTCAATCGGACCAACAAAACACATTGCGCGTAATAAACTAATAAAGGCACAAGAAGCTGTATGCGCAAACCCTCTTGCACACGCGATAGCGGAAGCCACTGCAGTCAGTCACTGCAAGGCTCCTGAAGGCCCCAATCCACAAGTACTAGACGCCTAGTGAAGCCAACACTCACCAGAGTTCAAGTCACAGCCCAGAGGCAACCCGAGACCAACACCTATCCTCACAACAGGCTCCTCCACGAGATGTACCTTCCCCTTATCAATCACACTGTGCTTTCTGTACATAGCGATATACCATATCGCCCCCTATACCCTATACCTATACCTCATAGGCCTGAAAACAACACCTAATAACTCGCCTAACCGAAACGCAACGCACGAGCAGTGCCGGATGGTGCTGACCACTTCGACATTGAAGGATTAGCGAAAGCTAATTGCTACAACCGAAAGTGCTGACACCGGCGCTGGGTCCCTGGACTCAAGGCGCCACCCACCACGGGGATGACCCCAGTCCATGCACAATGAGAATAAAGTTTTTTCTCTCTCCCGCCACGTAATATGTGGTGGGTTCAAAAGCTAGCCAACCCGATTTAGCTGATTGCTTTTTTGCGCGCTGTGGTCTTGCGCGCCTAGTTCACGTTGAAGCAGTGGGCAACACGAAGCGAAAGTCGATGGCTTCTGTTGGCGCTCTTCAAACCGCCAGCAATCTGACAGCGAGCGTCCGGGTTCGTTGATTTAAGTATATTTGTGTGCCTGTGCGTGCGTGAGAATGTGCTTTTTAATTAAATTAGTAAGCAACTGTATATAGCACCCCATACAGCTGCTCAAACGACTAACCTCCCTGTGCAAAGATGTCTAACAATTTCCTATCGCAATCGGTGATTGGCGTTTTGGGCAATAGTGTGATGTTTCAGTTTAGCATTGGCAGAAAATGTGTACGCTAATGGTGGATTCCGTTTTGCAGGACCGAGGACCAAAGACGTGGTAGTCTTTATCACGTGATGTGCAGCAGTAGCTGCATGATCGGGAGCTACCACTTCGGTTTTTCCGAACCACCGTATGCTACCTACTTCGCCTGCTTGTACTACCTACTTCGCCTGCATGTGTTGCACCCTCCACTCCTTGTTTAATGAGGTTCACATGCACTAGCTTCTCTCGGCGCTCTGTGCACAAAAAACTGATGCGAATAAAGCTGAACTTTGCTTCAGGCCAGCCTGTCGAGAGCATTAATTGCTTAATTAATCCGAAGCCGCCACAGTCGCTTAGTGGCTCTAGTGTTGCGATTTATTGCATGAGGATGGCCGATCAAACCTTTCCCGCAGTGGCAGCAACGACTGCGTTTCGATGGGGGCGAAACCAAAAACATCCCGTACTATGCATAGGTGCAGAATAAATAACCGCAGATGGTTTATGTTAGTAGTTATGCCCCTATGAAATTTCTCTTGTTCAAAATCGTGTTTTTTTCCACGTGAGGCAGTAAAATATCTTGCTTAACGCGTACGTCCGTCCTTCCGTCCGTCCGTCCGATTTATCATCGCCGATTTCAGCTGACTTTGCATATTTTTTTTCCGCCTAAATAGAGTCCTTTTTTTAAGAGAGCAACCCCGCATATGCTAGCTTGTTTGTCCTTGTGTATAGAAACGGCGTGATGTGGGGGAGGTGGTGGTTACTCTAGACGGCGGCTACATTGAATGAAACCTAGTATGACAAATGAGCTCATTGCGGTCTCTCAGTGCGTGGATGTATAGAGCTAGTTTAAATTTTTTATGCCTCATGGGCAAAAACAGACAGAAGATGTAGGTTGGTCTGCAAGGAGCAGTTCATGTGGCTGAGATTATTTATGCACCTTCGGTGGCGCTATTGTGAACAACGCCCACAGTGGCGAAAAAAATGGCCGATTATCCGACAGTAGAATGGCATTGATTAACTTCTTGAACAATATTCATTTATTTTATATTCTTCGGAATTCTTGTATACTGGAGCCATGTGTATATTTGACAGCGACTTCACATTTCTTGTCCTCATGGGCTTCACCGCATTACTTTTGGTCACATTACGCTTGCGTCCCAGAAGAATGGCCTAGTTTCATGAACCTGCGGCCTTCCTGTGGTCTTCGTTTCTAAAGGAATACACAATGGCTACTGCACCAAATTTATACATCACTATGTACTGCTGCAGACTTCAATAACAGCGTGATGCATACCAACTGTCGCAAGTTTAAATGTCGACAAGCGAAACCGAAGACGACAGGGCTTTAGCAAGATCAGTGAACGTAGTTTCCTGGACCGCATACACAGAACGTTTGTTTTTGTTTTCAATGTTGTTGAAAGCAGATTGACTACCGAAAGTCTTACGGTGCTCCGCGTCTACTGCACAATAGCTACGTCAGCATGACGGCTTGAAAAAGCCGTTCACGGTGGCCTGGCATCTTGAAAGGCATTGTATGTCAAGCGTGTGCGAAGATAAGCGCCGTGAGCGCATAAGCAAGATCAGCATTTACGTTTCTCCAATTATGCTGTCTTCTGTGTTTTCCAGGCGCCGCACAGTCCGATCCCTAGAAATTCAGCGCGTTTGAACGAAGCTGCAGCAGTTGTGTGTAATTGCCTGTCTATGTGCATATCACGCGAATTATACTGTATGAGTGAACATGCTTTATTACCTTCATGGCCGTGGTGCTTGAAGGGTACGGCTGACAAATCAACAATTAATTTTATGCCGAACATTCAGCCACAGTGCACGCATCCGCAACTTGCTAGGCTTCGACTCTGCCTCAGTGATATTTCTTGCTTCACTCGTTTTATTACCAGAAAAAAAAGTGGAAAAATACTTCTTGTGAAAGCACTCTGATCATGAGACAAAATGTCTCCAAATATTTTCACTGCATGCTTATAATAAGAAGGACTAATGTGGTCACCAGTGGCCATTATCTCCACAACCTCCAGCTTTCTGATAACTTTGTCCAGTTCAACAACGCTGGGGAGACATTCCAACAATTATTTGAAGACCGTAACCGATAAAGTTCTGTGTAGGTTAACGAATGTTACGCAGAATAATATGATAACGAAAGCAAAGGTAATGTTCAATAACTTTTCAAGAGAACAAGAATTCATGATAGGGAGTCAACCTCTAGAGTGTGTAAAGGAGCAAGATTAGTTAATTTACACAGAGCATGATCATGGGACGCAAATTTACAGAACATTGAAAATGGGTCGGATTGCATACGGCCAGCGTTGCCAAATAGTGACAGGATGCTGACCACTGTCGTTGAAGTGAAAAGTGTAGAAGCATTCCAGTCTTCAACTACTGTCACATGGGGCAGAACTTCGAGAGTTAACAATCGAGCTTGGGAATAAGTTAAGGACCGCTCAAACAAGCAATGGAACGAAAAATATGAGGGCTAAGGCTAAGATAGACGAAGATAGTGGTGTGGATCCGTGAGCAAATGAGGGTAGCGGTAATTGCATTTTACAGGACATATAGCAGCTTGTCAGATGGCGTAATTCATAGGGCAGATAATTGGTGGTCCATTAAAATAAACAGTTAGTTCTAGGGGAAAGCAAGCATTGTCGAAGATGGCGGAAAATTAGGTGGAGCCTGAAATCAAGAACTTTCAGGCATAATTTGGAATCAGCTAGCGCAGGTCATAGGTAATTTAAGGTTGCTGTGAGAGGCATTCGTCTTGCAGCGAACATAAAAGTATGCTGCTGACGTCTGACAACATCCAACATTCGTCCAGAATTTTCACGGATATTGCTCTTGAGCCGCAGTTAGCTTTACACAATGAGGCCGCATTCGCTTCTTTACAGAATGGCGTCGGGAGCCGCTTGGTCCACAATATGCCTCCTTGACATAGTTCTTTATGTGCAGCGATTGTTCTGAACAAAGTGTGTCAGTGCCTGAAGGTAGACGATTCGGACCATCCTAATGCCGAACCAGCTAGAATGCCGAACAACTATATGATTCATGTATGGTGCTGTGGGATATTCTGACGTGTACTTCAGCGTGTGTTCTTATGAGGCTGGTAAATTTATGGCAACGTTGACACTGAGCATCGTGGTGGGGTTGACTGATTAGCATTGACTTCTATGAAGTGGCAGTTGTGATAGGAGATGGCGCAGTTAGGGCTCCAGGTCCTGACATTACACGACCTATGATTTCTAACCCGTCTCAATATTGACGTGTACGCGCTTTTGTGCTTTTTGCCATTGTCGGAATATGGCAACCTGAATCTGCAACACAAATTCGTGATCTTCTGCGAGGCATCATCGTGTTTCGTCAGCAAAAGAGAAGTCAAGAAGAGGCGATGAACGCTGACATGATGTCAAGGTGCGATAGACAGCCAAACGAGCAGGTTTCGATGATACGTAGTGAAGCTTTCTGTAGTAAATTGGTAATGTTGGTTGCCACGGCTTCTTTTTGTATTTATTTTTCAAGGCTTCTGTCACAGCTAACCGTGCCCCCCACAGTGATCCTGTACGAACGGAGTGCGGGTTTCTTCGTGCGTATGCGGTCGACGATATCCTCAACCAGCTGATATTGAGTCCATGCGCGACAATACAACCGCAGCTCCAGCCCTGTGCAGTGTTTTCGCATTGCGCCGCCATCAAAATGCGCCGTCGTGGTCGGGTTTCGATCTCGTAATCTTCGGCTACTGAGTACTAAGTCTCGCGATCTAATCAGCCAGGAAAGCCACATTCGAGGCGGTGAAATGCGAAAACACCCGTGTACTTAGACTTAAGTCCGCGCTAAAAACTCCAGGTGGTGCTTATCACCGGTGTCCGCCACGACGATGTACCCTATAAGCATATCGTGGTTTGGCACGTGAAACCCCACAATTTAATTTTAACCGCGTGAAGCGGGATCACATACCATAGCGATGAATGTAAGAGTTGTGGGCGCCTTGCCATGAGGTCGTACGAATGGTATATAATGGAGCTTTTTTTATTCAGTTGTATAATTAGTATAGAAATAAAGGCATTTATTCGCTTTGTAATACAGTGGCAGTGGTGGTGGGGGTGATGATGTATGCAGGCGGGGTTAGCATGACAGACCTGAAGGCAATTGCTCCGAATTAGCGCCTCTTTCAGCGTCAAATATGGCACAATTTGTTGATCATACCTGTCTCTCGCAGAAATGTGAGAAGCATGGGTATTACTTCCGCTGTAATAATTTTGACGGCGGTGAGGTGAACGGGCGAGTGCGTTTGCGCTGGCCGGTGCCATAGGAGATGCCCGGAAAAGGAATCTTTTGGATAAGAGTGGGATGTGATTTGCTATGAGAACATAGCTTCAAATATATATGCATGATGCGTGATCATGCTATCAGTTCACCACACTTCTTGCATTTCTGGTCGTTTAATCTGAGCTTTGGTTCTTCTGCGCCCTCATGCTGCAAGTGATTTGCCACTTCGACTGTAGCCTTATCTCAGCGTAAAACCTTGTTGGCCAAAAAATAGCCTACGAACAGTACAGCCTAGGGAATTCCACACGTGATGTTTCATTCGGCATAGGTTTTCTACATAAATGAGCTGGACTTTGATACTCGTCTCTTCACTTCATGTCCGTGTACGTTGGGACGTGTCACTCCTAATCTTGAAATTATCTGCTTTCCTTTTGAGAATCTCTATACACTCTAAAAGGCTCTTAATTATCTGCAATGAGCAACACCTCAACATTGTTCACGCTCCCTTTATCCCCTCCCACTGGTGCCTCACAGCGTTGCGCGCCCAGCGCACGACGGGAGACTACGCTGTTCCTGCCTTCTTTCGTCTCTTTCACGACGGCGAGAATGAGCTGCGATAACCGGCTCCGCTCGCACGGCTGCACTTGCACAGAAAACGTAACGCATCAGGGGGCGCAATTGTCGCCCTAGGAAATTATAGCGAACCTCACGCGTACGGCGACGGCGGAAATGCGCTTGGAGTCATCGCATAATTGCTATCGCAATAAAATTGGAGTTGCACGATTGATGTGTCACAGTGTACCTACTTTTCTCGAGTACTATACGAGATTGATAAACTTTTTTTTGCCGTTTGTAAACGTTGTTTTCTATATTAATACAGTTACCATCTAATATACTGAACTGTATGCATCTTGCCACCATTTCCTTAGTTGATTTTAAATATCATTCAATTTCTTTAAACTGCCTTCTTTCACTTCTCACTGTAATGTCAGAGTAATATTCCAGCTTTACTAGGCACATGAGGTCGAAGAAAGAGAGCGAGAAAGAAAAAGGCGAAATAAAGTCAGGGATGATAACCGAACATTATCTTCATTTGGCTACCCTGCAAAGGGAGAGTGGAAAAGGATTGCAGTACAAAAGGGAAAAAGAATACGGTAAGAAAAGAATAAGAAAGCACACACACATGTGCGCACACAATACAGGACTGTTAGTATGTGCGCTGCCACGCAGTCTGCGAAGGAGGTCGCCATTCGGTCAATCAGTATAGGACCTCTTTCTGTATTGTCGACCTATAAAATATTTTGTTAAGTGATAAACTTCATTAGTAGTGTTATTGATTGCTTCATTGATTGATATATTTGGGGTTTAGTTTTTCAGGATTCATAAACGTTTATGAAAATCGCGTATTCGTAACCATTGCCTATCAACCCAAAACATAAAAAAGTGGCCCTTCACGTAGGAGCGTGATCGTGACAACACAGTTTTGCTCTCGTTGGCACACTAACACACATATTTAGTTGAAACCTCTGCACCCTTCATGGAAAAAAAAAAAAACGTGCACTTGAGCGCGGCATTCCAGCATTATTAAGGTTGCACGTGCGCCTGTTGGTGCTGTTGTGAAGTCGGGGGTCCGTGTGACCACGAAGGCTCCACAGAAGATGCCATGTCAGGTGCCGGGAGAAAGAGAGGCCCCGAGCTCTTCCCCTACTGGAAAATAGGGGTAAGGGGAGCTTGTCCAGCGCGCACCTGACCTTCGTCACGGTGAAGTAGGTCACAGGTAACGGTGCCGAATCGCTTCGGCCTCCTGCTCCCTCAGCTCGGGATCTTCGCGTTGCTGTTGGATTACCTGAACTCGGGCGGCTCTAACGGCTAGATCGGCGCGCCGACGGCAAACCATTTCACGGGCGACGAGTTCTCCGCCCTGCTTGTCGAAACCTGCCCATTCCTTGGGGGGACGCACAAAACGTGGTCGTCCTATCCGTTTTCTGAGACTGAACTCAACGGAAACGATGCCGGCGTAGCGCGCGCGAAACCCTTTCCTGTCGTGTACTGCCGCGGCGGAAGCCAAACGGCTGTGATTCGTTGCGCGTGCGGTGTGAGTGCGCGCCTATGCAGCTGGTATCCTTGCTAGTGGCTCAAGCTCCGGCGACAGCGCTGCTGTGAACGCATCCAACAGCTCTTTTCCGCAGCTGGTCGGCTCTGGGAGCAACTGGTTTGTTTTGGGTGACCACGACAACGCAAAGTTTTAGCCAGTACAAGCTTTGCTTGAAAAGGTATATATTCAAATAAACATGATTGAATTTACAAGCATGACTCCAACTGTCGGAGCACACTACGTGCTAAAGTCTTTGCATGTCTGAGCCTCTCTTTCACAGCAGTCCAGATCCGCTTTTTATGCCTCATATTTCGCTCTTTCACTCATACAGGTTATTCCCTAGCCACTCACAAACGCCATACCGATCACAATATATTCGTGCCCCGCTGTCCCGCGCTTTTGCCGGCTCTCCTTTCTACAACGTTGTGCAATACGAGACAACCAAGTGGCAAACTGTGAATTTGTAGTAGACGCCGTTCCTTGGGAGTCCTTGACAACGACGCTTTCATCAATCAGTGACTGTCAATCTTCATGACGGTCAATCTGTTAGAATCTTGAGACGGTCGTTCGCGATAGTCGGAGGGTGGCGTAACCGTCTTGAAGTTCGCTGTCAGTTTTTAGGCGTCACCGTTCGCAGTAGGTCTAGTCCTGGCTTGTTAGCTCTTAGCGATCGAAAAGCCCATGATACGTAACATTATTTGCTTGTCCGTAAGACTCAGATGACACTGATTTAGTCACCTTTAGTAAGAGACGAAGCGCGAATAGCACCCGAGAGAGCTGCATGTCTGCCGGTGAAGCCTGCTTTTTTCCGAGGGATCGCCAGGCACACCGCCGCCAGACGGTGCATCAGGAGATCGAGTTGTTCGATGCAGCTGGCTCGGCTTGATGCCTGTATTGCTCAAAGGCATCCCCCAACCTTCCACCAGCGCCACCATCGAGAGAGGAGGGAAACGCTGCAGACGTCTTAACCAAAAATGTGCCAGTTTTCCTATCTGGCAACAATTGAAGTGCCATCACCGACAGGTGAAGAGTCACAAGCGCCAGCATTGACTTTGTCTTCGGCGTCGCACGAGTCTTTGGAGTCTCAGGACATTTTGGAATCTCTTGAATCACCGATGCTTCAAGAAGTTCTGGTTCCTGAGGCACACCACAGCAGGCCGCAGTCACAAGCATTGCTGGCTTCAGCAGGCAGTCGCAGGCTGGATACGTTGGGAAACATTGTTTCTGAAGCGACAACGTCTAGAGGAAGGAAAAGGAAAAATAAAGATGAGAGTCAGTTAATATTAGAGGAATTAGGCAATGTTTCAAGTGCAATCAAAATATGCAAACCACAGGACGACCTCAAACTTTTGCGGTCCCTCTGCTCCAACACATGAGAGAGGTCAGTCAGGATAAGCGTCTTGATATGAAAATAAAATTGATGCATGTAGTGAAGTAATTCAAAGAAAAATGTTTTTAATGTATACCTTTTCTAAAATAAAAAAAAATCATTGATGAATTTAATTAATTTATATTGAACTGAATAAATAAGGAGGAAAATGATATTGTATGAAAAGATAACATCCCATTAATGAGAGACGAATCCACAACCTTTGAATTATGCTTACGTTGCTTTACCAATAGAGCTGCAGCAATGGCTACCACTCTGAAAACTCTCTTGAGCATATATGTGCATGTAATAAATCTCATTCTGGTAGTGTTAGTCAGTGCTACTCGTGCAGCAACCTCCCAGAGCCTAATCTTGTACACGTAAATTTTCTAGGAAATTGATGGTGGAATGGCCTCCACTGTAGTTAAATTTGTTTTGGCTTTAGCTCCTACCAGTAGCAAGTTTATTTTGTCCAGTTTCATTTCCATTCTCCTTGTGACTCGACATTAGAAATGAAACTACAGTTATTTTCATCTATGCTTTACTCGTTTCCTTGTTTGTTGGTGTCATATCAAAGCCCGTCAGTTCTTCTTTTTTGTTCAGTTGACATTGCGTTTTATTGGTATTTTCGTGCGTGATTATTTAGGAATTTCAGAAAGCTGATATCTGTGGGCTTTGTTGGTTGGCCATTGCTGCTGTAGAGATGCGTGAACATGTTTTAGCCACACACCTATGAGAGAGAAACAAGCACTGACTTGTAACTAAAGGTTTGTTGTTACAGGACAGGTGTTCATTGCCTTCATCTGTCCTTACTCTTTGAACCTGTCTTGCAGCAATGAACCTTTTTGAGTTCACCACCTGTGCATGTAGAGTTTGTACATGCATCTACTGGTGTCTGTACATACCTGTAAAGAAAAAAAATATGTAATGAACCTTCAACCAATCCCCATCAGAAATTTCGGTTATATGCTGCAAGTTGTAAAGCATTATCTCGTGGCGTTCTAGAACTGCAAGCATTTTTCAAATTGTTTTATTATTAGAAGAGATAGCAGAAAGTGAAAAGTCTTATCACCACCTAGCCATGAGGTGAGGTTCACTGCCAACACAGACAACCACAAGCTACATTTCTTCTTCTTTTTTTGCTGTCGCATGGTTCACTTCCAGAGTTGGTTTAGCATGTCTTGCGTTGGATGTTTGGCCAAAGTCTTTGTACGTAATCAGTGACATTAAAGGCAATGCGTAAATGAGGCATTTGTACATATGACCCTGCTTCTCTGGGAGGAAGCAGGGCTACCTGACAGAAGCCGCGAAGAGAATGTAAGCTTTAAAAAATCCTTAAGCTTAAAGAAATGTAAGGAATTTATGCTGCTGTCATGCTGTGAAGCAGTTTAATACTTTGCAGGCACAATTGTCACAATACAACTTACATAGCATTGCAGAGTCTAGCCGTCTCAATCCCCACACGGTAAGTAAAGGCAACATCTTTTATGTCTTGCCCGCATGCCAAGTAGCTGGAATGCAAGTTGGAAGAAGATTAGTACACATGTCTCAAATGTTGTTTGCACATTAATTATGATGACATGACTTTTCTTCACAATGATATCCATGGCTGTGGGGGCACTTCTTGGGTGACCTACGATCAAAATTCTTTTGTGTAGATTAGCTACCACCTTTATTTAATGCTACATGTGCAAGCATTCCTGAGTGCATGTTTTACAAGTTGCGCAAGGTCAAAAGCGCTGAGGTAGCTTTTGTGCACTGCCACTCGATGGCAAAGTGTTTCTATTAATTTAGCCAAAAGAGCTACAATGGTGATGCGCTAAGTGCAAACTTTAATCTCTATGATTATGTGATAATTTTTTCGGATATATTTTTTCAGGCGCATTGTCCGTACCTTCATTACTATTACTTATGTTTTTGATCAGTGTTTTGTGTCCCATCCTTTATGTTTTTATGAGTTAATAAATATTTAGTTGTGTATAATGAAGTAGAGTATGTTTTAGTATATTTTATGCACGCTCATTGTCAGTTGTTTTATTCTTTCTTTTGTTTTTCTTCAATGTCTTGTAGCCCCTCCCTGATTTGGATGCCAAAAGACGGCGGGCAGTATTATTTAAAAAAAAATAAATGATACATTAAATGACAAAGAAACGGTGTTCTTCTGTATTCCTTCAGTCGCACATTATTACTCTAGGGGCAACTATCCTTTACAAACCTCAATGCTACAGCAAGTCGTTCTCGAGGCTCCAGGGGTTTCTTGAAAGTGGTGCTGCCGTGTGAGGTCCTCTGCGACAAAGCTCAATAGCTTGTCAAAGAGCTGCGGCGTCTTGCGGTGGAACTTGTAGAAAAATTCGTGGTCATCCTGACGTATCCGTTCCATCTGTAAAAAATGGTGCATTATTACCTGGCAGCAAGACAATGCCCTGCCCACGTACACACGCAGTTATCAGGAGCTGTACACTTTTCACTCACACAGACGCATTGCCACTGGCCATGATTAACTTTACCCCCTGCTTTGTTTATATGCTTGAATACAAACAGTGTGTCGGCAAAACAGGAGAGCCAGTCAACGGTATATTAAAGAAAAATCGTGCGGCCACTGCCAAAAAACTTCCGAAATTAGTTGCACAGCATTTTAACCTGCCAGGTTACAATTTCATTACATTACACTTCATATTCTACAGGCACACTTCTGAGAGACAGAAAATTTAGGAAATCGTATCTCATCCACAAGCTTCATGTATTACAACCAACACGTGTAAAAAGGTGTTCTTGAATTTATCAGCTATACTAATGTGCACAAATATAACTAGCAGTCCTTAACTTTTTGCATGGGTGTGCTAATACCGAAAAATAGATTTAGAATCAAATATCGAATCAGATGAAAAAATAGGCTGGATATCAAACCAAATTTTGAATAGCAGAAAACGTATTACAAAACTTAATCCTTACAAATTTTGTGCAAGAGGGTGCTACACAACCTCTGTATAAACAGTATCGCCTACTGTTAATATGAAGGAAGCTCCAAATTAGTATTACAGATCGCCTGTTAAACAGAATCAAGTGCTTCTTCGCCTTTGAAGCTGAAGAATTAGTGGCGTTATGTTGTACTGCCTACACGGGTTACCCAGACGGCTGTTGAAACGCTGCGAGGTGTCGTCACCACGAATCCGGCGGCTAATCAGCCCCATCTTCGTCTATGCTTTCGCACTTTCCGAGCTACACACTGCTCTTGTCGTTCCCTCTGTTCGCGTACGTCACGTTATCGTTTCGATCGGTGCTGTCAACCTGAACGAACCTCGTACCGACGACGCGATGCTGTTCTGCGAATTGGGCGTTCGCGCGCTGCGAGTACGATCCCCGCATTACTACTTTAACCCTTTCACTTATGCGCGCACTTAAAAACGCTGATAAGTAATTGCTGTCCCGACGAAGGTAAGTCCCCATGTCCAAACACTGGCTCCTAGTTCTACCACTGTACATGATCGAAAGGAAAGAAGCTACTCACAGCCGTAAAGTCCTTCGTCTTTACGCCATTGAAAGACTGGCCGGACCCACCAACGTCGCCGCAGACGCTTTCTGCGCTCCCGCCGCCTTTTCAAGAGCAGCAGCAGTAAATGCTTTTTTCTCATGTGGTACACAGCGGGAAGAGAACGCTGATGCCGGCGAAGCAAGCGGCTAAGCAAAAGCTCGACAACAACGTCTTGCGTGCTCGCGCGCAGATGTCAGCTGCAGTCGTGAGGAAGCAGACGCTATCGCGCGTGATGTTGATCATTCATGTAGCTTTTCTTGCCATAAGAATGTGTAGATACAAACGGCTTGCTTTTTCTCAACTTAAAAACAATGTACTAGCTCTAACATTGATAAATAAATAAAAATGCTTAGCCATAATGAAATTAAGGATAAACTTTTCTCAAAGCCAAAGACGAACGTGTTCGCCATCGCTGGGCCGCTGGTCTGTCAGCCCCGTGCTACGCGCACCGAAGCGCGCACGTGGGCGCGTATCGTGTGGCTGGATGCCCTTACGTTCATCACCCGGGTACGCGCACGCAGACGCGTACGCTTACGTGTGCGCGTAGCGAGACGCGTATCCCGTGCTGCGTGTGGTTGAGCCCTAGGCACTCAAGTCACCTCGATTACGACGAAGCTCGAAGAAACACAGTGATCGTGCAAAATGGTTGTGGGTTGCCAACTGTCTCGCCATGTTGTACAGAGACCTTCAATGAGTCATATCATCTTCTCTCCTCACTTCGAACACATCCACACTCATAGACCGTGCAATAGTCGTTCAAAGTCACTTTCCGTGGAGTGTTGGGGGTTCAAAGCTGTGAGAAACGTCAACCACGGTAGAAGAATCCGCCGTTGCTGGTAATCGCTGCTCCTTCACGGCTTTCAACGTGCGCGTGCGTGCTCCGAAGGCTTGTGCTCTTCCGACTTACGGCGTCCTCTGCAGCGCCAAGACGCGGCTACTCCGAAAAGAAAAACAGCGCGGATACACATTGCGCTGGATATTTCGAATCTGACTGCAGAAATAATACTACTGAAATTGTCGCTGCGACTGACAGCCTTGTTGGTCGCGCCGGAGTATTTCTTTTCCCTATTTGGCTCGTGTCAGATATAGGTGGATTTTAATACTCCCAATCTCCCGTACGCCACCGTTATTATTTGAAAACCCCCGTTTTACAACCGCAATACCCCTTCAAATGGGGTCGGGGGTAAAATAGTAATTCTAGCTTTTTTACTTCTTCTTGTGGGAGTACTCATTTTAAGCTAGGGGGAATATTGCATGTCAACTGTTAAAACGCCCATATGGGCTCATCTGTGTTTACAATGTATTCTGGAATATTGCCGCATAATTTGGCGAACAACCGTATCTACATATATAGATCACATTTGGTGGTTTTGTCAAAAAAAAAAAAACTTTCCCTAAAGGGCCCCTCATCAGGCCCCATCGCAAATGTCGGTTATAGGCTGAAAGCTGTTACGTGTCCTCTAGGGGGCGTTCTGCCGCAAAAATTGTGCAAGTCGCCACATTAATAGCCGAGATAGAAATATTTCAGAGCCATCAACCCATGATTTTAGCAGGAGGGCTCCACTGCCAAGCAAGGTGCTCTCTCGACTCACCCCGTCTAACCCTCGCAAACGAAATACCTTCCTTGCGGTCTGCCATACCAGACCTCGAGGATCACCGGACACATACGTCCCAGGCCCCGCCTTCATTTTTTTGTCTCCTCGCTTTTTTTTTTCCTGCGTTACGCATTGCCGTTGACCGCGCCGCGCACGAGCTGTTGTCTCTTTCGCGCAGCGCACGATTTTCCGCGCTGTCCACAAGGCAATATGACTAGGGGTATAATTCAGTGCTACACCAATACTGAGGAAGAACAAGCGGAACGCAGAGCGTGAACACAGCTAATAAACATGGATATTACGGTAGTGAACATGTTAGAAAATGGCATAGTTTTGGTACCTGCGCACGTGGCCGCACGATCGTGGGAACAAGCAGACAAAGCGGAAGTACATCTCTCTTGCTTCGGTGCGAAGTAAACCAAAAAAGCACGCAGTAATTCCGTTTGTGTGTTTTATTATTTCTCTAAACTTCGATTCGTCAATTCAAGAAACAGATCGCACACATAACAGATGTTGTCTTGAATAATTCTCGAAGACACATTTTACTACGAGCGACGTCACACTGCGGACACGATTACGTGGGCGCAGGGGCATGATACGTCACCATTCGGCTTGGAGCGCGGCGGCCGCGAGTGAAGAGGGAAGCGGCGTTCGGATTGAAATTTCAGATCTTTCGGCGGCGGGCAGCAATGTAATACTTTTCAGACAGGATTAATATCGCGCAATGCATTCTCTGCGCGTGTCAGCTTAAAATGGCCAGACCTGGCGAAGGGCCCTTTCAGTAGATCATACACGGGTCGTTTCGTGCACGAAAATTCATTGTTAGTTTGCACCACTTCACAGAAATTTTGCCCTTACGTCCTCAGGGATGTGTATCTATGTGTACGTGCCTGCGTTCCTTAGCGTTACGTTGAAAATGTATAAATATATCTTATCAAATCGCACTGACCTGGCGCAATCCTGGAGTGCAGGTGGATATTGCTACGAAACAGTATTTCCAATGACGAAGAGGCGAGCAGTGAGAAGATGACGACGACGATTGGAGGCTAGTGCGGGCTGTTGCCTCTTGGCCAAGTGCGGCGTATTCCCTTGTAAATATACTTGTATATACTTTTCGTCTGCGTGGGGGTGGACGTTTTGGTGGAGGTGGACGTTCGCTGTACCTCGTCACGGAGCTTCGCAGTGGACGGTACTTCGAGCTTGTCAACTCGACTCAGCCGCCTCCGACACCTGCTGCCACTTCGACGACCTACATCACCCTCCCCGCTCCTCGTGATCCTGGCGTATTCTCTGGCAAAGATCGGGAAGACGTCGAGGACTGGATCAGCTTGTACGAACACGTCAGCCGCAATAACCGGTGGGACCCTACTATCATGCTCGCCAACGTAGTCTTTTGCCTCGGTGGCACACCTCGAGTTTGGCATCGCACGCACGAAGATGAGCTCACCAGTTGGGATTCGCTTAAGACACAGCTTCGAGACTTGTTCGGCAACCCCTACGGTCACCAACTTGCCGCGCAGAAGGCGCTTTCCCGCCGTGTGCAGACGTCAACACAGCCCTATGTCACGTACATTCAGGACGTCTTGGCTCTGTGCCGCAAAGTTGACGCACGCATGACTTAGTCAGACAAGGTTTCCCCCATCCTCAAAGGTATAGCCGATGACGCCTTGATCTTGCTCGTTTTCAACAACGAGGTGACGGTGGATGCAGTTATAAAAAAGTGCCGCCGCCTGGAACTCGCTAGAAGCCGACGTATTGACCAGCAGTTTGCCCGTCTGCCGAACACCCCAGCGACATCTCCCTGTGCCAACGCCCCTTGTCCCAACAACACTAGCGATGTTACCAGGATCGAGGCCGCCTATCCGGCTGCTTTCGACTCAAGCCCCACCAACGCACCTGCAGTCACGGTTTCCCTGATCTAGGCAGTTTCCCCCAGGAGTTCCAAACCATGGGTCTTCATACCATCTGCTCCGCCCATCGCCCTGATACCCAACCGGCTTCTTCGATTCCGCGCCGTTTTGCTCCTCGACAGAGCTTTGCTCATTCGAGGAGCAAAATCGGAGAAGCACCATCGCAGTCGGGCACTTGTACCATCGCCGACTTACAGAAAAGGATTGCGCCCGACGTGCCGTCCGAGCACGCTCGTGAGCTCTACCACGTTCTGTTTTCCTACCACGATATTTTTGACTTTAACGATCGCCCTTTGGCCCAAACTACAGCTGTTAAACATCGCATTAATAACGGCGATTCCCCTCCAATTCATCGCCGCCCGTATCGAGTGTCACCGGCTGAGCGTCAAGTTATTCACCCTGAATTTCGCAAAATGCTTGCCAAGAACAAGATTTAACCGTCATGTAGTCCACAGGCGTCACCTGTTGTACTGGTAAAAAATAAGAATGGCTCATGGCGCTTTTGCGTGGATTATCGGCACCTTAACAGGGTTAACACAAAGGAAGCGTCTCCCCTACCTCGGATTGATGACGCCCTTGATTGCCTCCACGGTGCTCGCTACTCCTCCTCTATTGAACTTCGCTTAGGCTACTAGCAGATTGTCGTGGACGATCTCGACCGCGAGAAGACTGCTTTTGTGACACCCGACGGTCTTAATTCAAAGTGATGCCGTTCGGTTTATGTAATGCTCCAGCCAATTTTGAACGCATGATGGACTCCCTCCTTCCCGGTTTCAAATGGTCCACATGCCTGTGCTACTTGGACGACGTTATAGTATTCTCCCCGACTTTGGCTATACACCTCGAGCGCCTCTCGGCAGTCCTGGACATTTTTCATCAAGCCGGTCTGCAACTCAACGCATCGAAGTGCCAATTCGGCCGTTGCCAGATTACCGTCCTTGGGCATCTCGTTGAAGCGAACGGAGCGCAACCAGACCCAGGTAAGATTCATGCTGTTACGCACTTCCCTGTTCCGAAGTGTGTCAAGGATGTGCGCAGCTTCATCGGCCTCTGTTCGTACTTCTGCCGTTTCGTGAAAAATTTCGCGGCCATAGCACGACCACTAACCGAGATTTTGAAAAAAGACGCCCCTTGCCAGTGGGACGATAACGAGGCCTCTGCATTCTCGCATCTAATCTGCCTTCTCACAACGTCTCCCGTTCTGGCCCATTTCGATCCTTCTGCGCCTACCGAAGTCCGTACTGAAGCCAGCGGTCACGGAAACGGCGCAGTAATGGCACAACGCCAGCGCGGCAACGACCGTGTTATCGCTTACGCCAGCAGCCTCCTCTCACCCTCGGAGCGCAACTATTCCATCACTGAGCGTGAGTGTCTGGCCCTAGTTTGGGCGGTTGCGAAGTTCCGCCCATACTTATATGGCCGACCCTTTTCCGTTGTCACAGACAATCACGCACTTTCCTGGTTATGCTCACTAAAAGATCTTACAGGAAGACTTGGGCGCTGGGTCTTATGCCTCCAAGAATATTCATATACTGTCACCTAAAATCTGGTCCACTACACAAGGACGTTGACTGCCTGTCTCGCTACCCGGTAGACGAGCCTGACAACGCCGACAGTAGTACCGCCAACGGCATTTTCTCTGTGTCTGCCTTCGCTAACATCGCCGATGAGCAGTACCGAGACCTATCCCTGCGAGCACTCATAGAGCGTCTGCGCTCTACAGCTACCGACGCATCCGTTCGCCAATATGTCCTCCAGGGTGGCATTCTGTACCGAAGGAACTTCCTCCTTGACGGATCTGATCTTCGTCTTGTCGTGCCAAAACATCTACGACAGACTGGGCTCTTTGAGATGCATGACGCACCCACTGCGGGACATCTTGGGTAACCCGCACGTACGACCGCGTCCGCCACCGCTTCTATTGGCCTGGTCTCGCTCGCTCCGTCCGACGCTATGTTGCTGCCTGTGATCCCTGCAAGCGTCGGAAAACACCTCAGGTGTTACCTGCCGGTCATCTCCAGCCGATCACCGTCCCTGTGGAACAGTTTTTTCGCGTTGGATTAGACCTCCTCGGTCCCTTTTCAACGTCATCCTCTGGGAACAAATGGGTAGCCGTCGCAACTTGTTACGCCACCCGATACGCTATCACGCGGGCTCTCCTACCAGTTGCGCCACTGACGTCGCGGACTTTCTCCTGCGTGACATTATCTTACTTCATGGGGCCCCGCGACAGCTGCTTACTGACCGTGGTCGTAACTTCCTCTCGAAAGTTATCGCCGACATTGTGTGTTCCTTCTCCACTCAACACAAGCTGACTACCTCATACCATCCTCAAACCAATGGCCTGATGGAGCTGTTAAACCGTACTCTTACCGATGTGCTGTCCAAGTACGTTTCGAAGAACCACCACGACTTGGACATTGCCCTTCCTTACGTCAAATTTGCGAACAATTATTCGCGGCCCGACACCGCCGGAATTTCTCCATTTTATCTACTGTACGGTCGCGAACCGACCTTGCCCCTAAAGACGGCACTTCCTCCTGCTGCTGCGATATCAACAAGCGAGTACGCGCGCGACGCCATCGCCCTCGCCGTCCATGCACACCAGCTCGCCCGTACTCAACTTACGGCCTCACAAACCACTCAGCAGTGTCAGTACAACGCCCGCCATCGTGACGTACAGTTTTCGCCTGGTGCGCTCGTGCTCCTGTGGTCGCTCTCCCGTCACGTCGGACTTTCAGAGAAGCTCCTTTCGCGATACACAGAGCCCTACCACATGCTGCGCCAGGTGACGCTTGTGACGTACGAAATTGCTCCTTTGAGTTCAACCTCGTCTTCTACTCTGTCATCTAATGATGTCGTGCACGTCAGCAGGCTCAAGGCCTACTACACTGCTTCCAAGTCCGGCCTTTAGTCGCTCCGGTACGGCGCTTTTGCCGTTGGGGGTAGTGCTACGGAACAGCATTTCCGTGGACGAAGAGGCGAGTAGTGAGAAGACGACTACGATGATTGTAGCCTAGCATGGGCTATTGCCTTTTTGCCAAGTGCGGCGTATTCCATTGTAAATATACTTGTATATAGCTTTTCGTCTGCGTCTTCCGACGTAACAATATTATAACTAGCTGACAATGCTAATTCCACAGGACATGGAATATCTAGCGGTCTAGACTGCAACTATTTCACATGCATGAAGCTCACTTGACAATTGTGTATATTTATGGTAAAATATGGCCTCTACAGCCACGTGCTGGGAGAACATAAAAATTCATGCTAAATGGCAAATGAGACCTGTAAACGTTTGACCCGCTACACCAGCTATGTCTCCTTTATCTCGCGGTAGTCTGTGTCACGTAGGCCTACGTGGTTGCGTGACATGTATGCTGGCTGTTGGACAGTCTGACAGATTCGGTCATGCCATGTGCACGATATGACGGAAACTGAAATATTTTTTAGCTTTATTATTTCTTCAATTTCCTTTGTCCGCACAAATGAATATATGGCATGGATTTCACTCTGGAACGTAAGTTTTCAATTAGTGCGGAGTCGGGTTATACTGATAAACAACGTTGGAAATTTATCTGGCATGAGATGGTGCTTAATAAAAGCATGATTTATTCCTGGCAGTAGGAATATGTGTTCGTCAAGCGCAATGAGCGACGTTAGCTAGTACTATAAATTCTTTGAAGAACATCCTCGACAGCGCGTCTTCGTTGCCGACAGGAAGGGCCATTGTGCGTGGTAAGTTGGGCATCCTTTTGAAATAACGGGTTAATTCTCATAATTTCTGTTCCTTACTATTCATGCCTTTTGCGAAACCTGTTGCTGACACCTCTCTTCTCTACGTAGTTTCGAGACTTACGAGGCTTCCAAGATGAACTACTACTCTTTGGTTGTCACCTTGGTTCTTGTGCTGGCCGGTACGAAGTTCCAGAAAGCAAACTCGGAACCTCGCCCGACAAGTCTAAAGTGCTTCTAAACACAAGGCTTGGAAAGTCATGTGCAGTTATTATTGAACTTATAACGATACGATTGGAATGTCCTTTTTTTTATGCTTCACTTGGTTTTATCCTTCGCTGCGCTTTTTGTAGGCACATTCGGGAGTGTATCACGAAATTATCCACTCTATGCATGTGATGCAAATCCCACGTAGTTTGGGATTCAGTGTACGTATGCGAAGTTTTCATGCCCGAAAGTGGCAAAATAGCTCTTAGGACATGACCAAAACGGCTTAAACATTTAACTGACCCACCAGTCACTCAGCCACAATGAAGGGCATACGTCATGACGCGGATTTCTCTTCAACAATGAGACGTGATCAATGGAAAGAAATGGAATTGTTCGCATTTCAGACACTCGCCTCAGCGATACAATACGATGTGGGACGGGCAGCGAATTTCGGTGACGAACGCGTTCCATAACTTCTATCTTTATTGTCACGTGGAACAAGGCGCACCCTCCACATTTATGACTAAATTGTTGCTACCTGACACGCCTTTCGCGCTAGGCATCTTAAAGCGCTGGTGTGCTCGAGGGAAATTCGGAAACGTCTTTTATTCCATATTTTTAGACGTGTGTCCTAGTCCTAAAGATTAAAGCTTTGGGCTTCTGCGCTGCGGGTTCTAACTTTATAACCAACATTCCTTCGTATAATTTCTTTCTCTTGCTATTTCTTTTTTTCTCTCTCTCTCAGGGTCAGTTCTGTTGGTCACACAAATACGCCAAAAGGAGATGGGAAAACGGCGCCATACTAGCTCTATTGATACAGCATCGCACGCGTAAATCGAAGACGTGGGATTGTTCCCCACCTATCGGCAGTTGTTTTTCTATCCACTTTCGATTTCCAGTAATTTATCATTTCTTTAATTGAACTATTAGGTACAAGTAATGTTCCAAGTGTTGGCCCTTGGTGTCTTTGTCGACTTTTTATGATATGATTGACAAATCAGACCCCTCAGTTAACCCGCTTTCTTCTCGTCCATTACATAAGGAGGGTCTTGAATCCGGCAAGATTGATTCCTTCAGGCAGCATGTATGTGTTTATTGGCCAGTTGCCTTTACCAAGAAAGATCCCGTACCCGTGACGCCTGCCGCGTCACAGGTACGTAGGAAGACGCAGACGAAAAGCTATATACAAGTATATTTACAAGGGAATACGCCGCACTTGACCAAGAGGCAACAGCCGCGCTAGCCTCCAATCGTCGTCGTCGTCTTCTCACTGCTTGCCTCTTCTTCCTTGGAAATACTGTTCCGTAGCACTACCCCCGGCGGCAAAAGCGCCGTCGTGGAGCGACTAAAGGCCGGACTCGGAAGCAGTGTAGTAGGCCTTGAGCCTACTGACGTGCACGACATCACTAGATGCCAGAGTAGAGGAGGAGGTTGAGCTCACAGGAGCAATTTCGTACGTCACAGCCGTCACTTGGCGCAGCACGTGGTAGGACCCTGTGTATCACGAAAGTAGCTTCTCTGAATGTCCGACGTGACCAGAGGGCGACCACAGGAGCACGAGCGCACCAGGCGAAAACTGTACGTCATAGTGGCGTGCATTGTACTGACGCTGCTGAGTGGTTCGAGAGGCCGTCAGTCGAGCAAGCAAGCTGACGTGTACGGTCGGCGAGGGCGATGGCGTCGCGCGCATGCTCGCTTGTTGAGATCGCAGCAGGAGGAAGTGTCGTGTCAAGGGGCAAGGTCGGTTCGCGACCGCACAGTAGATGAAATGGAGCAAATCCGACGCTGTCGTGCCGGGAAGGATTATACGCAAAAGTTACGTAAGGAAGGGCAATGTCCCAGTCTTGGTGGTCCTTGTAAACGTACTTGGAGAACATATCGGTAAGAGTACGATTTAACCGCTCTGTCAGGCCATTGGTTTGAGGATGGTATGATGTAAACAGTTTTCTTGGTGAAGGACCTGGAACATCCTTTAGGATGTTCCACGTCCGCCGCCAATGTTTCTGAGTGGTGGCGGTGCCTAAACACTCCCAGGTTTAGTTCGGGTAGTAACAAAAACACCCCTTAAAGTGGGTGGGAAAACAGCGCCGCGGTAGCTCATCTGGTAGTGTATCGCATGCGTAAAGCGAAGATGTGGGACCGTTTCCTCGGTGCGGCAATGGTTTTTTCATAATTCCCATTATTTTTCATCAAATATCATTTCCATAATTCAATTATTACCAACAAGTAATTTCGCCAGTGTTTCCCCTGGTGTCTTCTTTGTTGGCTTCTTACATGTTTGAAAAGTCGGGCCCCTCAGTCAACCCCCTTTCTTCTCTTTCGTGTATATACAAAAGGTAATGTTGTCAGCCGATGCATTGAGATAGAGTTTGATTAAATTGCGCTTTATTAGATAATTAGTCTTATTAATTATTCAGCTTCTTAATTATTATAATAAGATTAAAAGCGTCAATGAGAAAATTGTAGATAGACATAAAGAACGCCCACCACAGCTTTCTTTTGCTCATTCCGTGCTACATAAAAGTGTTTTTCCGAACGTGAAAGAAGCCCGCAAATTTGCTTCATCACTGGCCGCTCGAGGTACTTTGCGTGCATTTTTAACGCTCGGAAAAACACCCTTATGTAGCACGTATCGAGCAACTAAAAGCTGTGTTGGGAGTTTGGATGGGAGTGTGTGTGTTTTCAAACGAAATGATCTAAGCTTCTGATACACACGCAGTAAGGAAGGAAGGCGCAGACTCACGAAAGCTAGAATGCAGGCTGTTAAGTTGCGATTAACCGCTTTGTCCTGTTCCTTTGTGTGCTGTATTTTGTTGCGCATACAAACTCTGCAAAATTCTGCACATGCCAAGTACTGTAGTAACCGATATCTTGTGAAGCATTCTGCAGGTACTTGGTTATCCAGTACTGACGACACATTTATCAGCAAGAACGAAACAGCTGAAATACTGTATACGCTTCACAAACGTTCAACAAATAGTAGCATCCATGAATCTTCATGAAACTAGGAGTATAGATGCCCATCACCTCAGTCTACCCTAATTAATGCAAGAAGTTCTGTATTCTCTATTACTATGATTCCGTATTTCCTTCAGCTCCAAACTAGTGATACACATATATATGCCAAACTTTGTTGGCAGTAGATGATGTTTTCTTAGTTCTAGGAACGAAGGATGTTTACCCGGCTTGCAGCGACCCCTCCAGATTCCTGGAAAAGGTTGTGGACGCGTTCTTTCATCTCTCCCACTTATTCGTGCTCAGCCTGTGTGTCCTTTTTTCTGTATTCACTCTTTTGGCCAGGGCATGGAATTAAGCATGCGTATGGTTAAGTGCACATACTTTTTTTCGCGAATGACTAGAACCAGCACTAAGAAAACATTTGAGTCTCTGTGAAAATTGTCAAGTTATTTATGTACACATCTTTCCATTTCATGAGGCTTTGAAGTGGAGAATCCATGGGTTATTGAAGATTTCTCAAATCTTCTTTGTGCCATGCACGCAGTCTTCATGGACATCATCTCCGGAAGTTTGCTGCTCAACAAGGCTGAGGATTTCGCTGGTGGTGAGTAATTGGACCTCCAAATGCGCCTACTACGATGTCTTGAGAAAGCTGGCTATGTATTAGTTCAGCACAAATCGCGTCAAAATAATAGGCAAGAAAGGCGCGAAGTGTACCATTCATAGTCACTCGCCAAGACGTAGCAGCCGCTACAGATTGTCTACCGGTTAATTCGGCACCCCGACCAGGTTACATCTGCGTAAAATTGCTAAAGCTGACAAAACTAGCTATATCACGTATCTCGGCTGCTATTTTTCAACAGTCAGTTGATACAGAATGCGTGACTGAAGCCCGGAGGACGTTATAATTTTTAAATCTGGTGATCACAGGACGTTATCAAATGAGGTGCTGTCTTAGAATATGGCACACAAAAAAGTTTCTTGCACAATTTATCTACATTACCAGCACCATGCTTAGCAGCTCATCTGGTAACCTCTACCATATGTTGCCATATAGCCAGTTGAAATTAAAGCATATTTCCACACTGCAATACTGATGAAAGTTTAGAGAATATACTTATGTTTTATTACAAGATGCGGTCTAAAGTTCATGGGCATCGTTGTAATCTGATTTTATATGTTTGTCAGTACGTTTCTGAAATTATTATTCAGTTTGTCTTGTGACACATCAATAAAGATTTTGACCTTTTGAGAGAGAAAATGTTTTATTTGAGTAACTCGGCGACTACAGATTACATCCCATTCACCAAGCATAATTGCAGAAGCTGCTTATGAAGGAATCAAATATTCCCCACATGTAAGTATTGCTAATCCATTCAAACGTGATCATAGATCTACATCGTGCTTTCACACTATTGGTAAGAGTACTAGCACTCTGTTTGGGTGAGTAGAAACACTGGGCTTGGAGGAGTAGAAATGCTCGAGTTGGAGGAGTAGAAGCGCTCGGTCTAGAGGAGTACTATTGCCCCTGTGGGGAGAGTATTTATACTCTGCGGAAGTGTACTAGCACTCCCTGTGGAGGGAGAGTATTAGCACTCTGCGGAAGAGTACTAGCACTCCCTTGTGGTGGAGTAACAAAACTTTGTCAGAAGGAGTTGACTTACTGTCTCTCAAAGAGCGTCGATCTACTCTCGAAAAGAGAATGAAATATGGGACAAGGAGGTACTCCCTCAAAGAGAGTGCCCGGAACTCTCTTTGTTTTTAGAGAGTACGTTTCAAATTGTAACTGGCTCCCCCCCCCCCCCCTATGTAATGCCCGTGGGGGCGCTTAGGGTATATGAATAAATAAATGAATGAATAAATAAAAAGGGTCCTGGAGTATCTGCGCCTAAGCAAAGCATTACTTGAATAGTCGCCGATAAATAGGAACTATTTTTTCACAGCGATGTGTACGCACATCTCCAGAAGGCTTCTGCACAAAGTAGGTTTATAGTCTTTAGCGTACGTAGTTTAAGATTGATGAGGGGATAATGCGTTTAAAATCATTGAGCATTCCACTCTGTGAAAGTGACAAGTGCACGACCAGCGTAGCTGCTTACCATACGATACAAAGGGGACTAATTATTTTAAGTGTCCCGGCCATGGCGGCCGCATTTCGATGGGGAAGAAATGCGAAAACACCCGTGTGCTTAGATTTAGCTGCACGTTAAACAACCCCAGATGATCGAAATTTCCGGAGTCCTACACTGCGGCGTGCCTCATAATCAGAAAGTAGTTCTGGCACGTAAAACGCCATAATTGACTTTTTGAAGGATTTTGAACACAGGTACGAACTCATTAACCCTGATTTTTTATATACATTCCCGTGGATGACTTGCCTGCCACCCCGAAGACCCGAAGGAAAGTAGATACTTATGACGTTTCGACGGGACCGCCACCAAGGTGGAACGGAAGGAAAGGATATACCCAAGCGCTTGGAACGCCGACAAAGAGACGGCAGTGCGAAAATAGACATGGCCGACGCGGGTCAAAGTATCGTATCTGTCAAAGTGTCGTATAGCCTAATACCCGATACGGGTTGTGTTTGGACGTAAGATATTAAACTTTAGCAAGTTTCGCGAAATCGCGGTGGATGTAAGTAAATTTCATGTGGATTTATTTATTTATTTATTTATTTATTTATTTATTTATTTTTGATACTCTCAGGGCCATAGGCATTACAGAGAGGAGGGGCACACAAAAGTGACGGCGCTTTTCTTAAATGTGTTGACATCGGTGATGGCAGCGACGAATGCAGGGAGATGCCTCCAGTCATTTCCAGTTCGAGGAATAAATGTGTTCATTCCAACGCTAGTTCGGCGGTGCGGTATGCATGCCTTGAATTTGGGGTCAGTTCGTGAACATGTATGAGATGGAGAAAGGAGTAACTTATCGTTTCGACTTGTGTTGATATAATAAATTCTATGGAATAGACTTGAACTAAAGTATTACCGGCGCTTTGTTGTGTGTCAAGGGGAAAATTTTTCTCAAGCCATGTTGACGTGAACTAAAGAGTTGTTGAATTCGAGGAAGCTAACAAGATGAGAATAAAATACATGCTGAAGAAATTTACAGGGAACACTGATTAGTGAAATGGGCCGATAGTTAAGTATTGAACCGGTGCTATGTGTTTGAGTAAGGCCGAATTATGATCAACATTGCGAGTATGGAAACATGGAATGAAGTCCGCGGTAAAATTCATTAGTGTGGGGTTCGCAGACTCGAAGTCGGCGTTTTTATAGTCTCCGATCTCTTTTGGCGTTTTGGTAGCGAGAACAGAAGTGTGCAGTTGAAAATAAATAAAACAATGATCACTTAAACCAGGCCAATATCTTATACAGAATACATGGTGAGGCGTAGTAGTGAGAACGAGGTTAATAATTTTGGTAGAATACTTTGTAGATAGTGTAGTCTGAAGGACAAGTTGCTAAAAATTAAAATTGATGCAAATGTTAATGAAGAGAGAGCGCTCAGCGGAGCCGTCGTATAAGGGAGGAGAGTCATGCGAGTTTATTGCTAGAAAATTCAAATTGCCCAGAAGAAAGAGCGGACCTGAAGGCAGCCGGACAATTAACTGATTTAGTACATCGTGTAAATAGGATCTAAGTTACATGGGCGAAGTAGGCGGCCGATAGCACACAGAAACTATAACATAACGATATCCGAAAGTGACACATGTACACACAATTTCCAAATGTGTCGCAATATCTAAAATACTACTCAAGCCATCACGTAAGGTGGTCAGCACCCTGCCCCCAGTACGAAAGATGCGGTCACAGCAAAAAAATAGTTGAAAACACGTTCACATTAAGCATTTCGTAACCTCCAATATCACTCGAGACCCAAGATTCAGTCGAGATAACAATGTCAGCTTAACACGCGTCTATAACTAAAGACAGATCATCACCTTTCATCATTCAAAAAAAGGCATCAGTGATCGGGCGAGCAGGTACCTAAACCGAAGAAATGCTAGCGGTGAGTGAAGCGTTCGTGACATTGTTCGTAGAAGCCGAAGCAGCAGATGTGCCTCTAATCTCCCTGGGACGACTGTCGGCAAAATCTACTTCACAAACACAATCGGTGGTAGACCAATAGACGTACCACTTTTTTTCAATGTACATTCGGTTTGATCGCAAGAGATACGCCTCCCCTGAAGCCTCACGAAAATAAGCCAACTTTTTACGGGACTGGCGCTTGGCGCGAGAAAGGTCTTCACTAAATGTCACCAAATGACAATTTACAATTTTTGAGATTTGTGAGCTGAGATATAATGTTGCCTCTTAATTTGGAGCAGCTGAATTTACTATAATGAGTCGACATATTTCTAATACGTATGAGACCACTCTGGGAGCACCATCAATACCTTCGTCAGGAAAAGATAAATTCCGTTTGTCAGAAAGAACTTTGTGAACATGTTTTTCAGACTCTCTCCAATTTTTAGACACAGTATCCGTGATACTATAAAAAATTAGGTTATATGGAAGATAGCGCTCCTCAAGGTCGTCTAGCCGGAAACTTATTGCAACTGACTCAGCACGAACAGCTTCGCATATGGCATCATTGAGTCCCAGATGTTCACTGTCCAACGAATGTACTAGAGATTCGAAAGCGGCAAGCTTGGTAGTAAGCTCGCAGACTTTCTTCTCTAGATCATGTTGATCTGCCTTCATCATCATCATCAGCCTGGTTACGCCCACTGCAGGGAGAAGGCCTCTCCCATACTTCTCCAACAGCCCCGGTCATGTACTAATTGTGGCCATGTCGTCCCTGCAAACTTCTTAATCTCATCCGCCCACCTAACTTTCTGCCGCCCCCTGCTACGCTTCCCTTCCTTGGAATCCAGTCCGTAACCCTTAATGACCATCGGTTATCTTCCCTCCTCATTACATGTCCTGCCCATACCCACTTCTTTTTCTTGATTTCAAATAAGATGTCATTAACTCGCGTTTGTTCCCTCACCCAATCTACTCTTTTCTTATCCCTTAACGTTACACCCATCATTCTTCTTTCCATAGCTCGTTGCGTCGTCCTCAATTTAAGTGGAACCTTTTTCCTAAGCCTCCAGGTTTCTGCCCCGTAGGTGAGTACTGGTAAGACACAGCTATTATACACTTTTCTCTTGAGGGATAATGGCAACCTGCTGTTCATGATCTGAGAATGCCTGCCAGACGCACCCCAGCCCTTTCTTATTTTTCTGATCATTTCCGTCTCATGATGCTGATCCGCCGTCACTACCTTCCCTGAGTGGATGTATCCCCTTACCACTTCCAGTGCCTCGCTACCTATTGTAATTTGCTGTTCTCTTCCGAGACTGTTAAACATTACTTTAGTTTTCTGCAGATTAATTTTTAGACCTACTCTTCTGCTTTGCCTCTCCAGGTAAGTGAGCATGCATTGCAATTGGTCCCCTGAGTTACTAAGCAAGGCAATATCATCAGCGAATCGAAAGTTGCTAAGGTATTCTCCATTAACTTTTATCCCCAATTCATCCCGATCCAGGTCTCTGAATACCTCCTGTAAGCACGCTGCGAATACCATAGGAGAGATCGTATCTCCCTGCCTGACGTCTTTCTTTATTGGAATTTTGTTGCTTTCTTTATGGAGGACTACGGTGGCTGTGGAGCCGCTATAGATATCTTTCAGTGTTTCTACACCCTGATTCCGCAATTCCTCCATGACTGATGAGGTTTCGACAGAATCAAACGCTTTTTCGTAATCAATGAAAGCTATAAATAAGGGTTGGTTATATTCCGTACATTTCTCTATCATCTGATTGACACTGTGAATATGGTCTATTGTTGAGTAGCCTTTACGGAATCCTGCCTGGTCCTTTGCTTGACAGAAGTCTAAGGTGTTCCTGATTCTATTTGCGATTAGCATAGTAAATAGTTTGTAGGCAATTGACAGTAAGCTGATCGGTCTATAATTTTTCAAGTCTCTGGCGTCCGCTTTCATAAGGATTAGGATTATTTTAGCATTCTTCCAAGATTCCGCTCCGCTCGATGTCATGAGGCATTGCGTGTACGGGGTGGCCAGTTTCTCTAGAACAATCTGCCCACCATCTTTTAACCAGTCTGCTGTTACCTGATCCTGCCCAGCTGCCTTCCCCCTTTACATAGCTCCCAAGGCTTTCTTTACTTCTTCCGGCGTTACCTGTGGGATTTGGAATTTCTCTAGAATATTCTCTCTTTCAGTATCGTCGTGGGTGCCACTGGTACTGTATAAATCTCTATAGAACTCCTCAGCCACTTCAACTATCTCATCCATATTAGTAATGATATTGCTGGCTTTGTCTCTTAACCCATACATCTGATTCTTGCCAATTCCTAGTTTCTTCTTCACTGCTTTTAGGCTTCCTCCGTTACTCAGAACATGTTCCATTCTATCCATATTATAATTCCTTATGTCAGCTGTCTTGCGCTTGTTGAATAACTTCGAAAGTTCATCCAGTTCTATTCTAGCTGTAGGGTTAGAGGCTTTCTTACATTGGCGTTTCCTGATCAGATCTTTCGTCTCCTGCGATAGCTTACTGGTATCCTGTCTAACGGAGTTACCACCGACTTATATTGCACACTCCTTAATGATGCCCACAAGATTGTCGTTCATTGCTTCAATACTAAGGTCCTCTTCCTGAGTTAAAGCCGAGTACCTGTTCGGTAGCTTGATCTGGAATTCCTCTATTTCCCCTCTTACCGCTAACTCATTGATCGGCTTCTTATGTACCAGTTTCTTCCGTTCCCTCCTCAGGTCTAGGCTAATTCGAGTTCTTACCATCCTATGGTCACCTCAGCGCACCTTGCTGAGCACGTCCACATCTTGTATGATGCCAGGGTTAGCATAGAGTATGAAGTCTATTACATTTCTAGTCTCACCGTTCGGGCTACTCCACGTCCGCTTTCGGCTAACCCCCTTGCGGAAAAAGGTATTCATTATCCGCATATTATTCTGTTCTGCAAACTCTACTAATAACTCTCCTCTGCTATTCCTAGAGCCTATGCCATATTCCCCCACTGACTTGTCTCCGGCCTGCTTCTTGCCTACCCTGGCATTGAAGTCGCCCATCACTATAGTGTATTTTGTTTGCACTCTATCGATCGCCGATTCCACGTCTTCATAGAAGCTTTCGACTTCCTGGTCATCCTGACAGGATGTAGGGGCGTAGACCTGTACAACCTTCATTTTGTACCTCTTATTAAATTTCACAACAAGACCTGCCACCCTCTCGGTAATGCTATAAAATTCCTGTATGTTACCAGCTATATCCTTATTAATCAGGAATCCGACTCCAAGTTTTCGTCACTCCGCTAAGCCCCGGTAGCACAGGACGCGCCCGCTTTTTAGCACTGTATATGCTTGTTTTGGCCTCCTAAATTCACTGAGCCCTATTATATCACATTTACTGCCCTCTAATTCCTCCAATAGCACTGCTAGGCTCGCTTCACTAGATAACGTTCTAGCGTTAAACGTTGCCAGGTTCATATTCCAATGGCGGCCTGTCCGCCATTGGAATATGCCTTAAGCTGGTTTAAAGTATCCACCAACTCACTGTGAGGGACATCCAGTTTTTGAGACAATGCAACAATAGCAACAAGCACATCATTTCCATCAGCCTGGGCTGGTCCTAGGCGAGGGTTTGACTCAGTGTCGCCTCAGTTCCACAACATGTTGGCAGTCGCATATTGCTGAAACAAACACACGTGGTCAAGGGAAGAGTAGCGTACAAACGTTTCTGGTGCATTTAGCGTGTAAGGAAGGGCAGAGATGCCTCTCTGCCAGATACATTTGCAGACTTCTTACATTAGAATTGGTTGGAACTGAAAACATACCCTTCACACTTTTTGGTCACAAGGAAATGAACGAAATATATGTGTTGACTGGTGACTAGAACGGCTGCTTTTTATGGTTCAAATCCTCTGAATAACGCTTGGGTGGTATAGTTTGTGATCGCGGCAGAAAAACAGCCAAACAAATTGAACACTGATTTCTTAGTGGCATTTGACGAGCGTTGAAGTTCCTCTGATGCATGTGTGGCATGCTGGGCGGTCTTATGATCGCTGGAACCTTTTCCTGTCGATCTTATCAGACCCATTAAAGAAAATTACTTATTTTGCTGGTAATATGTAACAATGCTTTAGCGCTTTGGAGGACACGGGTACACATCTGTACCACATTTAGCGTGGTATATGAGAATATAATGAAATCTTTGGTTCAAAAACTTCAAACTTTAACCTTTACTATCATCTACCACATTCTTCATAAACTATACGAGCTATTTTTACGCGTATCTAACACATGTCTCTAGGCGCAAGAATTTTCTGTGCACATGTTTTTTTGGAGTGACGTCATTTTAAGCTATATATTCTTGATAAGAACACAAACTGTCCCCTTAAATTCGTACTTGCCATGCGAATTGGCATACTACGCAACAGCGAGCAAATAGTAAAAGTGTTTGAGCAGAGTGACCTAATTCATCACGCTGTAACTGTAGAAAAAACGCCGAAAGAAAAATGTTCACCCATTGAAGGTTTTCACGTGTAAATATATGTCTAATTCGCAGCAATTCAGAGAGGAACACTCACGTTGTGGCAAAATGAATTCACACTTTTGCCCGCTGCAAGACGCATTCAGATATCTAGCCGAGTACTAGATATTACGAGTCGTTAGGTTGGTAGTTCTATCACTATTATAACAATTAATAAACATTCACTTACCAGTCAAAGACGTGTGACAAGGAGAAAGCAGGAAGAAAACATGAAGTTCCACAGCAACGTTTCGCAAATGAATGTTGCGCACTGCAGCTATTTTTAACATTACGCTATGCCATCCAACTGAGCAGTTCGCTTCACCTTGAACCATCAGCGCCTGCAAAAAGGAACGTGGGCCAAAGTACCAGCCTCTCCTTCCTGAATCCCTGCCCTCAAATTATCGGCCTAACACATGTCTTTCCCTTGCCTGAAGGGGCTTTCGCCAATTGGCGCACTTTCCTCTTGTAGGGCGTTACACTATATTCACAGTACTAAAGAAGGCCTCCAGCGTGGCAAAACCTACCTTAGGCATTGCATTTTGGCGACTTACGGCACCTACTCTAAGCGTTTCAATTTAATTATTTCCACGCCGGCCAGGAAGGTCCACACCCCGCAAAAAGATGATAAAACACAGGAGCATGCATTAATATTTTCAGTGCTCCCTCCATATATTTAATAGAACCTCTAATGTGCAACTCTTGTTAAAATCCACAATGTCATGAAATAGCAGAATGCAATGTAAATAAGGAAAAATACGTAATAACATTTATATCGACTTTTGTTAGAAAGATTTTAACCGTACATTTCAAGCTTTCCCGTCCAGTCTTGTCTCACCTTAGCTCTAGACTTTCTCTGCGCCAATATCGGTGCTGCCCTGCTCCTCCTCACCGCGTCGTTCCTGGGCCTTTTGTTTTCTTTTGGTGACCGCTCTTTAACTCTCTCTGCCTCTGGGAATATCCAGTGTAAATGTATATAAATAAATGCGTGCCTGGACTGGCAAATGCTCTGAGATGATCCTAATGCAATCGAAGGGCTGTTATTTGTTTTCGTACGTGCATGCTCTAGCCGAGATCACTGTTCGACGCTAAAGCCCTGCTGACACCAATAATTATTAGTACGCTCTCTCTCGCGACGTGCACTTAGTCAAGCAGCAACTCCCATGCACGTCATCACGCCTCACAAGTAACACGTTATATTAGCAAAGCCACTGGTGATCTTACGTGCGCAAATTGTCGCGTCGTGCTTGATGTCTACTGTTGAAACTATACTGTGCAAACGAACAATATCATGGAGAAAAATTTATGAGATACAGCACACTTCAGTCAGCGTAAGTAATATAGTGGGCATATGATTTCTTTGAACTACTAAGCACTGCCTCATATTTCCATAGACTACAGTGAAAAAAATAAATCACTTAGTTTCAGGGATGCCCATTACGCAGCTCCAATAAGATGTGATAATATACTTCACAAGGGAAGTGTCTATTCCATAAATTTGTATTATTCACTGTTGCCAGGATATCTACGCTCTTGCACTTGAGCTAAATCTGGGGGATTGCTCTCTTCTTTTTTTCAGCGCCACTAAAATTCTTAGCTGCCTTTTTATTGGCTCCTATGAATGTATATTCAGTTTGCATCTTGAATAAAAGCGTTTGGCGCCTTGTGCTTATATTGATGCGTCTTGTGCCAGTATCCGCCGCTTCCTGCCTACGCAACACTATGACTCTAATTGGTTGTACTATATTACACAACGCCTTGTATCATAGTGCACTTGACAATACCTCCGCACTTCCACTGTTTATTGCAGATTTATTCACCAAGGCTGCCGGAAGGAGGGTCAGAACAGCGGCGCCTATGCTCCTGATCTTGACCACTGTGTCGTGTTGCTTCGCCGCTGATATCGTAAAAGACACACGGCTCGGCCGAATCAAAGGCAGCAGGCTTGAAGTGCTCGGTCATGCCGTGGACGAGTTCCGAGGGATACCGTATGCACAGCCACCCATAGGTGCGTTGCGTTTCAAGCCGCCACAACCAGGTGGACCTTGGAAGGGCACACTCGATGCCAGGAGCAAAAGGACCGCATGTCCTCAGGTACGGATTTGCCAACAAAATATTTTGCACGGCTTCTTCGCTGAAGCTCTAAACACAGCAATAGCGGCAGTGCCGAATTTCACCAGGATGAGGGAAACCTGAGATAATAATAGATTATTCATGAAAGCTACATTTTAATGTACTGTCAAATAAAGTTGAATTCGAATTCAATTGAAATGCGAAGCATTCGCGGCGAGTAGAACCCAGTTTTCAGTAACGTCAATCTGGTGACTATTTCGTAGTTTTTTTTTTTTTTGGCAGATACGGACAATCATTCGGCGTAAAAGTGTGGGCCGATCACGAAAGTTGTCGCGTCTAAAATGTGAGCCACTCCCATTGGTATGTGAAACTTGGCATGTGCAGCTTTTTAATCAACCTCTTTTACGTCAACTTGGGTATGTGCCCTAGGAGCCAGTGGGTATGTGGGCCATGTGCCGCTGTACATGTAAATCGGGAGCCACTTGGTATGTGGCGCTGCGTTTTTGCCCATGGGCCCACTGGGTATGTGTAACTAGCACTCTGCCAGCTTTTCAGTGAAGCTCTGTGACGCAAAGTTAGGTCTCCAGGTATCACAACAACAAAGGACAACGCACGCTTCGCTCCACATCAGTTTGCAGCACGTCGGAAAATCCTTGCCGATAGAGTTCAGAACATCCATTCATTGAAACCATTGTATACCAAAGCGTCAATGCTTCCGATTACGTAGATGTCAAGCTAAATCTAGTGCGCTCAAATTTTTCAAGTAAGAATTGAGCGGCTCTATGTATATCACCTACCTTAAGAAAGCAGAGCCAGGTGGTGAACGATATGAGCAGTACAGCTGCTGTAAGACCTCTTCAGTCCAAGCTTCGCAACCACAGTCAACATAAACAGTGTATACATACATAAAAATTATAGTTTTTGAAAGCTAACAGGTAGCCATATTTATGAAGTGTTATTTTCGCAGTTGATACCAATGACTCTGAGGTTGCAGATTTCATCATAATCTTTTTGGGATTGAAAAAAGGATGCTTGCCTTATTGCGAAGTGGGTCATGCATAATTTTCTATCGAATTGTGTTTTTCTTTTTTTTTTAATGCGATAACTCTCATTGATACATTACGCCCCAATTAAATCTTACGTTCTTACATATTTTCTTTCGGTCATGAGCACGTTCACACTCAGTCACACGATATTTTTAAAGTAAGTTTTATATACTTTTGCAGCCCTGGTGCCTGAATCACCAAGCTGTAGTGCTTGATTTCCTCCACAGTTAAAGTATTCATAAAAAGTTCCCAGGTCATAGCGCACGCGATCACGTTAGCCTTCGGACGGATCTCGGAGTTCTTCAAGCAACTCTGGCACTCGGATTCTGCAGATGGTGAAATAGATTGTCCGGTCGCCTCTTCAGATCTAGGAAGATGCAGACAGTTACACCTACAGCGCACAAAGCCAAGGCCGTAGCGCACGCTGTGGCCTATAACTTGTGAAACATGACTGTACATTGCACATCCTGCTAACCGAATCGTTTGTACCCAGCATATATACTACCGGTTTTTAGTAGCCAAGTGTAATACCCGCCTACTGAAACTTCTTTGCGTTCTACGCAACGGGAGAAAACTCCAAGGAAAGCAATGACATCTGTTTAGTTTTCTGAGACAGCAAGCATCTAACGAGGCAGTTCTTCCTATTCTGCCGTGTTTGGTGTGTTCCTCTAAAGTCATTCTCCATAAGTACTGGAAACGCCACTCCGTGTTAGAAGTAGAAACCATATCACGATTTGTTAGGGGGCATTTTTCGCAATGGCGTAGGGCGTAGGGCGTATGGTGTCAATAAACTTTCAAAGAAAGCCCTCCTCTAATAAATTAGACTGATTATAGGCTTTAGTGAACTCTTGCGAAATTTTGTGACATCACAGCAGCACGATTCGCCACGTCTAATTTGTCGCACACGTACTTTCAACTGTATTTTTAACGTCATTTTATTACTGCTAGTATTTCGGCTGTCGGTGTAAAGGGCACATTGGTTATCTGATGTCGTGGTGAAATTGAGAAGAAGCACATTGTTTTGAACTCACAACATGAATAGTATAGACAAGATCTTACACTGAAGCTCGCCTGCAAGACTAGTTACATAGGAATAGATGGGGTCAATTACAATAGGGAATCTATTTGTGAAAATGGCAGTCTAGCCGGAAACACTTGTAGGACTCACGATTGGGAATTCCACCACACAATGTGAGCAACGTCTGCATTCGCGCCTAATCTTTAAACCTTACACTTTTTAATGTTAATGTTTAATGTTCTTAATGTTAATGTTAGGCGTATGTGGAACGCCATGGAACTTATTTTCTCGCCATGATGCGTCTGCATCGTTGTAATCTTGTTTACATTTTTCTATTGTAGCCTTTGAAGAGGAAGCTTTAGCTCGGGGCCAACTACGATGGCGTGTATTCAAATTCAAGTAAAACGAAAGCATCTTTCTATGCGTTAGCCCATGGTATGATCTGAATGAAATTTGTTTTATTTGAGATAAAAAAGATAAATCTTAGGGAATATAAGAAGCAGATTTTAATTTAGAAATGAAATGTTTCACACGAGACGTCTTTAGATAAAGTTATATGGGCTCGCTTGCTGAAGCCCCTGGAACGTAAAACACGCTATAAAATTATCGCTTATATCTTGGCAATTAACCATACTTTGACATCGTTGTGTGGAGAAAAAAGAAGTCGCAGTTTCACCCGAAAGGCGAAGCATCGATTGCGATAGAATGTTAGCGGCCAACTATAAGAAGCAAGCATACTAGTTTCATCAGTAGTTTACAGGTTTAAACATAGGCATACTAACTAAATTAAGAAACACGGTGTCACGCGCGCCTACACAAACGCGAACACGTCTCACTCGATGACTGCGGAAATCAGATGTCAAAACACTGCAGTGAGGAAGCGCAGCAGCAGCAGCGAGTGAAGCGACTTTCGTGCTGTGTGTCGCATCAACGCGAACTAAGCCACAGAAAAACGACGGGCGGCGGACCGTATCCGCGTCGCTGTTGGCAATCAAGGTACGGCCGGCCGGGCGAGCGCGCGTGGCCACCGCGCCGCCGGGAGTAGAATGCGCCCTCGTCCTCCCTACACACCGCGCGCCCTCCCTGCGGAGCCTCGCACGCGACGAAAGACGGCGCACTTCCTCCCTGCTTCCCTCCCTTGCGTGCGCGCTATTAGCGGCGAGAATTTGGAGTGGCGCCCTCTCGCGAGTGACGTCACGGCCACGACGCCGCTCGCTGCGACACGCTCGGCTGCCGCGCGCGCTCGTTCCCTTCGTGTATGCCTGGGGTATGGGTATGGTATGGTATGGTATGGTACGTTATGGTATGGTACGGTATGGTATGGTATGGTATGGTTATGCCTGGGGTATGGGTGAAGGGCATGTCGGTGTCTTTCTGCGGCCATGCCTAAACCAGAGTTTCTTCTTCAAAAGCGCGATTCGAGAAAATTTACGGCTTGGATATCGCAAGCTATGTAGCGTTGAAGGGGTCAACTAGTTTTACAGTGCATATATGGGCCGTGTCTGTCCATAAATTTTGCGTAAAAGGAATGTGTGCAAATTAACACGCGAAGTTGTGTATGATGCTTCGCTAAACACTTAACACTCCCTTAGTATTTAGCTATGAGACACACTGCACTTTACATGGAAGAAAAATCTTGGTAAATGGCACCAGCATGTCGTCCGTGTTAGAAAGACAATGCCCGGCGAAGCTGCCGTCATGATTCTAATTACTCTGGTGAGTCGTTCTAGTCAAGTATGGCTAATTATTAATGCGTAAAAAAAGTGTTAGGCGCGCATTAATGCGCGCCTATCTTTTTTTTTATTATTAAGTGGCCATACTTGACCATTTCTTATGAAAAAGTTTGCTGCTACTTTCACAAACCCTCTCTGAAACAGGCCTCCAAAAAACGAATTGCTCATTGCTGCTAACCCGACGGCGCGTCATGTAGCGTATTTACGTAGTTAATTCATAAATACTATAGTAGCAATCACTTGAGGGAAAGTTTCGTTGTTAAGATGGAAAGCCAATCAATTGCAAGCGATGAAATGTTTCATGGTGGCTCTCAGTAGCCTTTATCGACAGTATGGCACACCCCTCACGCAACGGTAGTACCCGACTGTCGGTGTGGCGAGGCACCCATTGTTCGCGAAACCCACCAGTTCACTACAACTGCCAATTGAAACAACAAAGCATTTTTTCACTGTGCCAATCGGAATGCCTAAAGTATTCTCGAGGTACTACACCACCGTTTAGATTGCCTAGAAAAGGAAAATTCGAGCACATTCTGCCTCACCACGTCTCGGTCCAGCGTTGTTTAATTATACAAACGGAGAACTATTCGCTTCGTAGGTACATAAAAGAAAACCTCGCAAGCCTTCATAAAGAAAACACCACAAGCCTTGCATATTCCACTTGATTTTGGACCCTCCACCGGGGAATTATGATATTTTAGATATGTCCCATACCACGCATGATTGACGCTTCCACGTCTTTCTGGCTGCAACCATGCGGCCCAAAAGGCATATTTCACTTAAAAATTTGGGCCCCGCAGCCTGCGTCAGTTTGCCAAACAGATTCGCTATGTATATTCCTCAAGCAACAAGCACCAGTAACTTTCTCAAGTGATTGAGTTGAACCTGTAGCATGATAAAGGGAATATATATTTGTACAGTGCTCACGGAATGAAACGCGTCAATTTAGGGCTAAGTAATGCGCGTACTTTCGTTTCAACCGGCTACAGTTCGTGTCACATCAACGTAATTCCGGCGCGTACACTTACATCAGAGTCCTCGTCAACTTTGGTGACCAAATTCCTAGCGACATGACATGGTGCTCTCGCGTACTTTGCACACATGTATGGTTCTACTAAATGTTCCGTGTCCCATTTCATTCCGTGAGCACTGTACATTCCTTTTCGTATTCTGCAAACAGCTGTAAGCCTTCATTAGCTTTTCTTCAAATTACCGCCACTTAATATAAACACGTGAAGAACAGCCTAATACTCAGAAGCAGATAAAAAAGCAAGTGGTGCTTGTAGAATCTAAACTGCAGCGTTAGTCAAGTCCTCGTGTTACTGCCGAGCGCTTCTCTGAAGAAATGCGAAAATTCGATATTATACCATGAACCACTCGTCGTGAGCAAACCTGTTTGAGCGGATTAAAATCAAAGTAACTGTTGTAGAAGTCATATATAGCCAACGTTTGTGACATACTTGATGCACCGCAGCAGGTATGTTATCATAACTGGATTCTTATGTGCTACGTTTTTGCGGTTGTGGATTAGCACATGAAAAACCCGCAATGGGCTGTTCTGAGCTCCTTCGGCTGGCACTGTAGTGTTATCTTTGATAGCTGCATTGTCGTCTGAAAAATGAGCTCTTTATATAAACTTTCGCGAATGAAGACGTCTTAAGAATATATTTCAGACGACCGCCATAAGTATACAAGCAGACAGAACGACGGCGAACAAACGAAAACACCGTAGAAAGCACCCGGACCCCGCCCAAACTATAGTCACTGTACCCGAACTGTAGAAGACGACAGGCGCGAGTCCGTGCTCTGACGTCACGCGAGCGGCGCTCGCAGCGCCCCTGTAGTTCGTTCTCGGGGGCTCATTGAGCCGGGATCGCTGGCACACCCTCGCACACTTTCTCTCGCACATACAGCATACCGCGCGCATCCACGATTTTATCGCCGTTGGACTTTATAGGAAACCTCATTGCGGCGCCGAAGGCAACAGCAGAAATGTGCCTGGATTATCCATATAATTGCTATCGCAATAAAAGCCATTGCTTGGCCAGGAAAAAGCCGCATGTGCAGTTGGTGGTGGTGTTGTGCCACGCATGACGCAATCAGGGCTATATTGAGCCTCACGCGCAACATTCAAAGAGGCGTAGCTTGGCAATACTTTTATCCCTCCATGCAAGAGCGGTTGTATTTCAGAGAGCTCACCGTGCTGTTGTAGGTACAATTGATCTAACTGAGAATGATGTTCTTCAGCAGTTGTAATGGCTACAGATATGCGAAATGTAAATCAAATTTCCCGTTTGCTCGGCTATGCGCCGATAGTTGCCATACAACGTCTGCAGCACGCACAAGAAGTTTCACCTATCTCACTGCGGCTGCGTCTTTGATACAGCCTATCTGTTGTTTTCTTACTGGAATTGCCGAATACCGGTATGGTATGTTAGGAAAAAAGACTAGAAGCAGCAACTGTAGAAATCGGTAGAACTGCACCAAGAACAAATAACGCTGTTGTGTAGACAGTATCCGTTATAGTATATGAAAGGGAGAATGTTTATATATGATTACACAGCTTGAATTGGATAAAATGTTCGCCCCGGTTTTACAGAGGCACACTCAGACATTACTTGTATATTTCTCAGCATCATTACATCAATTTGTACGCGTGTCATGTAATAATACGTGTAGTTTACAGATTGCTGTTATCGTTATTTTTTCAAGGCTGACGGACAGGGTTGTAACCTTGAACGTCTAGTTAAAATTTTCAATATTTCGTTATGTTCAAAAAATTTGGCCGTATAGATAAGGATGTGGCGGCTAATTCACATAGCTGGTATATCGTAGGTATGTTTTGCTGCTTGCCGCTGCCACCGCTACTGACATATTGAATATGAGGATCGGCAACAATTTTCTCTTGCGAACCCTTCTATTGCAAGGGCGTTTTATGAATACAGGCCGGCATCCTGTAGTCACTAGAATGTACTTTTTTTTAGTCATACAAACCTGATCAAATCCAGTGCAGTGGTTGTCAAAAAAAAAACATTTTTCCCTTCCTATGTATGCCGATAAGGAGAGCCGCAGCTAAAGCTTCATCTTCAGGCGTCAAATGTGACTTTTATCAATAGAAGCTCGTTAGAATATCTTTGACAACTTGTTCTAATTTTGTCGTTGAATCATATGCAGGCCGTGTCTGACCCCAAAGTCTTTGCTAACATCACGATCATGGAAGACTGTCTCCACCTCAATATATGGAGCCCCCCAGAGCGTTCCCAAAGCGTCGTTCCGGTACTCGCTTGGATCCACGATGGCGGCTTCACGCATGGTTCATCCGGTAAAGATGAAAGCAATGGTGCTGTTCTAGCAGCAAGCACAGGTCTTGTGATCGTCAGCTTCAACTATAGACTCGGCTTCTTGGGCTTTTTAGACACGCAGACGACTGAGGCACCGGGCAACGTCGGTCTCCTGGATCAAAACATTGCACTCAGGTGGATCAGGGACAATATTGACCAATACGGTGGTGACGCTTCGAAAGTCACCATCTTCGGCGACAGTGCTGGCGGTATGAGTGTCCACGGGCACGTAATCTCGCCGATTAGCAAAGGTCTCTTTATTAGGGCATGTCTAATGAGTGGAACTCTTCATAGCCGCGACTTCGCTCAGACGGCGAATGACAGCATAAGCAAGGGAAACGCTGTCGCTGCAGCAGTGGGCTGTGCGGACCACCACAAGAACTTGACTACGGACCCCGAATCTGTTGTTGAGTGTCTCCGCTCGAAAAATGCCTGTGAACTTATACAAGCCACAAATTATATATTCAAGCGCAAGCTTTATCCTTTCATACCTACGTTCCCCAATGACTTCCTTCCAGTGGATCCGAGCACCGCAGCGAAGCAGGGATTGTTCAATGCAGCTGACCTCTTGGTCGGAGTCACCGCTGATGAGGGCGCAACAGCCCTGCGATCGCTTCCGAATGACATTGACAACCTCGACCGAAAGCAATTGGAGCACTTGCTTCGAGCTGCTGTCTTCCCCTGGCTCAAGACGAACTTCTCCAAACCGTTGGATGTGTACAAAGCTGAGGCACCTGACAATGTGGCGCTGAGGCGAGCTTACGCAGACTACTTATCCGACTCCGTATTCGTGTGCCCCATGCACTTCACAGCTGAGGATTACTCGAACAGAAGCCAGTCTGTGTACACTTACGTGTTTGGTCAGCTGTCTCGCAAGAAGGCGCTTCCTTCGTGGATGGGGACACCCCATACTTATGATATTAGCTACATGTTTGGTGCGCCCCTTGTTGACCAACAGAGTTATACCGCCGAAGATGCCGAAGTGTCTCGAGTGGACATGACAGCTTTGTCAACCTTCGCTACCACCGGGTAAGTTAATGGGCAGTGGCTAAAATTTCTGTGCTGTGAACACCGCCTCGCTAAAGAAACCTTTCTGGAGCTATTCACATTCGTTCTTATGTGTATGATGAATGTTGAAAATATGCAATAGCTATAACCATATGTAAGATATTAGATGTACATCGAATATTCAATGGGCATTCAAAAGTTCTTGAGTGTTGAGGAAGTGCACTAGATAGGGGTAAGTCATCTCAAATTAAGAATGTTATATTGGTTTTGAAAGTTAATTTGCATACGTTCATGCAAAGACCAAAGGAAAGCCGTGGTGTACTTTTTTTTTGGACGGTATATCTGCACTATGTTTCATTAGTAGTTAGCGCACACAGAAGTCAAAAAGCTATTTCGCAATCTTTAGTATCTCCAATAAGAAAAAAAATCAGATTCAGAGAGACAGCATCTTCTCATCAGCGTAGTCACATTTCCTTATGAAAAGTTCACTTATTGAAGGAGCACACTCATGTCAACAACGAAAGAAGGGAGACACGAGATGATGCTGTCCAAGACAGGAAGGGCGGTGCATTTTGCAAGCGTTTAACAACACGAAATTGCACAATATACACTCTCCAGCAAAAGTTAAAAGACCAGTGCTGCGAGTAAATTTTCTTCTTAGCCTTGTCATGACGCCTGCAATCAACTCGCACATCTACTCGCGGTTGTTCCATCAATGCTCCGTATTGATGCCGCTTCGCATTGCAGAGCTGTTTTATTATACATTCTAAAAGTTCGCTAATGCCCTGGTTTCCTATGTCCTGCTGGTGAGTCTAAAAGACTAATTTCTTCATTTATGCTTCCCTCCGTCATATTAGTTGCACTCTGTGAACACCGATCATTTTATTTGGACAATATAATTCTGGTTGGCACTTTGTTACTGAGTGTTATATAACAATATTTCCAAAGTTCTGTGTAGGTATCACAAAAAAAGTGTTACTTTTCTGCTATTTCTTGTAGTATTCACTGCAAAGAGTTGCATGATTTCTTTAGAGCTACATGTCTCTAAATTTTATAAAAAGTGAACTCAGATGAACGAATGGAGGACTTTAAAGTGTGCTTTCAGGGGTTTGAAGTTTTCATTTGTTTTTTTTTGTACTAGCTTTCATAACTAACCCTGCATCGTAGGTAGTAGAGTAGTGTCTCAATGAAAGGTAACGCCTCAGGAGCAAAACAATCAAAATCAAAAGAACGGAGTATACACATCATATCTACAAACTAATGTAAGAAATATGTTTGCCTTTTGAGTGAGAAACTATCTTCTCATAGTGCGTGAACTTGGTTCATCATTAAATCCTTCATCGACATAAAAAATTGGATGCAGTGCTTGCTATCTATATTTCTCTTTTCTTGTTTTTCTAGTTGCTGTTTTGTCCTTTTCTGAGATATCTTGCGCTGTAATGTATCAGAATATTTTTGCGTACACTGAATATTATGTCGCAGGGTCTGACGACCTACGATTAAAAAGTAGTTTCTTCTGTCGCTCCAGTAGCATTGCCTTCCGTGCGTACAGCTAGCTTACTATAGCCAGCCCTACGCAATCAGTTCTGTCAAGGCAAACAAAAATGCTCATCGCGTGATGCGAAAGCATCGGTTGTCCTCTTCTTTTAGAATATTTTTGCCCTTGTTTTACAAGTGAGGTGCAAACATCATGCAACGCTGTCAACAGTACCTTTTCTCTTGTCCTTAGGGTCCCTCAGCTTCTAGCAGGGCACCAGTGGCCGAAGTACACTTCTGATAACCCCGTCTCAGTTTACATCGCTGGTGACAACATAAGCGATGTCTACGGCATTCGCATGAACAAGTGCGACATCTGGAAGTCGTTCTGGAAAATGTAAAAGAGAGTTCGTAATTTACAATACCTTTGAAATAGTATACCTGTTGTTCCAAAATATTGCCTTTTTACATATTTTTTTAAAAAGTACATATTTGACAAGCAGTCACCGATGGTGGGAGGCTCATTACAGTCACAGGATCCCAACAAAGGGGCCGCTCCTTTTCGCTTCATCCTCGTCTGGGATAATGAAGCAAAAAAGATCAGCGCTTTTGGTCGGACATTTTGTTTGCTGTGAGCCTCCAGTCTTCTGTTAGCACTACTGCTTGTTAAATATGAACTTTCTCTAACTTGCCCAAGTTTCTCTACTATGAGAAGTTCAATAAAGTTGCATATTTTTAGCCTTTGAAGCAACAAGGTTGTCACTGACTCTCCATAAAAGATTAATGTGACTGGGGTATTCAAATCGGAAATTGGGGAAAGTTTAATTATCCGCTTAAAAAATTCTGGCCCCATCGACTTATATATTATGTCCAATATGGGCGCAGGATGATAATTTAAGAGGCTACAGCAGGCCTCTACTATGCGTATTTGCGGTATGTTGTTATGAAAACCCTAAAGTACCGGTGTTGGTAATAATATTTCTTTTGGAGAGCTTGAAGCATGCAAAGAAATATGTCGTAGGAGACATAAAATTGCACGACACATAGGGGAACCGAGACATACCATTGGCACAAATGCATCAAACATTTATTTTTCGTCAGCTATTATCTCCAGAGAAAGTTGTGGGCTAATTTGTTATGCATGGGCTCTGTAACGTATAGCTATTCCAATCTGTTTTTATTCCAATCTACTGATGTCATATTTACGTAAACAGCGACGCAAGCATCGGGAGGTAACCCGCAGCGTTCTTTGAAAATCGCAATCAAACGCCGTCCTCTTTTATACTAGGTCACTTTTTTTTTTTGCTTTCAGAGCGAATAGAATTGCCTCCATTGAGCAGCTTTTCTTACCTAATTGGTTGACATAAGGCGAGCAGCACGCTAAGGTGGACAGGATTTTTATGGGGCCGAGCGAGCGCGCTGAAGATATTTGATCGGATGACGAGGGTGGTGCCGGCGTCAGCGATTGTCTGCTTTCTGTTACTTAGCTTGCGGTGGCTGGTCGAAAATCGCGGCATCGTGAAATGGAATCTCAAGCCGGCCGCAATCCTGCCTTTTGTACGCGATTTTTCATGTGTAACCTTGTCCTCCTGCTTGGGCCACACGGCCTGCAGTATGATGTAGAAAAATAAAGTGGATCCTCAGCAAAGAAGAGTTGTAAGAGCGACGTCGTAAGTGTGCTGAAAGTGCTCGAAAACATTACACGGCCACGCAGAATGTTTTATTATACTCAAATCAACCCATGCTCCTGGCAGATGCGAGTAGCCAGTGCCGGAGCGATCGGCAGTAGCCATCTTTTATTCCTTTCAGAACGGGGCAGCCGGCCGCTATTCAGAAAAAAGATGCAGTTTTGTTCGGCATATTAATACATCTTTTAACGCGTGCGCGTCACTTTGACGCCATGAATTATTGCAGTTTTGTGACATTGCGTTAAAGGCAGGTGAAGTAGCTTCAACCCGAAAGCTTTTGACCAATAGCAGAGGGTTATTGGAAAAAGGGGTCGAATCAGAAATAACTTTTTTTCTTTTGTTCGGTCCGATCATGCGTAATCAGTGTGTACACGTCATGTCAAATGGGGTGCTATCGCGGTTATCGTGACGTCTTTTGACAGACAGGCGAAGTGGGGCTGGCCCGAAAATTTTTTGGCCCAATGTGGAGGGCTGATCGCACAATTGTCATAGAAAAGTTTGGAATAGCTTTACATTATAAGACTCAATGTCTATTTAATCATAGCGAATAAGAAATTGAGAGGGACCAGCCGAGTAAACATCCCAAAGCGCGAAGTGCAGCTGGTTTATTGTCACGCAAAGCGTTTGTGAATGTACAATTCGGCGCATAAGCGACGCATGCATTGCCTTTTTAAAGGAGCCAAGGACTGAAGAGTACAAGAGTCGGGAGCAGTCGCTGGGCCAACCCGGTCATTATGGAAAAGTACTCTTTGAAATCAGTGATATGCCATACGACGTACAACCCATCGCGTTGGCGCGTGTTGCGTTGCTACACTGTAAAATGATTACACCCTTAAGGGTGTTTTCTTGTCATACTGGTAACACCCTTACCATGAGGGCCTTACAAAAATTTATAAAGGACGAGAACGGAGCTCCAACTAAATGTTCGATGACAAAGGACGTAGTTGAAAACTATGTAATCATTTTGACAGAAGGCTTTCATGTCTCTCTCTTTCTGAAATTATCTTGTCGTATATTTCTTTCTGCCTAAGCCTGTTAAAATGATTACGTAGTTTTCAACTACGACCTTAGTCATCGCACATCTAGTTAGAGCTTCCTTGTTGGCCTCTATTATTTTGATGGGCCTAATGTTAAGGGTGTTGCGAATTCGACTAGAAAACACTCTTAAGGGTGTAAACGCCCTAACAATGATAATCACGAGCTCGTGGGATCAAATACCAGCCGCGGCGGCTGCATCTCTACGGGGGCGAAATGCTAAAACGCCCATGTCCATTGCATTTAGGATCCCCTGGGAGTCAAAATTAATCCCCAGTCTCCCACTACGCCACGCCTCATAATCAAAATGTGGTTTGACACTTAATACCCCAGAATTCATTCATTGATAAATGTACGCGTGCTTGAGTTACGAGGTGAAATTCAACGCATTGAGCTTTGACGTTCATTTTCCATTGTAATTTTCAATCTATCATTGTGACATTAACAAAAGAATTTTTGCAGTACGCAAGATGTCTGCTCCACTACCAAAAACCATAGAGACGGATCTACAGACAGACAAAATGGATAGCAGGCTAGCACACCTTCTCGAGGCTAAGCAATCACTTCTCGAGAGGTGGAAAAGCCAACGCTTGAATCGCAAGCTCAGAAAAAAGATAGCCGAGATCAACAAGCAGATCGACGAGCACTGCCAAGCCCTGTCTAGGCAGCAATGGGACGAAATTTGCAATTCAATCGACGGGCAGATGCGCACGGAAGGGAAGTGGAATCTTCTCAAACACTTGCTCGACGACTCCGGCACCAAGTCAAACCAGAGAACTGTCCTCGCTAAAGCGCTCCACGAAGCCAAGAAGTCGTCTTCGGAAAAGGACATGCTGGAGATGTTGGCTAAGAAGTACCTGCCGCTCAAAACTGTGGCCGATCAGGCGGCATACCCAGTATACAAAGGGAAGCCGAACTCCGCGCTGGACGAGCCTTTCAAAATCAGTGAAATCCGCCGCGTCCTACACGACCTCAATGGTAGGTCAGCACCCGGCCCGGATCACATTAACAACAAGGCTCTCAGAAACCTAGAGGACGCATCGATCGAGTTTCTTACAGATGAGATAAATCGGATTTGGGAGCAGGGAATTGTACCTGAAGAATGGAAGTTGGCGAAGGTCATACTAATCCCAAAGCCCGGTAATCCGCCGAGCCTGGACAACCTCCGCCCAATCTCACTGACGTCATGTGTAGGGAAGGTGGCCGAGCACTCCATTCATAACAGAATTGCCGAGTATATCGAGACCAACGACCTTTTCCCTCACCACATGATAGGTTTCAGGCCAGGCCTCTCCACCCAGGATGCCATGAAGCTTATCAAGATCCAAATCCTGGAACGCTGCACTCGGGACACGAGAGCCATCCTTGGTTTGGACCTGGAGAAGGCCTTTGATAACATCCGTCACGAGTTCGTCCTCGACGCCATCTCCAAGCTCGACGTGGGCTCGTCCTTCCATGCCTTCGTCAGGTCTTTCTTGAGCAAACGATGCGCCATCCTCAAGGCTGGAGATTTGGAATCGGAGAAAATGGAGCTGAGCAGAAGAGCCACCCCTCAGGGGTCAGTCATCTCACCACTCCTCTTCAACATCGCAATGGTCCATGTCTCAAGGTATCTAGGCCAGGTTCAGGGCATCGGTCACACGATCTACACGGACGACATCACTGTCTGGTGCGCGGGTGGCAGTGACGGACAAGTCGAAGCCGCTCTCCAGGAAGCTGTCGACACTACAGAGCGCTTTCTAACCGACACGGGACTCCGGTGCTCCCCAAAGAAATCGGAGCTTCTTCTCTACAGCTCAAGTAGAAAGGGCCGCAAGCCACAGAACTGGAAACCCCCCACTGAAATTGACATTAATCTCTACACCAATTGCGGTGATCCCATTCCCAAAGTCGCGTCCATTCGAATCTTGGGAATGACACTCGAAGGGGCGGACACGAATAGCATCGCCATTCACAAACTAGCAAAAAAGACGGATAGCGTCATCGGTCAAATCAGGCGGGTAGCTAACAGAAGGAGAGGCCTGAGCGAAGAGAATCTGTTAAGGCTAGTCCACGCTTTCTTGTTGTGCCATTTTACGTACGTAGCGGCCATGCACGTCTGGAAGAGGGCCGAGCGAGACAAGCTAAATGCCATGATAAGGAGGGGGATCAAGAGCGCGCTCGGACTACCAAACTACACACGCACCGACCGACTCCTGCAGTTGGGTATTCATAATACCCTGGAAGAGATTACAGAAGCACAAGAAAGGGCACAGATTCTCAGGCTCTCCGGCACCAGGGCGGGCAGACGACTCCTAACTGAGATGGGCGTCCCCCCGGCCACTGTCGAAGGCGCCTACCAGGGCCTTCCAAAAGAGCAGAAAGATAACATCGTATCACCCACCCCGCGCAATATGCATCCCCAGCGCAACGTAGAAAGAAGGAAGGCCAGAGCGGTGGCGCTCCTACGCCGCGCAACAGAACTCCCTGGCGGCAGCTGCTTCGTTGACGCGGCCCAGTATGGCAACAGCAACAATTTCGCGGTAGTGTCAATCAACCACAGGGGTTCGACCGTTAACGCCGCTTCGGTACGAAGCACGTCATCGCATGCGGCCGAGCAAGTGGCCATTGCCTTGGCCCTCCTGGACGACGGACATCCCAATATCTTTAGCGAATCCAGGGCAGCCATCCGCGCCTTCAGCGTTGGCGCCGTGTGTAAAAAAGCCTGTCGCATCCTCGACGGCAAAAGCATCGCCACCCGCACTCTCACGTGGTTCCCCGCTCACATGGGATCCATCAAGGGAGGCCCCACAAACCTCAACGAGCTGGCCCACTCCAAGGCGCGAGGTCTCGCTTTCCGCGACCATGGAGAACTCCAACGCCTGCCCGCAGTGGTGGAGAACAGAGATCAACCGACCAAATACAACGAAATTGCGCAGCACTTTTATCTCGGCAGGAGAGACTTTCCCCTTCCACACAAGAAGTTAAACAGAGCGCAGGCATTGACCCTCAGATTATTGCAAACAGGCTCATATCCCAACCCGGCTTTATTCCACAAAATTTATCCCGACACCTATGCCACTAGTTCTTGCAGGCACTGCAATGACATCGCTAGCCTAGACCATATGCTCTGGCGTTGCCCCTCGTTACAAGGTACAGAACAAATCAATGAAGACAAGTGGCTCTCCGCTATCAAGAGCCCCGATGCCGGGGCGCAACTATGGGCTGTCCAGAGGGCCCACGATGCGGCGGTCGGGCAAGGCCAGACTGTCCCAACGTGGGAGCGGCCCGCAGCGGGCTGAGTCGCGTACCTCAGGACCTTACTAAAGTTTTGCATCCATCCATCCATGCAGTAAACTTTACAAGTTCAAACTAATTTACCGTTCCTCTTAAGTCTAGCTTTAAAAGCCTTCTTTTTTTACGAATTGCCATTCAATTCACGCTCTTGAGTTGTGTCCCATAACCTGGTTTCACATGATGAGAGGGATTGCTTATTCAGCACGCCGACACGTGTGACCCGACTCAGTGGCCCCGGATCGAGTCGCGCAAAATGAAGCCGCTGATGCCGCATCATCTGCTGCAGCTCATTTATGTGGCTGCAGGCTGATTAGGCGATTCAACTAGCTGTGCAAATCCAGCTTCATGCACCCGATAGGACGTACGAGCAGAGCTCGGGAGGCGCTGCGGCCCAGGTGTAGTCATGATGACGATGTACATATTGTTACACACGAGGTGTTTAATGCAGAACCAGATGAATGTGGTTGATAGGCGCGATTTGAGTGGTCCCGAGGCAGCTTGGCTAACGTCATTCTCTCCTTTCTTCCACCTGGTTGTCTACACGGCAGCCGTGGTTCATGACAGAGCCCGTGACATTTCACCGCTGGCAGAAGAAGCCCGTCGTGCGAGTCAGTCATCTCGTGGATTGTAACGCCTCAGAAGCGCGACGTGTGCCACTTCAACCTTGGCCGAGCGTCGTTCACAGCTTGTGAGACGCGCAATGCGATAGTTCACTTCTCTGAGGCGCTCCAGAATAACGTAGGGGCCGGCGTAGAGGGCGGAAAACTTCTGGCACAAGCCACGCTTCCGCTACGGCGTGCAGAGCCACACAAGGTCACCAGGATCGAAGTAAACGTGGTGGTGACGCCCGTCATAGCGTATATTGGACCGGTCCTGCGATGCCAGGGTGCGTAGCCTAGCGAGGCGTCGCACTTCATCTGCTCGATAGAGGATCTCAATTGATTCGTTGTCATGAGCGAAGTAGGGAAATATGGTGTCGAGTGTGTAGCGCGGCGGACGAGCATAAAGGAGGAAAAATGATGATTAACCAGTAGTCTCGTGTCTCGCGGTATTGAAGGCATAGGTAATGAAAGGCAAGATAGTGTCCCAATTCTTGTTTGCTGAATCAACGTACATGGACAGCATGTTGGCTAGCGTTCTGTTTGTGCGCTCGACCAAACCATTAGTTTGTGGATGGTAGGGCGTAGAATGGCGGACGCTACTTGAACACAGACGAAGGGTTTCTTCAACTACGTCCATGGTAAATTATCGCGCACGATCGCTGATTACTGTGCGAGGAGCTCCATGTCGGAGTATACCATGAGCCAGCAAGAAGATATAAACTTCTGCAGCTGTGGCCGATGGCAACGCGGCGGTCTCACAATAGCGTGTAAGACGATCTACGCAAACGATAACCCAACGATTATCCTTGGAGCATCGCGGGAAAGAGCCCAGAAGATATTTCCCACCTTGCTCAAAGGGGACGCTGGAAGTGGGAACTGGTTGAATCAGGCCATGTGGCGCTTCTGGCGGATGCTTGTAGCGCTTGCATTGAGAACAGTTGGTGACGTACCGTTCAATATCCTTCCGCAACTGAGGCCAGTAAAAACGTTCTTGAGCCTGGTAGAGCGTACTTGTGGAACCAAGATGACCGGCAGTTGGGCCATGATGGCGTATAATGCTTGGTCGCGAAGGTTCTTGGGGTCAACTAAAAGGTAGCGTGCACCGGTGGTACAGTAGCTCTTATACAGCGCGCCACCATCACGTAGGCGAAAGCGACTGCCTGCAGGTGACTCCTGTGCTGTCGCGAAGAGCAGTTGTAAGCTCTCGTCCTTGTGCTGCTCGGATATGACGGTACCCATATCCGGAAGTTCCGGGGACACAAAAGCGATGTATTCATCAAAGTTGTCCGCATCAAATTCACTTGTTTGAAGTGGCATCCGAGAGAGACAATCAGCGTCAGCATGTCATGGGCCACTTTCGTAGCAAATAACGAAATCGTATTCCTGCAGACGAGGGGCCCAGCGCGTTAGTCGGCCTCAGGGATCCCGCAGATTCACGAGCCAGCATAGCAAATGATCTGTTGGCACAATGAAGAGGTGCCCGTAGAGATGCGAACGAAACCGTTGCACTGCGAAGATGACCGCCAGACACTCTTGTTCGGCAACTGTGTAGTTGCGCTCGGAGCGGCTCAAGGACCGGCTAGCGTGCGAGATTACGTGCTCACTGCCTCCAACACGCTGAACTAGCACAGCACCGATGCCTACGCCACTGGAATCGGTGTGAACCTCACTTGGTGATGAAGGATCAAAGTGGCGATGAACAGGTTGGGACGTCAACAGGAACTTGAGCTGGCGAAACGATGAGTCGCAATCTGCGGTCCACTCAAAGGGTACGCCTTTTTTGAGAAGGCGTGCAAGGGGATGAACCATGTCAGCGAACCGGGGAATGAATCGGCGAAAATAGGAGCACAAGCCCAAGAAATTTCGTAACTGCTTGACAGAGTTGGGTACCTTAAATGCTTCTACGGCCACAGTATTTTGTGGACCTGTTCAGATGCCTTCTTTAGCGACCAGATGTCCTAGCACAAGAGTTTGTCGTTTCCCGAAACGGCATTTCTTCATTGAGCACAAGACCCGTTTTCTCCGAGGAGTTCAAGACCAAGTCCACACGTTTGTTGTGCTCACTAAACGTTCGGCCGAAGATCACAACGTCGTCTAAGTAGCACGTGCAAACTTCCCGTTTTAAGCCATGTAATACCGTGTCCATGAACCTTTCGAACGTGGCAGGCGCGTTACACAATCCGAATGGCATCACGTTAAACTCAAATAATTCGGCGGTCGTTACAAATGCTGTCTTTTCTCTGTCGTCCTTGTCTATAGGAATTTGCCAGTAACCTGACCGTAAATCAATAGAGGAAAAGTAAGATGCCGCGAAGAGACAGTCGATGGCGTCGTCAATTTGTGGGAGCGGATATACATATTTCTTAGTAACGGCGTTTAGGCGACGATAATCGACGCAGCACCGCCACGTACCGTCTTTCTTCTTCACCAATATCACCGGGGCGGCCCAAAGATAGATGATTCTCGAATGACGCCTTTGCATAGCATTTCTTAGACTTGATCGCTGATTATCTTGAGTTCTGACGGGAACACACGATAGGGTTTTTGTCGGATTAGCTGGACTGCTCCTGTGTTGATGCGGTGACAAGCTCTGGACGCAGGAATCGATGGCGGGCCATCGTGTTGCGCAAAGTCAAATACCGAGGTGTGTTTCGTAAGCAGGGCCATCAACACTCGACGCTCGTGATCACTGAGTGATTTACCATTCATGGTAAGTACCTTCGAGCTCCCTGGGCTCGAGACACTGGTTGCTGCTCTATCATGTAGCTCTGTAAGTACTGCCAGCGATACGGGCGAGTCTTCTTGAAACCTAGAAATCTTTAGGCCTTGAGGTAGCACTGCCACTTCAGTGGAACAGTTTAGCGTCCACAGCCCCGCGCATCCATTGGTCACTAAGACCACGCAGTGCGCAACCAACACGTTTTTCTTCAGGCAGTTCCGCTGTACAGGTTCCACTGCAGCATCGGAGGAGATAGGAGTCGGAGATGAACAGGCGACGGCAACACGAATCGTGGATAAGGCGGCACAACTGTATCATCAGAAACGTACAACACACTCTCCGGGCAAGCTGCACCTTCAAAGAGCACAGGCGAAACACTGGTGTCGACACTGAGTTCTCCCGTCCGGCAGTCAACATGGGCACCACACAATTGCAAAAAGTCAATCCCCAGAATCAAGTCATGCGAAGAGCGAGGAAGAACAGTAAACTCTGCATTAAAAACTTTCCCACCCAAAGACACATCCACGTTGCACACACCAACCGGGTATAATGATTCACCACTGACTCCATGGAAACTTGTGCACTGGTCCCAACGAAACATAACTTTGCGTCCCAGAAGGCCTTTAAACCCCAGACTCATGACCGAGACAGTTGCTCCCGTGTCAACTAAAGCCATTGAAGAGGCCCCATCAATCAGTACAGTACATGAACCTTATTTTTCAGCATGAAAATAGTTGGAGGCAGTTGAGTCGGCAACGCAAATTTTCCAGCGGCCTCACCTCCATCGGCCACGCTGGCTAGTTTCCCGGCGGGAGCGACACGAAACGGCACCGAGGCGATGGTGACGTGAATCGCGGCCGAAGGGATGGTTATCGGGAGGCTCGGAAGGCTGGTGGTGGCGTCAGAGTACGGTCGGAGGCAGGGGAGCGATAGGGGCTCCGGGTTCTTTCTTCTCCAAAGTAGGTCTCCTGGGCGGTGCATCGGTCATCTCGGAAGTGGCTTCCTGAAGTGGAGTCTCCTGGCCATTGAGTGCGCAGTGTACGACCGCTAGACCGCATAGTCGGCGCCGACGGTCCGTAGCTCGATGCTCGGCGTCGGCTACAGTACATAGCTATATGGCCAGGCCTGCCGCAGAAGTAACACACTGGGAAAGGGCGAACTTCAGAATGCGGATTGAAGTGTTCTGCCGAAGACATCGGTTGAGGGTAACGAGACTCTTTCCCATGAAAGTCATAGGTAGCGGCAAGTATTCCTGGACGAAATTTGCGTGAGCCTAGATATAAACGTTGAGGGGGTGAATCATTGCGTGGAGGTTCGGTCGTACCGTAATGCGATTCATCCTGGAGCCATTAAGAACCGCGACGTTCACCGAGTGGTTCCAAGTAGCCGAAGGGGGTTCCCAAAGAGTGTCTCGGAAAACAGAGGAGCTGCAACGTGGCGCCGCATAACGTGCCTGATCGTCATGCCGCTGGAGCTTCTCGCGGACTATCTGGCGGATGGCGGACGAAAGGTCTGGGTGCGGAGGACTCGAGTCAATACTTGCTACTGTCGTTCCATTGGCCCGCCGCCCAAATTTTGGTGTAATTGGGCGATTTTTCAGGGCCTCGAACGTAGAGCAGTGCCGTATCAGTTCTGATACAGTGTTCAAGTTACCTTTACCAATGAGGAAGTTATACACGTCTTCCGCTATTCCTTTTACGACGTGACCCACTTTATCTTGAGTTTCAGTTCAGTTTAAGTTTATTCATCATTCAAAAAACAATGAGTAAACAACAAATAGTATGCAGACGAGGGTCCCTGTCATTTGATCTCTGTCATTTGAGGGTTGACGGTTCAGCACAGCCTCAAAATTTCTTCGATATAGGTAATGGAAGTCTCGCCGGGTACCTGAGCTCTCTGGGCTAATGTGAATTCCGCACGATTCTTCTTTGCGTCCGAGTCACCGAAACGCTTCTTGATCTCCTCAGCGAAGCGTGTCCATGTAGTTAGCATGTCCGCGTGGCTGACTGGCAGCGCCCCAGTTATTGTATTGGCTTACCCTTTCGTAATGGGTTAGCCACTCATGCACATGTTCCTCTGCCTTCGGCAAGAACGTGCGTGGCTCTCGGTAGTGCTCCCACGACCTACAACGGAGCCATCAGCACAAGAACTATGCTGAAGTCGTCGCCTCGCCAGACTTTCGCCATCGCACTCAATCATGACCACAGAGCAAAATACACTCACAAGCAGTGCCTTGGCGAGCCCAGTCCCTACCCAGCACCTCCACCTAATGTTACACATGAGGTGTTTAATACAGAACCAGATAAATCTGGTTGATAGGCGCGTTTCGAGCGGTCACGAGGCAGCTTGGCTAACGTCGTTCTCTTCTTTCTTCCACCTGGTTGTCTGTGCGGTAGCCGTGGTTCATGACCGAGATTGTGACAATGTTGCCACTGGGTATTCAGCTTAAATAACGCAGTAGAAAACTCTAGTAGTCGCGAAACTAACCCTTCATACGCTGAAATTCTGCAATGAAGTGGCACTCAAAGTACAACGATAGCGGCGACTACAGTCGGCGATTGGTGAAATCTGATCTGCGGGTGAAAGGCGTCGGCTATTTATACATGATTCATTGAAGGTCCCTGCGCTATCTCTTGTGCCCGCATGTGTTCTAGAATGTGCAACACTATTCTCGTCGCTCACGCTATCTGATTACACAAGCTTCGATAACAGCGTATGTAGACAACCGAGAGAATCCGTGACATCGTTCAAGAAAGTTGTGACACAGCAATGTGCATCTTGCTCTAAGGGACAACTTTCTAACAAAAGCGTAGTTCTTACGCCAGGTTGTGATGAAGAAATTTCCTGTAAAGAACGTGAATAAGCGGTTGTACAAAATATGGCGCCCATGACGTGGTTGCGGCTGTTCCACTTTCTTCCAGCGCTTGCAGTGCACAAAAGCATAGCCCTCGAGTATAGCTTCCATTACACCCCGTAAAAACACTCTGGTGGTTATCTTTATTTGTATATTTTGAAATATCAAAACTGGCATGCTTACAAAATGAAGTAACCAGCGTGCTGAAGTACGAAGGCTTTAGCACAAGAGTAGGAAGCTCATTCGTCTTGATAGAATAAAAATAAAGCAACATATGCTATACGCACATCTTTGGGCATATACTGACATCAGTTTTTCTATTGTGTACCAGCCTACAATCAGTTTAGTAGCCATTCAAACATCACTGCTTTTATGCCGGCTGAATAACGCAATCGCACTGAATGGAATCACACACTGAGTGCGCTTTAACAATTGCAGCCAATAAGAGACTCGCAGTTTCCAGCGCACCAGTGACATAAATTGCCGCAGTCTTGTGCGACCTTGTGGAATCACTTCCAAATTTCCATGAGAAGCCGCTTTTTTTCAGCATTTGCAACAACACTTTTGGCTGCCTGCAACGGAATCGCAAACTATAAAACGTTCTTCATGAACCGTTGCTCCGTATAAATTCTTCCTCGCGTAAAAGGCATTCGAGCCTTCGAGACACGCATTTTATTTCGCCAGAACTTCGGCAATAGTGCCCAACTAGCTATTTTTCATATATTTATTGTTAAGTTTCATTTTGGTTGCATTCACAGTTCTCCCAAGGCAGCAGGATACATTCTCTTTCGTTCTTGAAAAACACCTACAAAGCTCCTGATCGTTAGCTTACGCAATATAATCCAAAGGCCCTATTTCATCCCCGCAGTTGGAAATTTGTATACACATTACCCTTAACGTGCCGCTTAGTTCCCCTTAATACAAACCAGGTGCCTTGTTTAGTTCAGCGTTGACACCAGATATATTAAGTAGCAGTAGTAAAAATAAATAAAAGCGAGAGTTCAGTTAATATTGACAACTCTGATCAGTACAATAACGTGAACCGTTTCTCATACATTGCACTATGACCTATATTTCCATTAAATGTAATCCGTGTGTAACTTAGAGTAATATGGAGCGACTGGGAAGCATAGCTGGTGGCGGTGGCACACATGTGAAAAAGACAACCAAACAAAAATTCCTGTAGTGACTAAAGACACTCTGTCGAACGGCAGAAATTCCCGACACAGAACATCTGGGGCGGAATTCACTCACCTGCGTAATTCGTACGGAATTTATTAGGGAGAAAGCTCTTACGCTTACATAAGGGTGCAACTGTAGTAGCAGCGCATTTCGCTTGAGGCGCCGTATGAGAGTGAGCCGGAAACAAAGCTCGCATTAAGACAAAAGAAATGATAAAAGCGGGCTCAATTGATATTCTAATCACACATCAAGTATCCGTAGCTAAGGCTATATTGTTTCGGCAAATCACTGCACACCTTTCACGACGTGACGCAACACAGCTGTGTCGGCTGTGGGGAGGAGTAGCACTCGCTAACTCCTGTAACATCGTATTGAAACGGTGGAATCACCGATGTGCGCAGCAGCAGCAGCAGTGGAAAAGTCGAAGGAACAGGCAAACAAAGCTTCGCTTTAAAGATTTCCAGATGATTACGATACTCCTTACTACGAAATTTGAGCACAGCTCTATACGTGTTTTCATTTCGCGATATATTGGCTGGCGTCGACAATCCGCCTCGTTGCGGCGCACTGTTAAAGGAGCGAAGTGTGGTGCCACTGCCTTGCTAATTGGAGATCGCGAGAGCCAGCGCGTGGGGCCAGCGCGTAGGCGACGCGTGGGCTTGATTCGCAAAGCCGCCGCCGACAAACGACGCGCGCTACTGTGGAGGTGTCTCGTAGCAACCGTCGCCGCACTACGCTTCCGTATGCTTTCGCGATGCCCACCTACGCTTTCCACCTCGTGCTTTCGCGCACCCTCCTCTCAGTTTTAACCCAAGCTAACCAGCAGACGCGAGAAGCCAGTGCCTGAGCGATCGGCGGCAGCCATCTTTTATTCCTTATGGAAAGGGCAGGCTGCGCCTATTAAGAAGAAAATTCAGTCTTGTTCGGGTTAATAATGCACCTTTAACGCGTACACGTCACTTTGACGGTAAGTTTTCGCGCTTTCCTGACATCGCGTGACAGGCAAGTGAAGTGGGTGCAGCCCGAAAGCTTTTGACCAATAGCCAAGGGCTAATGGCGAAAATGGGCCGAATCAGAAATAATTATTTTTCTTTTGTTCGCTCCAATCAGTGCGTACACGTCATATCAGATAGGGAGCTATCGCGGTTTTCGTGACGTCGTGCGACAGACAGATGAAGTAAAGTAGGTCCAAAAAACTTTTTTGACCAATCGCGGAGCGCTGATTGCAAAATTCGAATAGAAAAGTTTGGAATAGCTTTACGTTATAGCGCCCCTGTTCTCTGGTATGTAGGATACCTGCCTGTATGCGTCTTTGAATGAAATATTCTGTTTTCCTTTCATTCTCATAGTTTCTTTTCCTTTCTTCCACAATGGGCAGGACCGCGAATACGCGGTGTGCTTCCGTCACACTTAACACTTCAGTTTTCAGAGTTTCCGCGAGCACGGCATTTTGCACAAGTTTGGCCGTCGTGGCAGTTCAGTGAACTGTGGCTGAATCGCTGGCGCTTGAAGCATCGCAGAGGGCTGGGTACATACGGTAGGACCAGGATGTTGATATATCCTGCATCGAGTGTCTCGGGGAGAACACTTGAGCTGAAACTATACAACAAGGTGCTTTGTTTGCATTTCTTTCGCTTCGTGCTCAATTTAATGTATTTCACATTGATCACATTTCCTTTTGCCGACTTCTAGAACGTTCTGGCTCGTTCCGCTTCATATTTTCATCGCAAATAACGCCATGGATGCTGCTAATTGTTCGGTGTGGAGTCACAGTAAGTGGAATGTTCCCCATAGAAGCAAGGTGCTCTAGCTTCTCTTATACCAATATCGAGCATTTTCTAAAGTTAGGTGAAAGGCGAATTTTGTTTAAGCAGGTTTCTATGACGTTGAGGTAGTTTTGTAGTCGATAATATAGAGAGTGACTATCACTGTCTGATGCGAAGAAAGCAATGTCATCCGCGTATACGTATGTTTGTACATATTGATGAAGAGGAATGGAACATATCAGAATATTAAATAGTAATGGTGAAGTGACAGCTCCTTGAGGAACACCTCGTGATTGACTATATATACTCGAGGAAACGCCTCTCAGACTGCAGTAAAATGTTCTTCCATTTAAAAATTCACCAATCCAGTTTGAAAAATAATTTGGAATCTCTAGATTTCGCAATATATCTAATAAAATAATAATAAAATCTAATAAACTGTCGTAGGCTTTGGAAATGTCTAATGTCACAAGAGCACCTATTTGCCTCTGTCGGCGTGCTAATTTTATTCTACTTTCTGGGTCCACGTGAGTATGCCAAATTGAACATGATGGTCGGAATCCAATTTAGCAGGGGCTAAGCAAGTCTTTGTTCCGTATAAATTTAGTCATACGGGCATATAGAATTCTTTCAATTAATTTAACCAAATTTGAAGTTAGTGCAATTGGCCTAATGTTATCTATTGTATATCCTTCCCCATGATTTTTAAGAATAGGGATAATTTTAGCAATTTTCCATGCAGACGGAATCCATGAGAAGCGAATTGAGTAATTTACAATAGATAAAAGGTCATCAGGAGCTTCCTTAAATAAAATTCTGATCATAGTAGATGTTGCCCCATCCACACTGGGAGCTGAATCTGGAAGTCGCTCCACGATTTCAGCCAATTCTAACATGGAGATTTCTGTAAAATCATCTGATGCCCTTCGTAAGCGAGAACAACTTGGCAAGACAGAAGAAAATCTAATTTCTATTCCCTTCGCGATTTCTTCTAGTGACTGTTTCATTTCATCGCTACTTAAGATTGTAGAGTCTATATTAATTTGACGCGGAAGAACATTTCTACCGCTTAGAAAACGGAAGAATGCACGCCAATTTTTATTTTTAGACAAGAAATCAAAATGCTTACAGTCGAATTCATCTTTGGCTTTAGAAACTGTATGTTTAGAGACAGCTCGAAAAAATTTATAGTCACTCCAATTTTGGGGACTCTGGTTATGCAATAATTTTTTCCAAGCAGTTTTTCTATTTCTGTAGTCTCGAGTGCATTCTTCATTCCACCAAGGTCCGTAAGAATTTCTTTTATTCAATCTAATCCCAAATTGAGCCTTTGTTTGAGAACATTCCAAAGCGGAACAAATAATCGTGGATTTTTGTTCTGTAGGTGAATCAGAGAGAGATGAAAGAACATTTCGTAAGCATTTTTTAAAAATGCTCTAATTTATGGCCACTTATAACCTGGTCATTAATAAATGTTACCGGACGTGCAACGTCAAATACTATTGGAAGGTGATCACTGCTTGTCGAACAATCAATAGTCGACCAAGAAGTTACGGAGAGACTCGGGCCAGAGAATGTGAGATCTAGTGAAAAGTAAGATCGGCCTCTAACAAACGTAATAGATCCGGAGTTTACACACTGAGTCGATTGTCCAACGACCAGTTCCACAATCGGGTGCCGCACAAATCTGTTCTTAAACCCGATGAGATACGGTGAGAATTGAAATCACCTGTGATTACAATGTCACGTCCACAAGAGTTAATAACACTATGCAGTATGCTAGTGTCCTGTACGCCAGACGGAAAATATGCAATAACTACGGTAAAAGGACAACATCCCGGGAGAACCAGTTCTATCGCTAGGATTTCACACTCTGGAGTAGAAACTTGAAATGAAATTTTAGCCTTATGGCAAATTTTAGATGAGATAAGTGTAATCAATCCGCCACCTCTTGTAGGACGGTCTAATCGAAATGACCTGTAGAATTTCAGTTGAAACGATTTATCAGGATTTAGCCACGTTTCTTCTAGCATAATTAAATCAGGACTGAGTTGAGAAGTTAACCAAGTTAAACCTACTGATGCAGAATATAAAGAGCGGCAGTTCCACTGAAGCACTTTTAGTGATCCTATCTTTTGGAAAGTGCCGCAGTCGAAACTGCCTTCTGGAGAATGGTATCCTTTAGCACAACACTAGACTGACTTTTCTTAGCTTTTGAGTGAGGACCGGGGAAGGAGTCTTCACTAATAGAAGACATGGTTCTTTTATATGCTCGAGCATTTTGTTCTACCTTTGTCATCTCTAAATCTGTATTAATCAGATTACAAGTTGTAGGGCCCGCGGAAGAGGGAGTGTAAAGTCCAATATCATTATTGCAGGGATTGGCGTCTGATCTTTAATGGTTAGTTTAGTGCTCAGGATCAACTGTTTGCGTTGGTACAGTAGCTGGGCAGGTTGAATCAAATGAGATAAATGAATAGAAACGGCTTGTAAGATACATTCACCAAGGCTCATTGCCAACCTTTCCATAGCTTTTGTAACTGACTTTTCCACAGCGGCCTCTATAGTTGCAGTAAGTGATCGGTCCGTGGTAAGATTTTGTCTGCCTGTTATCCCCGCATAGCCAGATGCCCTTTCTTTCACAATGTTTATGGCCTCCATCCTAGAGCAGCGTCGACGATCAATTATTTCAATCACCTGTAATTCTTGAGCCCTAAAAGAACAGTTTAAATAATTGGCTGGATGATTTCCATCACAGAGGCAGCATCGCTCTTCTTGGGCATTACAATCACTTTGAGCGTGTTCTCCCCCAAATGCGCAACAACGTTGTCTTGATTTACACCCCGCCATACTATGGCCGTATCGCCAGCAATTGCGGCATTGAATCGGACTCGACGCCAGGGGTTCAACTCTGAATAGAAGGGGCCACACCTTTAGATCTGACGGGCAGGAAGTTCCAGCAAAAGTTGCAATCACTGATTCTGTTGGGACCCGCTTATTGTCTACCACTCGATTGCATCGGTAAACAGCAATTACTCCAGTCCCAGACAATCTCTCAAGTGTTTCAGCGGGAGAAAGATCAGCATCGACACCTCTGACTATTCCCTTAGTGCAGGCGAGGTGAGCAGGGATGAAGGCACTCACCGGTAATGACGCGAATGATGAGCACTTTAGCAAATCTGTGACACAGGACTGGTCTGGCGATCGACACACGATACCTCCGCGGCCGAACTGCCTCACTTCCGTGATGGTCTGGTGTGAAGAGGTAGCAGCTTGCAGAGATTTCTGGATCGCCTGGTGGTTGATCAGACGCATAAAGCCTCCATTTGAAGGAACCGAAGCCACCGGGATGTTGCTCACACCCCTGCGGATGAACAAATCTAGAGGTAATTCATCCGTTGGAATAGAGGCCGCCCATGGGGAAGAACCCCTGCCTGGGGAATTTATGGACATCAGCCTAGGATGAAGGGGGCGTTAGAATTAGTGAGAGCTCAATAAATAAGATTAGTGACGCCTAATATCACCCAAAACCTGGCCAAGTGACAGAAGCCGCAGCGAACGAGCAGGAACGGGAACGAGTGGCGGCAGTCCTGACTTCTTCTACTGACCACGACCTCTGCCTCGGCCCACTTCATCGTTGTCGGCACATCGGCACTTCTGTTCGACCGCAGAGCCCACAACCGTAAATATGGAGTCGCAGTCACTAGCCCAGTCACTGTACGTGTTTTCGTTTCGATGTGTAGTTCGCAAGAATCATTTAATTGGAGGGCGTATGTGATCTTGTTCATTTGTGCAGCTTGCTGGCGGTGTTCAAGAAAGCGACACAGTGTGCTTAATGCCGTTTCGGTCACGCTTTAGATGCTTCTCTAGCACGAGCAGCTGCGTGGTCCTTCTTGAAAGCACCCAGGAATGTGCTGAAAGTGAAGACTCCGCTACGCCGTTGGCGGAAAAGCAAGAGCTGCGAGGTGCTGCAGCGTCGCCGGAAAAAAAAGGGTATGCAGGTTTGCGGTGCAACAAAAAAAAAATTGCTGAATCATTTCACAGATGTTCTATGGAAGTAGCAGAACGCAGAAGGCTGCGGGCGACCGGAAAACACGAGCAGGGAGTTACAGAACATGGCCGAAAACTGTACGGGCCAGAACCACGCGTGCATGAGACGGGAAGTGGTTTGCAGCTGGCGGCGCGTTCTTGTATGGTCACGCGGCCATTCCTTGATGTCGTAGCAGGGGCTACTCGTGCGTCAAAACCAGGTGGGGGACGAACGGAACATTTTGATGCATCAGGATCGTTCGGAAATATTCTTGAAACTCAGTGAGGGGGAATATGGGCACCTGGTGTGCACAGTTTTTGTATGGGTCCGTAGCGAAGGAGGCTTTTTGCGCTGGTGATATTTTGGTCAGATATGAATGTATAGATGTCGAAGTACCACATCCAGGAGGAGCGGGCTTACACGACGGTGCTGGCAGCAAGAGGGTGAGGGAGCCCTGCCCATGCTTGCAGACATAATACGAACGCCCGATGTGGGTCGTATGCTTGGTTCTAGCAGATGGGACATCGTAGCACAGAGCAGGGGGCAGCATGTTAGCCATTACGTCGTATTTCTGCAGATTCAATGGGATTCTATGGAGCTAGACACACGCCTTCAGTTTGAAAAGCCAGATGGCAGGGATTCCAGGCCAGAACACAAGAAACTGGGGTGGTTCGAGGACGTAGTGGGACGTGGGAACGCCATAATAGTAGAGGGGGCCAGGGTCTCGGCTCACTCTGTGCTTGTTGGGTGCCTGGTAGAATCTTCTGGAACGCGTTGTTCCACTTTTAGCTCTTGCACGTTTTTACTTCTCCGACACGCTGCTTCAAAGTGAAAAGATTCTGCCAAGTTTAAATGCTGGAACCAACTACTTCGTTTTCTCGCCTCATGTGGTCGCTGCACTTGCGCTGTCTTGGTGAAATTCGTCGTCGTTCCCACGTCGGCCCATCGGTGTCGCGCCAGGTCCATGTTCTCTTGTTCTGTGATGTGAAACCGGTAAGTCAACAGAACCGAGCATCTGTGAACATGTAATAATACAATGAGTGATTCTGTATAGAAAAATAACGCCGGTACGATTGGGCTGTAGGTAAGTCACTGAAGCGTAAATAATTTTTTCAAACATGAAATGCTGTTTGTAGGCGACGGCAGAAAACGATGCTTTTTTATATATTCATGAAATTTTGATATACAAGCCTTATATGTATGCTATTTACATCAATTGTGTCGTTGTACGTCACTGAGGTGCACTAAAAATTGGGATGCATATGAATGCGCATATTTGGTGTAAGCGATCGAAGTTCTGAAAAATCATGTAAGAAAGCAGACAGAACCAAGCGTACTCAGGCCTCGTGATGTTACGTGCTTAGGGTGGTCACAATAGACTGACGTACTCCCAAAAGGCTGACTGAGCTCGTTCGCTTCCACAAAGTTGGTTAAGAATTCTAGATCAAGAGAACACAGGGAGACTGTTATAGGGGACATGTATTTTGCCCTAAATTAATACACTCACAAAATGAAGAAACATAGGCGACAGTACAGCTAGCATGCCTGTTACTTTTCTGTCTCTTAATCTGTGGCAAGAACATTCCCTTCAGCAAACACCAACTACGCCAACAGACAGTTCTGTTGGAACTATATTATGGGTTTACATAACTATGATAAATGCTAGTTTTACAGGAATTTAGAGAGCGCACGTTTATTAACAACGTTCAGACTACGAAGATGGGCCGGACTTCAAAGCGCAGCCGTTATTATTACTGCGTACCTTCCTAAATAATTAATGTCGTCAGCTAACTGAACAAGCCCAGTTTTCTGCACAGCTGGGGAAGTGATATAGATGAACATAGAAGAAATAAAACGGAACATGGAACCTTTGTGTACACCATTGTATACTGTATAGAAAAAAAAGATTACTTATCACTGACACTAACGAAGCAGCAACTATCGATTTGACGATGCAGTGCGCAAGCTTTTCAGCAGTAAGGGATGATTGATTACGCCACGAGATTTGCGGAGACTGATGTACACCTCATCAGCTTGCCCGCTTAGGACGACGGAGGTCGGAACCGGCATCATAAAGGTGACAACGTTGGTGTTTGTTGGGCCACCGTTAAATATCGATGCTGATGTGGAACGAGAATATTATGTTACGCTAAAAAGTGCACTGTGAATCGCTAATTCCTACATCTTGGAAAAAGCGGGCAACAGAGACACCCGCCGCCAATAGTTTACCACAGCTGCTTTGGCGCAGGGTTTAAAAACAACAGAACCCTATTAGCTTACGAGGAATGCACATAAGTGCCATTACTGTGCCATTTATTCAAAGTTTATGTGATAACGCATACAATTATACTGCAATGAGCTACAATATTGCCTGCGGGGATTCTATCTAGGACGGAGTAGATATATAATAATAATAATAATAATAATAATAATAATAATAATAATAATAATAATAATGTCTTTATTGCCATAGCGAACACACGGAGATATCATCAGGCCTATCTAAGCCCACAAGGGCTTGTAGGACATGGTTCGGCAAATTTCGCAAGGAAATACATTGAAATAGGCAAAAAATCAGATATATAAAAAAAAAAAATAACGTGTTACGTAAAGTGCCCTACATTACATCTGGATGTACACATTTATTACAGCAGTACATAGAGTCCAAGCATACATAAAACGAACAAAACAAACACACAAAATGCGAGAATTCAAATCTTTGAAACAATCTCCACATAAATGTTACATGAGGTAAGAAAGAAAAGCTAATGTGAATACAGAACATGTTGAAGCTACAGTCCACGGATCATCTTTTTCAGTGATAATTTCGACGTTGCTGTGAAAATGTCCTCTTGTAGATAGTTAAAGAGATTAGGAACGTGCACACATCGCCGGGCCTCACCGTATCTCGTTGTGGGACCAGGCACAGTGAAACGCAAGCCCGAACGGAACATGCGTGCAGGTTTATGCACAACTTTGAAATCGGAGTCCCAGAAATGACGTAACACCACTGTTTGAACACACAACCAGCGGAACGAAGGAAAACATACGGCGGTAAGCATGTTTCGTGATGAAAGTAGAGGCGAGTTATACGCTACACTTCGGAACATGTTTTTTAATAGAGCGTCCACCCGGCTATCCCAACGCAAAGAGTAGAAGGCGAAAATGGTGATGCCGTACCTTATTATTCTGTACGCAAGAGCGTGCACAATTGTTTTTTTACCGTAAAAGGAAGGAACTACACTTTTACAGCAGTAAAGTACACAGGCAACACTTCGGAGTTTACTATAAATGTACGCTAAATTCGTTCTTCACGACAGGTTTGAGACAGAAAATACACCCATGTGCTTTCTTGACTGCACATATTCCACTGGAGTACCATGGCGAACAAATCTTATTATGCAAATAGATATGTTCATCTATCGACGTCATGTTCAAGGGATTTTTGAAACAAATGAGCTTTGTTTTTGAATTATTGATTACAAGTTTTTAGAAAATCAATCAATTGCGTTATAGATATATTTTTGTAGCATATTGATTGCTAATTTGTAGCATAACAGCTTTGCTACTAGAACGGTGTCATCGGCATACTGGAAAATTGTGCATTTTGAAACAGTGAACGCAAGGTCATTCAAGAAAATATTGAATAGTAGCCGGGCTATGACAGACGCTTGATGGACTGAAGCTTTAATATGCAAAACAGAGCTAGAGTGGTTGCGTAATGTTACTGTTTGCGATCTGCTTGACAGATAACCTTTAAGGATGTCATTAAATGGTCCCCGGAAGGCCATTAAATTTAATTTGTTCAACAGGATGTCGTGGTTAACTGTCTCAAAGGTCTTACTGATATGTAGGAATAATGCAATGCTAAAAGAGTTTTGGTCGAACGCGGAAAAAATGTCATCAGAAAAGAATTTTAAAAGTAAGGTATTTCCTTTACCGGTGACAAAATCAAACTGATTAGAGGGCAAAATCGAGACTCTGGTAATGAAGGAAAGCATTATTTCCAACAGAAAATTTTCTAACACTTGGGACAGTACAGACAAAACAGTTATAGGTCTATTGTCTTCAAATAAATTCTTTTTCCTCCTTTGTGAAGTGGCTTGACTAAAGCAGTTTTTAGTCTTTCAGGTATAGAAGAATCGTCCAGAAACCTGTTAAGCATAAAAAGAAGAATGCCTGACAGCGTTTCAAGGTTTCTTTACATCATGCGCGCCGAAAGGCCATGAAAACCGGGTGGTTTGTTCTGTCTGAAGCTGAAAATGATCCTACGTAAATCAAGTTCCGGCAACTTCGGCAGGAAAGCGGAGGCTGATACACATTCTTGGAGCGTGCAGTCCAGCGCATGCCCTTCATCTGCTCCGTCAGTCGAACGACGAAAATGACGGTTAAATGTATTAGCCGTTGTTGCGGGGTCGTTGGAAAAGGAATGAATGGCAGATCTCAAGTCTGCTTTACCTCCAACGTGATTGAACATAGACTGAGTCTTTACCGGGATTTTGAAGGCCAGATGCAATTGATGTAAAAAATACTGCCGTTTTCCCAATGTAATAAGGGCGACTAGCCTCTATCTAGTTGCTGTATACTCTGCGGGAAGTGTCACATTTCAAAATGTTCCCACAACGCATCTCTTTTCGCTGTAGCACGAATTACGTTAGAGGTTATACGGTTATGATTCTTTCAGCGTTCCTATGCTACAGTTGTTCTTGCCAAGTTATCAGTTATTTATATTTGTTCATAAAAGCGGTCGTAGACATGTGCAGACTTTCAGTTTATTAATGTACACCAATCAAATGCCCTAGTTAGGTCATCCAGCTTACGCTGGTATATTATAAAAATATTGACGACGTTGCCAGCGGAGCCCTCTGCGCAAGCGCGGGTTGCTATTGGGGTTGACGACACAAAGTGGCCAGCCACAAAATAGTCTTCCGCCAAACATAATTTTATGACACCTGAAGCTAAAGAATAACTTGAAGTACGTTCCAAAATATGATCTATGCATGAAGTGACTAAATGCCCATTTACCAGGTCTTCTCTGGTTGAAATATTTATAGTATTTTGAATACCGTAGGAAGCAAAAAAGAATAAGCAGTCCGCTACCGCACCCTTTGTGTTACAAAGGGTGTTTATGTTGAAGTCTCCAACTAGGCATATATCATCCACCAGGTTTAATCGTTGTAGGAAGGCTTCCAATTCTATCACACTGTTTGATCAAACGCGAATACTGATACCAGGAAATGCCCCTGAGCCGCTTTGATAGCAAGACATTCAGCAAAAGTGAATGACACATCAATGTGTGACACGTCATACATGTTTTTGACGAAAATAGCAATCCCTCCTCCTCGCCGATGTGATCGCGTCACAAAGTGCGATTGATAACCGTGCAGAATAAACGTATCCAGGCGTCGACAAAACTAATTGTTGAAATGACTATCATTTTAAATTCGTCCCAGTATTTCCGTAAGCTTCTAATGTTAAGATAATCATTATGAACTCACCTTTCAAATTGTGACTGCAGCTGTCACGGAAGGACAGAACATCAGGAAGCTCTTGGAAGGGGCTTGCCATTATGTTAGACAATCTTTTCAACGTCTGCTAGCATGTTGATTTGAATCAGAGCCGAGGAGGATTCATCTTTCATTGCGAACATTTTTCCGGCTTGGACCCAAGTAAACTTGTATCCCTTTTCTTTGGCTACTGTCCTTACTCGCCAAGCAGTTCTCCACTTTGCTTGGTTAGATTTTCATTGAAAAATAGTTTTTGCAGCTTATTAGAGAGATAGAGCTTCCGCAACTTGCCACGAACCTGGAACCAACTTTAATGAGCCGTAACAGACGTGAAGCGCACCAGGGTTGTGGAAATCGCGTCGCGTTTGCCTTGTAAGCGATGAACGGCAACCACATTTATTAGGATGAAATCAGCCAATCCCACTTTATCAGCCAGCTGCACCAACGTCTGCTTCAAGTCTTAAGGAAGGTGGTGAATTCACCATCTTCTTAAGGAAGGTGGTGAATTTCCAGATAACCACTGTCGTTATATTGCATACTGTCATTTAGAACATCATGCAGACGCTGAAGCTGGTCTGCCTACATTTGCTCTGTAGAAGATAGAGCGGCAATCTCAGATTCGTATTTTGCATTTTGAGTCTTGAATTCGTTTGCCTGGGTGATAACCGAGTCGTATTTATTCGACATAAATATCACCGCTTCCTCCAGATCGTCAACGGACTGATTTAATGACGAAAAATATTCTTTGGGGCCTAGAAGTGTGCTTGCTTTTTGAGTCAGGAATGGTAAGCAGAGAGGACTCTCTTTCATGTCCTTGAGCTCAGCCGCCACTGACGCATTCGGGATCGCGTTTTCCCATACATGAGAAACATCAGACATTTAAGTGGAACCAGCCAGGTTCTTTCGAATTCTACAGGTTTTGAAAACCCAAGCTTCACTTTGAGACAACCACATTGTGGTGAACGTATTTTCGGCAATACTAGAGCAAAGATTGGCCTAAGTGATAGAAAAGGTTACAGCTTGAACACTTCAATAACTTTCCGTCAGTGGGCAGCTGTTTCTGACACAAAATTCAATTTCCATCATCGCCAGACACGCTGAATTCACGAGGTAGCAACAAAATTGCAGTCTACAAGTAAAAATTGCGGTCGGCGGCGATACAACTAAGAAATAAAAGAATTGGAAGCTTATCAAGGTTAAGCCCAGTGGATGCGAAGCATCCACTAGGCTTAACCTTAGCGTATCCTTAGCGTTTGGAGGCATCTTGACCGCATACACGCCCGGCGCAAAGACGCTGGCGCGGTTGCGGGCACAGAGACTGACGCGACGGTGGGCGCGCGCCGCTTCAGCCCTGGCGTGACGTCACATATCACGTGATGCAGTGATGGAGGCGCCGCCGCCGCGTCGCGTGCGACGGCGCGAACCGAAGCGTGGAGGCCTCCGCCGGGCGACGTCCGACGTCGCGATATGAGGCCCCATCTGCAGCCGGTGTGACGTCATCACGTGACGTCACATCATGTGATCTCACTTCAGGGTCAATGGTGGCCACCGCCGGGAGGCGACCGACGGCGCGATATGAGGCCCCATCTGCAGCCGGTGTGACGTCATCACGGGACGTCATAACACGTGACCTACTTGAAGGTCACTTGAAGGTCAATGGTGGCCACCGCCGGGCGTCGCGCGAAGGCTCGAAACCTACGTTAATATGCTTCGCATAAAAAGTAAAAGTGTCGCAACACCCCAACTGTTAAAAAACGAGGTGTCACCGTTGGCCGAGAGTATCGCCGCCAACTACAAGGAGCCGTGGGCGTGCGGCCAAATTATATAGGTGCCCCTCTGGCAGAATTTTCGCGTGAGTAGGCGATTGTCGCTGAATCCAGAAACTAGCAACCCAGTCCTGGTGTAGCAAAATGATGGACCGGTCCTGCGACGCTTTACGAGAATCCCGGAATTCAGGAGTAGCAGTGCGGGCGGAAGCTTGAAGAATCGGCAAACGAGTTGCAGTGCAGCGCCAACACGTTCCCACGGCGCATCTTTAATCTGTTAAAAAACGAGGTGTCAGCTTCTGACAAGGGTATTGCGGCCAACTTCAATTCGCTGAGCTTCCGCCCCCGCTGCTACTCCTGAATTCCTGGATTCTCGTAAAGCGCCGCATAATAATAATAATAATAATAATAATAATAATAATAATAATAATAATAATATAATAATAACAATAATAATTTACTCACCTACCTGTGAGCTTTTAGACAACTTTATTTATTAACGAGGACCGTGGCTATTCAAGAATGCTGCCCCAATTCTTTGCTGGCGTTGATGCGACCGATTTCTGGTGCCCTACAGGGACAGCTATAATACTCCCTAATGTTAATTTTGAATAAGGATAAAAGGAACACAAATATTTTATAATAGAAGTAAAAATGCTGCTTGTGTGTGCTCGGATGATGGGGAGGGCCAATATTTAATACATTTAATGTCAAACACCATTTCAAAGCGATATAATGCATGAGGGCGAAATTTGCAGCGCTAAGTGTACGCTATAATACAAAAAGTACAAATTGGAGCATGAATAGCACAGGAATATTTAGGTACACCTGGCACCCATGCGGGCCGGCCAACGAGCTCTCGCGCACCAATTCACTTGAGACACCCTGATACTGCGATAACACTGGTACTGATACTGGTAACAGCTTGGAACAGCCTCCCATTATCGCAATTGATAAACACCGATTCTATTGAACGCATGTGTCTAATATTAGAGGTATTGGCATTGCGGCAAGACTTCTTACTGTTTTCGTTTTCTCCTTTTACACGTGAATTTTGTTTGATACTTTCCACATATTACTTACTCTATTATTTTTTGTATTTTGCAGTGGTAGCTCGTTCAACTTCTGGTACTTCGCCCCCCCCCTCTCGCGATAGTGGTTGCAAGTGCTCATATATGCGTCTGATACTGACCTAATGTTTGTCAAGTTGTCTTCCTTCAGTGTACCTTCTCTTAATCTTACTTAGTCGTCGCTTTCATTTTTTTCTGATATTTCCATACGTAGCATTGCTTTAGTACTTATTTTTCAAATGTGTATGTATATATTATACGTGCATATGTAAATATTTATGTATTCCGCCCTTCCTGCTTGGGCCCCCATTTGCGCGACGTGGCCGCTCTTTCGCTGAGGTTACGCCAGTACTGGCAAGCGGACCCCCAAGTCTGGGTCTCTCACGTAAACAGCCAGTTCGCCTTAGCGCAATTCAAGTAGCAGGCTAAAATTGAACGATCTCGTATTCTCGCTGCCGCCCGACATTGCTACCAAGCTTCGTGACCTGATCCTTCCACCCCAAGTGACAAACCCTTTGGACTACCTTACTAGCAGACTCGTCAAACGCACGACAATTTCGGAACAGCCACGAGTGCAGCAATTTATCAAAACTGAAGGGCTCGGGAAATACAAACCTTCGCAGCTCCTGTGTCGTTTTCAACAGCGTCTTGGAGACAAGGCTTCGATCAAGATTTGCTGCGAGAATTTTTCCTATAACGTTTGCGCACCTCTGTCCGCATGGTTCTGGGGACCATTAGCAGTTGTCCAAGCTAGCCAAACTTGCCGACTTCCTGATGGACGCATCAAGTCGCACGGTTTCACTAGTCAAACGGTTCGCTGCATCCACAGTGCCATCAGTACCTTCCCTACAAAGCCTGCGTGATGAATTCCGCGAGGAGGTCTGTAAATTGTCAAACCAGATCACCGTTCTATCTACTCGACGCTAGCGCTGGTCGTCACGCAGCCACTCTTTCTCGCCCAGCCACTTGCCGTCCTCAACACCCCAAGGCGAATGCTGGTACAATCGTACCTTCGATAACGCAGCGCGAAAGTGCGCGGCACCCTGTAGACTTCAGGGAAACTCCCCGACACACCGCTAGAGGCGGTGAGCGTTGCTCGTGCCAGAGTCGGCCAACTACACTTCGTGAATAATATAACGACAGACCTGTGTTTCTTTGTGGATACTGGTGCGGAGGTCAGTGTCATCACATTCTCAGCTGGGATTTGCAAATGCAGTGAAGTCCAATCACGACTCCATGCTGCCAATAAGACCCCCAGTGCAACCTGTGGGAAACAAGCACTAGACCTCATCATCGGGCTCCGCAGGACATTCTGATGCATTGTTCTAATTACTGGTGTCGTCTACCTCATCTTGGGTACGGATTTCCTGTGCCATACAATATTTTATTTGACATGTATCCCAAACATCCCGTTGATGCTACGACACACCTTTGTGTGCTTGGCATGGTCTCGCGAAGGACACCTCCGGCGGTCAACAGCGCATTGCCGAAGACACTCGACATAAATCTACTTGAGCAATTCTCACCCCTTCTTTCAGCGGTGAGGTTCATTTTGCCGGCCAAATATGGCGTCACTAACCATAACAAAGCAATTCGCACGCAGCAAACTTGAACGTATGCTCGAACTCAGGATTGTGCGTATTATTCAAGACCTTATGCGTCTCCACTGCATATGATGTCAAACGCACGTCGCTATGAGACTGACGCCATGCGGATATAACTGTATGCTTAGGAATGCTACTATTCGAAACTTTTACCCACTTCCGCATATTGCAGATTTCTCTGCGCCACTTCATGAAGCAAAGATATTCTCCCAGACCAACCTGGTGAAGACTTACCATCACATTTCTGTGGAACCAGCTAACATTCATAAGTTGGCAATCATCACGCCATTCGGACTGTTCAAGTCTTCATGTCTTTCGGCCTTCGCAATTCTGTACACACTTTTCAACGGTTGATCGACGTAGTGACAAAAGAAGTATTGGTGTTCTCATTCGTGTACATCGACGACTTGCTTCTCTTTAGTCACGACGCACATAACCATGTCCAAAATCTGGGCAACCTTTTTCATCGCCTCGCCGAGTACGGCTTATCATCAACAGAGCGAAGTGCCAATTTGGCGTGATCGAGTTGCACTTCATCGGTCACCGTGTCGGCAAGGACGGTATCCGTACCTGGACCCTAAAAGTGCAAGCCATACAAGAGTTTCCTCAGCCATCTTCCACCCGCAATCTGCGCGAGTGTCTTGACTTCGTGAATTTCTACAACCGCTTCATCCCTAACTACGCCGCTTTTCTCCGGCCCAAAACGGACATGACCCAATGCAGCAAATTCGAAACAACTGGATCAGGTGCGGCGACAAGATAAAGCGGATAGAAGTATCGATAATTTTCCAGAAACTTCGAATACATGCAGGCGCGTCCCGCGCTGTCCGATAACATTTGTTACGCGGCGAAACGTGGTCGCCCAATAAAGATAAGTACACGAGTCAATACCCCCCTCTAAAAAGCATCGACCCGATGCTGCAAACAAACGAAAGTAATAAATAAAAGCACTCGTACTAAAGAAAACAACAAAATAAAGAAGTTTGTCAGCGTCCGTAAAACGGTTTAAGGCGCACCACGTGGACCAGTTCAGATCGTGTGCGGCGCCGCTGTGAATGCGAAATGCCGTCAGGCACGACCTCATAATCAAGCGCGCCAATACGTCGGGTGACCTTGTGGGGTCCGAAATAGCGTCGCAATAGTTACTCACTCAGTCCTCATCGGCGTAGCGGTGCCCATTCCCAAACAAGGTCGCCGGGCTGGTACTCGACGAAGCGTCGTCGGAGGTTGTAGTGTCGGCTGACGGTAGGCTGCTGGTTCTTGATCCGTAGGCGTGCGAGCTGTCGAGCTTCTTCGGCGCGCTGGAGATATGTAGCGACGTCAAGATTTTCCTCGTCAGTGACGTGCGGCAGCATGACGTCGAGTGTCGTCATCGGGTACCTGCCGCAAACCAGCTTAAATGGCGTGATCTGTGTTGTTTCTTGCACCGCCGTGTTGTAAGCGAATCTTACGTACGGCAGGACCGCATCCCACGTCTTGTGCTCGACGTCGACGTACATTTCTAGCATGTCGGCGAGGGTCTTGTTCAGGCGCTCCGTGCGACCATTCGTTTGCGGTTGGTAGGCCATTGTCCTTCTGTGACTTGTCTGGCTGTATTGCAGAATGGCTTGGGTGAGCTCTGCTGTAAAGGCCGTTCCTCTGTCGGTGATGAGTACTTCTGGAGCATCATGTCGCTGCAGGATGTTCTCGACGAAAAATTTCGCCATTTCGGCTGCGCTGCCTTTCGGTAGAGCTTTAGTTTCAGCGAAGCGGGTGAGATAGTCCGTCGCCACGACGATGCACTTATTTCCGGCTACTGGCGTCAGTGCGGATTTCGGTATCGGCGTCCTCGACGAAGTATGCAAGTACCGGCGGCGGCTGCATGCGTCCTTTGAGTTCTTGAAATGCGTCGGCCTGCGGCGTTTCCCACTTGAACTCGGCATCCCATTTGGTTATATGCGTTAGCGGCTCCCCGATGCGTGAAAAGTCCATGACAAAGAGCCTGTAGTAGGCACACGTGCCAAGGAATCTATGCACTGCCTTCTTGTCGATGGGATGCGGGAACTTTGTATGGCAGCTGTCTTCTGCTGGTCAGGGCACACTCCAGATTTGCTAATGACGTGGCTTAGAAACAGCAACTAGCCATAAGCGAAGCGGCACTTTTCCGGCTTCAGAGTAAGCTCTAATGACCTGATGGCCTCTAGTACTGTTGCATGCCGCTTAAGGTGATCGTCGAAATTTCCGGCGAAGACAACGACGTCATCCAAGTAAACGAGACAGGTCTGCCACTTCAATCCGGCTAAAACCGTGTCCATCACTCGCTGGAACTTTGCAGACGCCGAGCACAGTCCAATTGACATAACCTTGAAGTCGTAGAGGCCGTCTGGTGTGATGAAGGCGGTCTTTTTGCGATCTCTTTCATCGACTTCTATTTGCCAATAAACAGAGTTGAGGTCCATCGACGCGAAGTATTTAGCTTTGTAGAACCGGTCCAATGCGTCGTCTACCCGTGGGAGGGGGTATACGTTCTTCTTCGCGATCTTGTTCAGACCACGATAATCGATGCAGAAACGTAGGGTTCCGTCCTTTTTCTTCACCAAGAATACAGGAGATGCCCACAGGCTTTTTGACGGCTGGATGATGTCGTCGCGCAGCATTTCGTCGACTTGGTGCCAAGGTAAATATACCTGGTAGCGAAGCTTCCATAGGAACCCATACGTTCAAAACATGGCGGTCCATCGGCGGGTCATGGGGCTTAGCGCCATCTGTATATGGTGGGAACACTTCCGGCGGAAGAAAAAATAATGTGACGCCATGTGCGTTATCAGCAAAAGTGACGTCATCTTGTTTTCGAAGGCGCGAAATTTGTTTTGTTGTCCTTCCTTTGGAGCTATATATTCAAATGCCCCGCAATTCGACTTGATGGGCGTTTCGAACTTTCAGCGTGGAAAGCGATGCAGGAAAAGCCCAGCCGTACGGTTGTCGAAATCGCATCCCTGCAAAGAACATACTTTCTTTGGAGGCCGACGAAAGCTTTAGGTGTAGAGTGCTGATTCTATTGTCGGATGCCAAGCCCGTCGGCCAGCGCAGTCGCACGAAAACAACTACACAATTATCTGGCAGTCGTAACTCACTAATTTTGACTGAACAGATTAAGAAGCGATGAAGCTACCCGCGTCACCAAATTCAGACAAACTTCGACAAGAAAGAAAGCACAAAGTGTGAGGGGGGCGTATTTCATTAGGTGAACTCTACAAGCGCCTTTCTGCCCATTTCAAGACGTGCATTGTATTGCGAGTGATAGTGGCGTCAACGCCCCCTGTAGCGGTGGGCGCTGAAAAGAAATTCATTTATTACTAGTAATAAAATTAAACTTGTATTTCCTTAACTAGTCACGGATATATAAAATTGACTAGGAATTTTATTTTTGTTGAATGAATGTAACTGTGTCTCGTTTGAATTAAAAAACGCTTTTTTCTTTCCCAATGTTTGTTCCCTCCAAACATAGTCGCGCTTCAATCGCTGCTCCCATAACCCCCCACGCTGATGTCGGTGGCAATCAGTACTGAACCGCTTTTCGCCCGAAGCTCGCAATCGGCGAGCCCTCGCAATCCCAGGTCGCGGTATGGGCATCGGCGGTACACATGGCCGGCTTCGCCGCAGTGGTAGCAGAGCGGGCGGTGGTCAGGAGCGCGCTAAGCGTCTGTCTTCCTCGGGTAGCTACGCCGGGCAACGGTGGGCGTGCTGGCGGCGGCCGCGCTGCTCGACGGAATCGCAGCGTTACGGGGCCCTGACACGGGCGTGGAGGGGCAGCGTAGGTCATCACTTCTGGCTGGGGCTGCGATGACTGTGGTTGCACCTCGGGAACTCCGAGCGATCGCTAGACTTCTTCTTTGACAATTTCGGCGATTCAGGCCACTTGAGGTTGCGATGAAGGGACGATTCATTGAAGTTCCTCTCGTACGACTACCCTGATCGTCTCGCGCAGATCGTCGGTGGCTAGTGACTAAACTCCGGCATAGTTTGTCGAGATGGTGCGGCCGTCGAATTGCCGGTTCCGCACGAAGAAACTCGTCGACGGTCTTCGGTGGGCTTCTTACCATTCCGGCGAAAAGTTCCTCCTATACAGCACGGATAAGTAGGCGGACTTTCTTCTCCTCGGACATTTCCGGGTTGGCGTCGCGTAACACACGGCTCATTTCCTCAGTGAAGATCGCGATCGTCTCATTCGGCACCTGCGCTCTGGTCTCCAGTAGAGCTTGGGCTCGCTCTTTTCGCACGACGTTTGTAAATGTTTACAGGAAGCATCTTCGGAATAGGTCCCGCGCCGTCAAGGTGACTTCTCGATGCTCCAACCACGTCCTGGCGGCATCCTCTAATGCCAAATAGACATGTCGCAGCTTGTCGTCGCTTTCCCAGCTGTTAAACGTAACAACCCTTTGATACGTTTCCAGCCAGCTTTGCGGGTCCTCAAATGTGGAACCGCGGAACGTCGGTGGTTCCCTGGGCTGCTGAAGAATTATTGGTGCCGCTGCGGTTGCCCTTGGGGATGTCTTCTTGGTCGTTTCTGGACGATCTGCTTGGACTGTCTTCTTGGTCGTATCTGGTAGAAGACCGTGTTCCGGGGGCAGCTGTTGTAGCCGGCGGCTTGCTCGGTGTTCCGGGACGACGTTGGTGTTGTCTTTGCGGTCCGGGCTTGGATTACGGCTTGTCCGGGGCGTCCAGTACATGAACGTAAAGCACCTCCACCAGATTTCACGTGGTGGTGACGTTGAAGAGCACAGTAGCAGTACTGTGAACGAGAAAACTATTATTGGGCGAACCTGTGCCCACAAAACAGGCTACGCTTATAGCACAACGATAGCGGCGGACACGGTCGGCGATCGTCGAAAATCTGTTCAGCGGGTCAAGCGCGTCGGCTTTTACACAACAGTCGTAGAATGTTCCACACAAATCGTTGGGACCCGCGTGCCTTCCACAACGTTCTAGACCATTCGCGTCACGTGATGACATCAGATAACACAAGGTTCGACGACAACAGACAGCGGATAGAAGCATCGATAATTTTCCAGAAACTTCGGATACGTGCAGGCGCGTCCCGCGCTTTGCGATAACATTTGTTAAATGGCGAAACGTGGTCGTCCAATAAAGATAAGTACGCGTGTCAACATTGTCGACAGTCCCGCATTAATACAAGCCACAAATCTTTGGTCGTCGCCGTCCCGTTGAATTTCGCTGAATTTTGACAGCGGGAAGCACACTATCTGGCATTCACGCAATTCACTACGGACATGCAGCATGTGCACGGAAAGGACAATGCAGCAGAGGAGGCGCTCCCGTGCGGCATCTATCCCATCACCACCAACAACAACCCAGTTAGCGCCGAATTCTCCGCAGTTCTTGCCCAGGAAGAAGACGACACATAGGTAATTGCGATTCGTCGGAAACCTGGCGCCTTACATCAGCGTGATGCCCACTTTCCACGTTGTGCAATTCCTATTCATAGTGATATCTCCACGTGCACCCACCATCGAGTCGTTCCCCTTAATTTCCGGCGCATCATTTTCTATTTCCTTCGTACAATATCTCCCCCTAGAATGCGGGCTATGCAGCATCTGGTAACACAACGTTTTGTCTGGCCGGACATCAACAAGGACGTACGTGCCTAGGTGCGTTGTTGTCTGCTACGTGAACATTCGAAACTTCACCGACACCCAAGGGCACCTTCCGGCTCATTTACGCCACCATCTGAACGATTCGACAAAGTACACATTGGTATCCTTAGGCCATGGATGTCACCAAACGGGAGCGCTTACCTCCTAATTTGCCTAGATTGCTTTACCCATTGGCCAGAAGCTTTCGCTCCTTCCGACATCCGTACTGAAACCATCGCAAATACCGTCATCGCGGGCTGGATTTCCCGATACGGCGTATCATCTGATTATAAACGATAGAGGACGCCAAGTTGAACGGGCAGTATATATTGGCCGGCTGATCCTCCTAGGTCGCTCTCGCATACAGACCATGGCACATCACGCCATCGACAACTGGTCCACCTCACTAGAACTCCTTATGCTGAGTAGGAGTTCTTCCACCCAACCCTTTATCGCCGTGTCCTGACTCCACCGACTACATCAAGAGGCTCCGAGAATCATTCCGAACACTGGTGCACCTAAACCACTCTGCCCGCACCGTACAACATCAATTATTTACATAGAGCTGGGCACAAAAGTTAGTTCACGCAAACGGGGCATGTAGATTGTAACCTAGGTCTCTGTTGGGGATTCTTGATTTCTTTTCTTTTTTCAAGGTGGTGTTACGTTTAGCTCTAGATTTAAACTGAACGACAATGATTGTTTTGTCCGTGTTGGGTGTTGGAACACGGTGACAACACTCAACGTCAGATGAACTAATTGGCTCATGGATTACAGTGCCTATGTCAGACAAAATAGTAGCAAGGTCCTCATTTTCTTTTTTTTACAAAGCCCTGTATTTCCAGATTAGCGTTTCGTGAGTACTGCTCTGATTGTGTGGGTCGCCTTTCAAAATGTGCTGCTTTTTTTCCAAGAGCAGCACATTTAGCGCGCACTTGATCAAGTTCCTTTGCCTGACTTGCATTCTTTGAGACCTCAGAATTGAGCGTTTGCCTCATTTCTTCGATTGACTCATGCAAAAAGTTAATACTTAGACTCATGTGGCGTTGCTCATTTCTCAATTCCCCGATCTCGTTCCTGAGGTCACGTTCTGATGCGTCTATGAAAGCTTTGAATTCTTGTTTAATTTCTTTGAGCTAATTCAGCTCTTATCTCTTCCTTCAGCTTTGCGAGTTCCTTATCCATATCGGCAATCTCAACTTACAACAACTCATGCATGAATCTAGCAAATACACACTTAAACATGGCAGTGGCAACGAAACTACATAAATAAAAATACATATGTATATTGCCACGACCAACTTGGTGACATTTAAGTTGCGCGCCCTTTGCATTGGGCACCGTGCACGCCGTACAGTGGTGGTGTTCAGCAACCATAGGCAGCGATCTTCGTGGCACGGGCAGCCAGTTGGACTCGGCTCGCATGCGCCACGCGCACGAGGTGTCACGCGAGGCGAAGAGGAAGACGGTTCGAGCGCAGTTTGAGAACGCGACTGCTGCGGATATTCTTCACGACCGCAGTGACTTTTACTAGTGGGCACAAGTTCGCCTTTAATAAATATCGTTCTTTTACTAACATCGTTACATTTCTGGTGGAGGTGCGGGGTATGAGTCGAAGCCCCACGAACGAAAGTCAGCGTAGCCCCGACAACCTGCGAGTCCATCCCGTGGAACTGACACCTGTACACCAGCGGACCAGCCGCCGTCTTCGAGGCGACTCGCCTGAATTCGGCCCTCTTCTCTTCGTGCCAAGGGAAACTCCCACAACGGACGCCGCCACAATGACTACCCAGGTAACACCGGCACAGCTAGTCGTAAGCCAACCTCGCAAGCCGCCAACATTCCATGGTGACTCGTTCGAAGACGTGGAAGATTGGTTGGAGCTGTTCGAGAGAGTGGCGAGCTTTAATGAATGGAATGAGAGACAGAAGCTCCGTAACGTATATTTCGCTTTGGAAGACTTCGCAAAAACGTGATATGAAAACCACGAACCCTCTTTGACCTCTTGGGAGGAATTTCGACGACAACTGCTAGTAACGTACGCCAGCACGGATCGTAAAGAAAAGGCGGAAATCGCACTTCAAGCCAGGAACCAGCTCACAAACGAGAACGTGGCGATGTACATCGAGGACATGTCCCGCCTGTTCAAGCGGGCTGATCCCACCATGAGTGAAGATAAGAAGCTACGCCATCTCATGCGTGGAGTAAAGCAGGAACTCTTCGCAGTTCTCGTCCGCAACCCACCGCGCACGGTCGCCGAGTTCAGATGTGAAGCAACGACCATCGAAAAGACCCTGGAACAGCGGGCTCGGCAATACAACCGTGAGGCAAGCTGCGCACCTGTCCATGTCTTCCCTGGAGGCCTGCCAAACGACCTGGAAGCCCTGCGGGAGCTTGTCCGGTCAGTGATCAGGGAAGAGCTCAACAAGTTGCAGATACCTCAGGCTCCAGCTGCACTATCTATAGTCGACGTTGTCCGGGACGAACTCAGGAACATCATACGGGATCCAGAGCGTGAGCCACAGCCGACGCGGCGCACCCCAACGTACGCCGACGTACTCAGGCAACCCGCGGTGCACAGTAGTGGAGCAGTTGCGACGACCGTTCCCTACCCGCCTACAGTACGCAGTGCACCTCGTCTACTGGAACCACCGGCTGCCTATCAGCCTTTAGCACGTAGTGCACCTCATTTTGCGGAACAAAGGCCCCGGAAAAGTGACGTCTGGCGTGACCACGAGCGCAGGCCTCTGTGTTTCCACTGCGGAGAAGCGGGTCACCTGTATAGGTTCTGCCCGTACCGTCAAGTTGGGTTAAGGGGTTTTCCCTTAAGCGCACCATGCCCCCGAAACGGTGAACGGCCAGCGGAGATCGAAGAATACTTGTCGACGCGCCAAAGCCCCGTGACTCCTCGCCAACGTCAACCACGATCACCGTCGCCCATGCGCTACCGATCGCCTAGCCCACGCGCGTCTCCAAGATTGCCTAGGCGTCGTTCACCAAGCCCACACCAGGAAAACTGAAGCAAGCGACCTGTGGAGGTGAGGCCGCTGATAACCAGAGTTACGAAGATCCTCCAACGCGATTCCAGTGCGGTGACGAGATAATTCCAGTCTACAGGTGCAGGAACGAAACGATTACGTCAGATTTGCCGTTGATAATAGACGGATGCGAGCTGAATGCCTTAGTCGACACCGGCGCTGATTATTCGGTAGTAAGCTTCAAGATGGCGAAGCACCTTAAAAAAGTTGTGACGAAGTGGACTGGTCCGCAGATACGCACGGCAGGCGGTCATCTTATTACGCCCCTTGGACGATGCACCGCAAGACTTACGATAAAAGGCTTTACTTACGTTTCTGACTTTATTGTACTGCCAGAATCTTCACGGGAACTTATATTGGGAATGGATTTTCTACAAGCTAACGGCGCCATAATTAACCTACGTAGGTCCAGTGTATCTTTCTCCACAAAACAAGCTATACCTGTGGAAGAATCCGAGGAGCGACGTCTCGCTGCACTGCGCGTCGTTGATGATGACGTAACTGTGCCGCCACGCTGCAGTATAATGGTTCTTGTGGAAAATGAAAGATTTTCCGACCGCGAAGGCATAGCGGATGGAAACATAGAGCTCCTTTTCAACAAAGGTATTTGCGTGGCTCGGGGCCTTGTTCAGTTAAGCGATGGCCGTGCACATGTCGCACTTACAAATTTCGGTAATGAATTCCAACACATCGCACAAGGAACAGCTATTGCCTATTTCCGCGAGTTCTGTGCAGCGACCGAATTATGCAGCCTAACTACGTCAACTGCCCTTCCAGGAACCTGCAGTGTCGACAGATCAATTACCGTCAACCCGAGACTCCCGGAAGCCCAAAAGAAACAGATATATGCCCTGATAAAGGATTTTTCTGACTGCTTCTGCACGTCCTCGAAGGTACGGCGCACGTCTGTTGCGAAGCACAGAATCATTACAGAGGACGCCGCAAGACCAGTATGCCAGCACCCGTATCGAGTTTCACCAAAAGAAAGGGAGATCATCAAGAAGCAAGTAGAGGAGATGCTTTCAGATGACGTTATTCAGCCTTCCAGCAGTCCATGGGCGTCTCCGGTAGTGCTCGTTAAGAAAAAGGATAACACACTTCGATTCTGCGTCGACTACCGTAAACTGAACAGCGTAACCAAGCGGGATGTGTACCCCCTTCCACGTATCGACGATACGTTAGATCGGCTCCGATGTGCAAAGTTTTTCTCCTCCCTGGATCTCAAGAGTGGATATTGGCAAATAGAGGTGGATGAACGGGACCGTGAAAAGACAGCATTCGTAACCCCTGATGGCCTCTACGAATTTAAAGCACTTCCATTCGGCCTCTGTTCCGCGCCCGCAACTTTCCAGCGAATGATGGACTCTGTGCTTGCAGGATTGAAATGGCAGTCATGCTTAGTGTATTTGGATGATGTGGTCGTATTTTCCACCACATTTGACCAACATCTCGAGCGCCTGCGACTAGTATTAGAAGCTATTCGCGCAGCAGACTTGACAATTAAGCCGGAAAAATGTCAATTCGGCTTCGATGAACTTCGGTTTCTCGGACACGTTATCAGTGCTGCAGGCGTTCGTCCAGATCCCGAAAAGACAGCAGCTGTTGCGAGGTTCCCGACACCCACAGACAAAAAGTCAGTGCGACGTTTCCTGGGTTTATGCGCATACTACAGAAGATTTGTGGAAAACTTCTCAAACATTGCTGAGCCCCTTACAATACTGACAAGAGAAGATCAACCTTTCATGTGGAAATGCGAACAACAAGACGCATTTGACGAGTTAAGGAAACGCCTGCAAGCTTCTCCAATCCTTGCCCATTTTGATGAGACAACCGACACTGAAGTTCATACCGATGCGAGTAACGTCGGCCTCGGTGCCATACTAGTGCAGTGGAATAACGGCCAGGAGAAAGTAATTGCTTATGCCAGCCGTAAGCTCTCGAAAGCAGAGGCAAACTACTCCGCAACCGAGAAAGAATGCCTTGCAGTCATTTGGGCAATATGTAAATTTCGGCCCTACCTCTATGGTAGACCATTCAGAGCGGTCAGCGATCACCATTCGCTTTGCTGGCTGGCGAATCTCAAGGATCCATCCGGACGACTAGCAAGATGGAGCCTTAGGCTTCAAGAGTATGACATTACTGTCGTATACCGATCCGGGAGGAAACACAGCGATGCCGACTACTTGTCCCGCGCACCCGTCGAGACAACTGTGTCAGAAGAAGAGGATTTCCTGTTCCTTGGCATTGTTGACGCGTCACAAATTGCTCAACAACAACGAGATGACCCGGAATTGCTTCCCCTTATACAGCGCCTGGAGGGACTCGACGTTCAACTCCCGCGTATTTTCTCTAGGGGGCTATCTTCGTTCTGTCTGCGAGGCAGTGTCCTCTACAAGAGAAACTTCGAGGACAGCGAGACAAAGTTTTTACTTGTCGTACCCACATCTATGCGAGACGAAATTTTGCATGCATGTCACGATGAGCCGACGTCTGGACACATGGGCGTGAGCCGTACAGTCGCCAGGATTCGTCTGAAATACTACTGGCCCAAGTTATTAGCATCCGTGCAGCACTACGTCAAGACTTGTCGCGAGTGCCAAAGGCGCAAGACTCCATCCGTAAAACCGGCCGGCCTCCTCCAGCCAATAGAGCCACCAAAAGCCCCATTCCAAAGGGTCGGTATGGACCTCCTTGGACCCTTCCCAACATCATCTTTAGGCAAAAAGTGGATAGTTGTGGCCACGGATTATCTCACCCGTTACGCAGAAACTGATTCCCTGTACAATGCAACGGCTGTCGAGGTTGCAAAATTCTTTGTCCACAATATCGTGCTCAGGCATGGCGCTCCCACAGTTGTTATTACCGATCGTGGAACGGCCTTTACTGCGGACCTAATGAAATGCTTGTTGCAAATGACACATACTGATCATAGGAAAACTACGGCGTACCACCCGCAGACAAACGGTTTAACTGAACGCCTCAACAGAACACTGACCGACATGCTTTCGATGTATGTCGACGTTGAACATAGGCTGTGGGACGAAATTTTGCCATACATCACCTTCGCATATAATACGGCCGTTCAGGAAACAACACGAGTCACCCCGTTTGAACTTGTATTCGGCCGAGCAGTAACCTCAACTTTGGATGCTATGTTGCCGTTAGATGAAGAAAACCATAACTCATCTGACCTAGATGATTTCTTGCAACGAGCCGAGGAGGCACGACAGATGGCAAGGTACCGAATACGCCGCCAACAAGGCATCGACTCCAACCGGTACAACCAGCGCCGTAGTGAAGCTCATTACCAGCCCGGTGACAAGGTGTGGGTATGGACCCCAGTGCGACGCCGTGGACTGTCTGAAAAGCTTCTGTGCCGATACTTCGGCCCCTACGAAATACTTCGTCGCATAAGCGACGTCACTTACGAAGTCAAATCCGCTGGACACGAGAGCCCCAGACGGCGCAACTCCACGGAAGTTGTGCATGTTGTCCGCATGAAACCCTACCAGGAGAGGTCATGAACAACAACAACAACAAAAAAAGTGAGAGCCCACAGGAACCCCTATTTCCTCTCACGCATCGGGCCGATGCGGTAAGGAGGGGGATAATGCCACGACCAACTTGGTGACATTTAAGTTGCGCGCCCTTTGCATTGGGCACCGTGCACGCCGTACAGTGGTGGTGTTCAGCAACCATAGGCAGCGATCTTCGTGGCACGGGCAGCCAGTTGGACTCGGCTCGCATGCGCCACGCGCACGAGGTGTCACGCGAGGCGAAGAGGAAGACGGTTCGAGCGCAGTTTGAGAACGCGACTGCTGCGGATATTCTTCACGACCGCAGTGACTTTTACTAGTGGGCACAAGTTCGCCTTTAATAAATATCGTTCTTTTACTAACATCGTTACAATATGTACAATGGGCACTAACCTGTAGTAAAAACAAGCAGTTATATTTAGTTGAGCGCCAAGCAGCGTAGTCACCAGTGCCAACTGAAATGACGGCTGGTTGGTAGTATACTTCTATAGCAAAGGCGGTATCGCAAGATGCCGTGAGATTCCCTAGAGCTTATGAAAGGCACCACGCTTCCTGGTGGCAGTCAGTCCGAAGGCTACGTCTTCCGTGCTTTTGCTGACCACGGCGATGCACGTGATGGAGAGCGCATCTTTCCAAAACATCAGAGTACAGCTCCAGCAGAAACGGCGATCTGTAGTAAAAACAAGCAGTAACCTTCAGTTGAGCACTAAGCAGCGTGGTTACCGTTGCCATGTTACCAATGCCATATAGCAAGGCACGCCCCTTTATGTTATCGCACACATTTTTATTCGTAATTTCTCTATTGGCATTCTTGGAATTCCTCTAATTGTGTTTCATTTCCATTATTTCTATCCAATTCGCAGTCTCTGTCTCTAAGTTCCTTTCTTGTGACTCCTGGTTGCTTATTTAAAGGTTTAGTTAGCCTGTAATTGGTGGCCAAAATTCTTCACCTCTTCCTCTATTATGTGTCCGGGTTTGTGGCCTCTCTCGCGAAGGTCCGGGAAGAGGGTAGGAGTGGTGTGGCAAAGCACTAGACTAAGACAGAAACTGCAATAACATCATTTATCTGCTACTCGCGTTATTGGAGAACTTATTCTTTTCGCAATACTTCATACGAGCGCTTTCATTTTAGTGCAAAACTACAAAACAGATTTTTTTTTTCAGGAAAGGCACTGCAAATGATAGGTTTCAGCATGCTGAAATTGTTGATGTTTACATGCAAAATCCAGAGGTCCCGTGTTTGAACTTCACAATGTGCATTCTTTTATAAATTGTATGCACAAAGAAATGAATGCGTATCATCCATTACGTGAAGAGAGTTTCTTAATGTAACAAGTGGATTCTCTGGCCCAGTTTGATATATTCAGAGAACATAAACAAATCAGTCAGTGATTCTACACAAAGAAAGTAGGAGCTCCTCTTGAGCAGGTGTTGTGCAAGCAACAAGAGATAATTTTACCGGGAGAACGATATAACAGCAGCGTCTACTTCACGCGGTAGTTTACGCCGCGAGAAATTGTAATGCGCTCGGAAGGCATGCCACAATCAGCTAAACGCAGTAACGACAACACACAATCATAAGCACGACGAATGCACTCCACGCAGTTAATCTGGTTCGGGCCTTCTTTCTCTATAAAGATGGTGGCAACCGACGTCACTTTTTGAGGGCACCCTCCAGTCCAGAACTCTAAGTATACAACCCACTAGTTTGTTTTTTTTTCTCACTTAAGATGTGCAGATAAGCCTTCGTGTGCAGTGAGTTGAAAGCTGGCGCTTTACTCGTCTTCGTGATGTATTTGTGTTGTTAGGGGAAAACGCGGTGGAAATGTAATAAAGGACTGCTCAAGCACGCAAAGTTATTCTACCAGCTATTTAATTTTCAACTGGTTGAAAATGTCAATATATAGGTGACCAACCGCTGTTGTACTTGTGTGCAAAACGGTGGGCGGCTTTCGCTATTTAAGATGCAGGCTGTATTGCTGGAGGCTGGACTATTTCTTTTGAGAAACTGCTCACATAGTAAAATACTGACTATAAAATATCGGCGCACTTTTGGAAGTACCCGTTGGAAGTGTAAGCACTACTTTCGCGATCGTTTCGTTGCACCTTAATTACCTAGGTCTTTAAATAATGACCGTGGGTAATTTTACATTTTACGAACACGTTCGGTTCCTCCAGTTACTTCAGTTACTTCAATTACTCATGCCTATTCTGTAACATTACCGCATATTTTTGCGAAGAACGTTGTCTACGTATTTATAGAGCTCTCCGTGGTGTTGCAAAAAATCATATTTCACACACAGTTCCTAAGCGCGTGCACAAAAAATTATACTGTTTTGCAAGATTTCACACATGTTTTGTCCGTACGTCTTTAGGGATGCGTATATATGCCTGCGTTTGCGTCCCTTAGGGCTCTGTGCAAACCGTGGTATTCATATATGAGTTAATCTCACTGAACTGGTCAAACCTGGAGGGCAGGCTGCCATTACAACTGGCAGACAATACTAATTCCACAGTACGTGGAATATCAAGCTGTCTAAAATACAAATACTTGAAGTGAACGGGACATGATAATTAAGCAAGTTGGTGGTATAATATGACAAATGGGTAAAGTATTCGTCCAACTTTTCATCCGCTGCACAAAGCTCCATCATTTGTCGCGCCGTAATATTTGTCACGCCGGCACACGTGCTTGAGTGACATGTTTGCGTGCTGTTGGACAGTTTGACAGTTTCTGCATCTGATGTGCGTGACACGAAAGAAGCTAAAATATTGTTTAGCCTTATTGTCTTCTTCTTTATTTAGATCTGTCCGCGCAAATGAATATATGACGTGGATTTCACTCTCGAACGTCAGTGTTGAATTAGTGCGTAGACGGCTTAGAATGATAAACAACGTTGGAAGCTCATTCTAACATGACATGTGAGTTATTAAAAGCATGATTTACTCCTGGCACTACGAATATGTATTCGCCTAGCGCAAGGAGCGTCGTTAGTTAGTACTATAAATTCTCTTAGCAAGATCGTGGAAAGCGCATTTTCATTGACCGCTACGAAGAACCACTGCGTGTGGTAAGTTACGCATCCTGTTGAAATGGCTGGTTAATTCTGCAAATTTGGTTGCCTATTAGACATGCGTATTGCGCCACACATTACTAACATCGCTCTTGTCTACGCAGTTTCCAGACATACGCTGCTGCCAAGATGAAGTACTACTCTTCAGTCATCGCCTTGCTGTTTGTGATGTTAGGTACGACATTTTAGAAAGCAAATTCTAAAGCTTGCCTTACACTTCATAGAGCGTTGCTTGTAAATACCCAGCTTGGAAGCCTCGTGCTGTTATTGTTGGGTTCAATACAATAGGACTGAGATGTCGTTCTTTTTTTTAACGTTCCAATTAGCTTTGTCCCTTATTGCCCTCCTTCACGAGAATCTCAAAACGATCCAGTCTACACATATGATATAGAACACACGTCGTGTGAGAAACAGTGTACGTTTGCGAATTTTTCATGCCCCACAGGGGCAATATAGGTCATACGACTTCATCGGAACAGCTTGTACATTTCACTTCGAAAACACACATAAGGTGGATTTTTTATTCCGCAATTAAACGTGCTGCGTAGCAAGACACGACGCGCTGCCCGTGTGAGAAACCTGCCGAAACGATAAATGAGGCACAGAGACGCACAGCGAATGTCGGCGAAGGACGCATCCCACAACTTCTATCTTTATTGTCGTCTGGAACTTCCCGCATGCTCAATATTTATTAGTAAATTCCTGCTATGTGATGCACCTTTCGTGCTAGGCGTCCCAAAGCGCTGTTGTGCGCGAGCCAAATTGCAAAACATCTTTGATGCCGTTGTTTTAGACATGAGTCCTACCTAGTCTTATTGACAGAAGCTTCGTTATTCTGGGCTGGCGATATGAGGTTGCGAACGAAACAGTGAACGCATAATTTCTGTCACTTGCAATCTCTCTCTCTATATATATATATATATACATATATATATATATATATATATATATATATATATATATATATATATATATATATATATATATATATATATATATATATATATACTTGTGTGTGTGTGCGTCTTTTTTGTCAAACGAGCTGATCTGTACGTCTCCTACACACGCTGTTAGGAAAGAAGGAGAGAGAGAGAATTCAATTGAAAGAAGGCAGAGAGGTCGGCCTGAGCTAAGGCGCTCTAGCCTGCTACTCTGCACTGGGGGAGGGGTAACGGGGACATAAAAGTGTGATGAAGGATGTTGATGAAATAGCAAGAGGGATGCGCAAAGGTAAAAGCAAGTTCAACACTCTGATGATAAACATTCACAGATGTGATCCATGAAGCCACCATCAGCTTTCGTATCTAGTCTGTAGTCACCAATTCAAGTGAAATTAAATATGGAGGTGCTAGGACAAAGCTGGTGTGTAGGCCTCCCCTGCGTGAATAGCACAAGCGCAAAACAACATCTTTATAGCATATAAAGAGCTGCGATAAGCAGCTCTAGCACGGCGAGCACTTGTAGGGCAGCGGCCGGAGTCTCGAGACCACCGAGAATCACTCGCATTGACTCTACTAGGTGCTTCAGCATTTTTTGTGCACTCTCCTTGTCGTTGTGTTGATCTCCTTGCTTGCCCGTAGTGTCATTGGTTTCATTGGCCCTATCATTCTTGGGTTCATGGCGCAGAGGACCACTAGTGCCCGCTGGCATGGCCGTAGGCCTAGAGGGCAGCAAAGGCCATTGCGTGTCTGTATCAGCCAGTGGAGGTGAATGTTTGCCGCGCGCTCTTGCCGACCTTGAATTATCAGTAGACGCCGTTGCCGTCCTCGATGCACGCACAGGCAGAGGTGGTCGTGGTACCTGTGCCACGCTACGTAGTTCTGAAATGTTTTGTGGTGCTTCTGTCGCAAGCGTTGGTCACTTTGGCGGACAGATTGAGCAGCCTCTTTACGTGAAGATTGGTCTCTTGCCATTTTTCGAAGAATACGGACATCCTTTTTCATCTTCGGGCATTCCTTCGAAGTCGCTTCGTGAGAACCAGTACAGTTAGGACATTTAAATGAGGGCGCCTCACAGTCGGTGAGGGCGCCTCAGCGCAACGCGAGCAGGTGGCTTTGCTGCTACAAACACCGCTCTCGTGTACTGTCTTGTGACATTTCCGGCGCTGAATAGGCCTCGGAACGAATGGTCGTACTCGGTGTATAACGTAGCCCACTTTGACAGACGCTGGTAATGTCGAGGAAGCAAATAATAACTTGATACATCGGCAGTGCCCCAAGCGGTGAATCTCAAGAATGCGCACCGATGACCTCAGAAGGCTGTTGAGGTCCGCATGCTTGATTTCAAGCTCCACGTCGTAAATCACTCCAGTTGTTGTCTCCTTCCCATAAGTAATAAAGGAGCTTACCGGGATTGCGCTTAACTGACGAATTCCTTTTAACTTCTCAAGTATTGCGCAATTTTTCACATCTATTGTGAGGATGTTCTTGCGGGCGTTGATCCTGAGCTAGTTAATTTGTCCAGGGGCCACACTTTCAAGATATTCGGTTAGAAACTGCCTGCTGAGGGAGTTTATGCTGTGTGACGTCGAGAGCGGCACGTAAGAAATCATGAAGGATTCTTGCTCACCCTGATGCGATGAAGTCGCCTCAGTCGACAGACGGCGCATGTTCTTCATACGGCGGCCCATGACTACGGTGTACTCGCTGTCAGAGTCCATGGCTTCTGGCATTGAGCTCTCCCAGGAATCAAGCTGGTCCAAGCTTCCAAAGGCACGTCGTGCAAAATTGAGCGATGAAGTAGACGACTGACCTTATTCAGATGGTCGTGGGAACATCTTCTTGCTCATCCTTGATGAAATGACTCTCACGAAAATGGCAAGAGTGTAAAAAAATTCATAACAGTGAGAGGCCCAGAGCTCCAGTGAGCTCTGGGCTCTTCTTTCTCTTCACGAGTAGGAAAGAAGTTGCGAGTAGGAGCCGGGTTCTGTTTCACTGTGTTTTGTTGCGCATACAACCTACTTAACATTCTGCACAAACCACACACTGTAGTAATCTATGTTTGGTGAAGCATTTTGCAGGTACTAGGTTATCGAGTATTGACAATACCTTTATCATCAATAAAGAAACAGTCCAATTATTATATTACGCTTCACAAACGTTCAACCGAGATGAGCACCTGAGAATGCAAATGAAACTAGGAGTAAAGAAGCGTATCACGTCAGTCTACCATTAAACATGCAAGAATTCACGCTACGACCAATCAGATTCTTTATTCATTTGATTCAGTATTTGTGTCAGCTCCCTGCTACTGATATCTACGCGCCGAATCTCATTGCCAATGGCAGAACGAGGAATGTTTACCCGACATGCAGCGGCCCCTCCAGACTCCTGCAAAAGATCATGGACGCGTCTATTGTGCCGACCGTTATCTGCATTAACTTCTTTCCCGTGGCATGGCCTTAAGCATGCGTCTGGTTAAGTGCACAACTATGTTTACATCACAAACTACCCAAACTCAGCTACCCATCACAAACTATTTTTACAAAAGAATATGGTCTTTGGGACAGTTGTGCAATCATTCGTGTACATGTTTCCATTTCATGAGGCATAGAATTGAAGAATGCCTGATTTATTTGAGTTTCCTCAAGTCTTCGTTGTGTCATGCACGCAGTCTTCGTGGGCATCAGCTCCGAAAGTTCGCCGCGTTGCCCGACAACAGATGACGAATATGGTGAGTAATTGGAACTGCGAATGCGCCTTCTAGAATGCCTTGAAAAAGCAGCGTGTGTCGTATCTATCCAGAGACCATTGCAAAATACGCTAGAAAGCCGCGAAGTGCACCATGCGAAATGGCTGCATTATTTTCTGACCATGATTGTAGGCGCTATATTCTTGTTGGCGCGCGCTCGTGAAATGACAACCTGCAGAATGCGCCAGTGTATGACGTATTCATGGGTTTGTGCTGACGTATTCGTGCTGAGTTAAGCGCTAGCGCTAGCTACGAGATTGACCTATATATATATATATATATATATATATATATATATATATATATATATATATATATATATATATATATGACTCAAGCACATTGCGAAATTGCCTGGACTAGCTGCGCCTAAGGTAAGCATCACTTGGAGGATAGTAGCCAATAAATAGGGGCTAATTTTTCTCAGTAAGCAGCGGGCACGGACTTCCCCGCAAGACCACTTTTACTCATTAGCGTATGTAAGTTATGTTAGGAATCAGAGGAAAACATGTTTAAAATCATGAGCCCTTCCATTCTGTGAAAGTGTCTGTCCAGCGAAGCTGTTTAGCATACGACACAGAGGTGACACAGAATTTTGAACATTGGTACAAACTCACTTACCGTGACTCTTTATTTACATTCACGTGGAGGACGGAACCGCGGAAACCAGATACACGTGACGTTTCGACGGGACCGCCAACAAGAGAGAGCGGAACAAAAGGAAATGCGGAAACGCTTGGAAGGCCGACAAAGAGAGGGCGGTGCTACAGTAGACATGGGCGACGGGAGTCAAAGTGTCCCATCTGCTTTTTTCTCAGCTTTATATCTGATAGGGCTTCTGTTTGGACCCAAGTTAATAAAGCTATTTTTTTTTTTTACCCGCCGTGGTTGCTTAGTGGCTATGGTGTTGGGCTGCTGAGCACAAGGCCGCGGGAACGAATCCCGGTCACGGCGGCCGCATTTTGGTGGGGGCGAAATGCGAAAACACCCGTGTACTTGGATCCAGGTGTACGTTAAAGAACACCAGGTGGTCGAAATTTCCGGAGTCCTCATCACGGCGTGCCTCATAATCAGAAAGTGGTCTTGGCACGCAAAACCCCATAATTTAAACCTCTTTTCGCAAGTTGGCGCTGTGCTTGAAGCCTGCTTAACCACAACTTCGAGTCGCCCGGGTATTGTATTCGGGATCGGCCCTTGCTTTTTGATCTACAAACATCGATGCGCTGGAAACTAGCCATGTACAGCTTCGCTGTAAAAATTCAATCCATGCCAAGGCAGTAAAGCAAAAGGACCACGCAGTTCTTTTTTTTCTGTGGCCGGTAATGCAATGCACCTTTTCCCTGAACTTGAGTGGCACGTTTATTTTCGCACCTAACTGCAAAGCTTTTTGATCGGAAAGTGCTAAGCGCTCCCCTATAATTACGGAAGTCGGTGTTGTTTCTCTACCTACGCTCACTAAATGCTGCAACTGGTGCATTTCACGTCTGGTTCCCCAAACGACGCAACGATACCCTTTCAATATAAAATGACAAGTAATAGTACGATATGCTATTTGTGGACACTCGAATTTCTGCCGTCATCGTCCATGTTGGCTTAGCCATGACGTTTCGCATAAAGTGCAAGTGTGATAACATCGCGACCGCGTACAGTATGCTGCTCGTGTGAGGGAAAACATGGGAGGGTGAGCCTGGAAAGATGGCTGCATGGTGCACATGGAGATGTGCGCTCGTTAGGGAGTGGGAGTCAAGGGGGCAGAGCAGCGCGAGTCCCTTTCTACCGCGGTCACCGTAGTGCATGGCGAGGATAAGCGTGGCAGGGTGCATGCTCTATTCCTAATAGTTCTGGCAATATTGGTGAACTGGGACCGTAGCGCATTCTTCCTCCTGTCGCGTAAGTGCCGCTATGTGTAAATTTTGCTGTGTATGATGTTTTTGTTTCTCCCATCTTTTCAGGAGACCGCCCCAACAGTGGCAAATATGAACTACAGGGGTTTGAAACCAACGAGGTTCCTTATCGTCCTTTTTATCCTTATCCTTATCCTGTCCAATAGCGACGGAAGAAATAGAGGTGAGTGTTCTCTGATCAAATTTTCGAGCTCGCTCGTCCATTGTTGTAGCTATTTCATGTCCTCGTTTTATTGTTGCGATAGCAAATAAATGAACACTCCAGGCGCATTTTCCCCTTCGCAGTCGGCGTCACTTTGATATTCCAATTAAGTCCAAGGGCGATACCACCGTCGCCGCGCGTCGTATGCTGAATGGGGAAGTGGAAGCACGCAAGTGAAGATTGCGATCGCGGCTCGATTGCGTCGTGGTGGGAGGGAGGGAGAGAGGGAAGAAGGAGGCGGGGAGCTCCGGCAGCAAACTGTGTTTTTCGCGACCGGGCGTAAGGAAATCGGACGGTCGCGGCTCAATTTCGTGCGCGTTATATAGAAGAGAGCGAGGTGGCAGCGTGGGAGAGAGGGGGCTTCAACTGCGCTTACAAGGGCGTACTTTACACGACAGCGCGCTCCGTGTCTTGAAAGGGAGGTGCTGATAGCTCATACTTTTCTGCGCTCTGTGTTCTCGCTGCTCTCGCATTGAAGCGATAGGCAGCACGAAGGTCACTTCGCTAGTTGATGCTGCTGCGCCTGCTCACGCAAGCGCCCAGCGTATTGCAGCGATTGTCCGCGCTCATCTAGTGCGATGTGTTCATGGTCGCATGTGCGCGTTCACACCATGCTTGTTAAGTAAGTTAATTACTAAGCGAATGTTTTCATGTTTAAACGGACGATAAAACAACTATGGTTATTTCGTATAGCTGTCTACTAATTTGCTGCCGCAATCGATGCTTCGTGTTTCGGCCGAAACTGCGTCATATTTTGTTGCATTCTGGGTTTCCTAAATGCCGTCAGGTCTCACAGTATGATTCGATTCATGTGTGCGCGTTTATACTTCAGCGAAGTAGCAACCTCCAGGACGCGGTGATCGTAATACAGCCCTTCTTCCGTACATCTACATGTGGCCTCCTCGTGGTTCTTGAAGATGGCAAGGTCTAGACACGCGTCCCTTGATGCGCTATTCCGCGCTCTATTTGGGAAGTGTGGGTCAGCCAGAAGTGCCAGTGCGCGTTTTCATCGAGCGAGCTGATGGCGTTTCTTTCCTTTGAAGTGAGCTTGTAACTCAATGTCGGACGAATGTCATTGAGGTCAATGTCAATGGCACAATGACAAGCATGCTTCGAAACCAACCGCAGTGGGACAAAGAGATTCGGCGAAAGCTATAGACAATACACGTCGCCGACCACGCACGGCAACATACATCCATACCGAACTATAGACGTTATCCAAATGACGATGCAGATCGCCTATTCGAAACGCCGAAAGTCTGCACAGCGTTCTATTCCCTAACTGAAAGCACAGCGCCCGGACAAGACAGGCTCCCAAATGAAATCCTCAGAGGACGACTCGAAAGAATTCCAAACGGCTAATTATTATAGCTATTGCAAAGCGGGAACACTATCCAAGTAATAAAATCGCGGAAACGTTTTACTGTTACGAAAACCCTACGTGCCTGCAAGCCTCACCAACATGCGAGCCACGTGCCTGGCGTGTTGTCTGAGGCACTCCTCAAGGATCGGTCTTATCTCGTCTTCTTTTTTGCGTCGCCATGAAAAGCCTACCAGAAAGTCGATAGATGATCCCATGTGTTCGTTATGCAATATATCATGCAATATACGCTCTCCCTGCAAGCGGAGCTACACTATGTCACCGTATACTCCGACGAGTACCGCCTGGACTACTCCCCCAAACAATCCGAGCTCCTCGCGCTCAAATACAAATCCGGAGGAAGAAGCATAGGAAGAGAGGCCATTTAAATGATCATTAACAAAAACATTTACCCAGAGTCCCAATACACTGCATATAACGCATTCACATGAAAGTTAATGGCTGCAATAAGCACGCTATAAACGCACGAACAGAAACTATGTTGATATTCCAGCCTAGCTCGTATCATCAGCAGAAAGAACGCTAATGAACCTATCTTATGTAAAGCGTCCAGACAAGTTCTTCTCCTTCCTCCAGGCACGGAAACGAAGATTCTATTATCCATTGGCATCCACAACATTAAAGACGAAATATTTGAAGCAAACCGACATGCGCAAACCAAGCGTCGACCACACAAGAGCACGCATAGCAACTCTTAGAAGATTGCAATATGTCGTGACGACAACCAACAGTCAACAAACACGCGTAAAGTCCGTACCTGGGCAAATAAGGGTGCCTCCTATACCGTGTGACATCCACCAGGAATATCAATTGGGCAGCAGAAAAGCACGAGTCAAAGCGATATAAAGAGAATATGGCACTCTTTCGACTGCATGCTGGACAGATGCGGACAAGTACCGCAGAAGGGACGGCTTATTAATTAGCGTGGCAGGACAGCGACAGTACGAACTGTTATCCGCCTCTGTTCGCACGTACAACGTCATGGCAGCTGAGGAGGCTGCCATCGCCCACGGTAACGAGACGGATGAGGAAATCTATATTCTTATGGACTGTCAAACAGTGTAACGAACCTAGGCGAATGGTCATCTGCATAATCTACCACGCGATATCCTCAATCGCATCAACGAAACACTTCGCACCTAAAAATCTAGTAAAGGCACAAGAAGCAGTCAGCGCAAACCCTCGCGCACACGCGATAGCGGATGTCTCTACAGTTGGTCACTGCAAGGCTCCTGAAGGCCCCAATCCACAAGTACTAGACACCTAGTGCAGCCAACACTTACCAGAGTTCAAGTCACAGCCCGGAGGCAACCCGAGACCAACACCTATCCTCAAACCAGGCTCCTTCGCGCGATGTACCCTCCCTTTATCAATAACGCTGTGCTTTCTGTACAGAGCGAGCTACAATATGCCATATACCATGCGCCTGAAAACAACTCCTAATAACTCGCCTAATCAAAACGCAACGCGAGAGCGGTGCCGGATGGTGCGGACCACTTTGCCATTGAAGGATTACCGAAAGCTGATTGCTACATCCGAAAGTACGTGCACTGGCGCTGGGTCCCTGGACTGAAGGCGCCATCCACCATGCGGATGACCCCACTGCTTGCGCAATAAGAATGAAGTTTTTTCTCTCTCACGGCACGTAATTTGTGGCGTGTTCGAAAGCTAGCCAAGCCGATATAACTGATTGCATTATTGCGCGCTGTGTTCTTGCGCGCCTAGTTCGCGTTGAAGCAGAAGGCAGCACGAAGAGAAATTCGCTCGCTTCTGTCTGTGCTCTTCAACCCGCGAGCGAGCTGACAGCGAGCGTCCGGATTCATTGATTGAAATGTATGCCTGTGCGTGCGTCATAATGTGCTTGTTAATTAAATTAGTAAGCGACTGTTCACAGCACTCCGTACAGGTGATAAAACGACTAACCACTCTGTTCATAGCTGTCTCACAATTCGCCATCGCAATATGATCGGCAGTTTGTGCAATGCTGTGATTTTCTGTTTAGTAGTGGCAATAAATGTGCACGCTAATGGTGCGTTCTGTTTTCCAGGACCGAGGAACAAAGACGTGGTAGCCTCTATCAGGACATGTTCAGCAGTAGCTGCATGAGCGGGAGCTATACCACTTCCGTTTTTCCGAACCACCATATGCTACCTACTTCACCTGCTTGACTTATTTGCGAATGTGTTGCAAGCTCCTCTCCTTCTTTAATGCAGTTCACATGCACTAGCTTCTATTGGTGATCTGTGCACAAAAAAACTGATGCGAATAAAGCTGAACTTTGCTTCAGGCCAACCCGCCGAGAGCATTAATTGCTTAATTAATGCGAAGCCGCTGCAGTCGCTTAGTGGCTCTAGTGTAGCAATTTATTGCAGGAGGACAGCGGATTAAACATTGGCCGAACGGGCAGCAACGACCGCGTCTCGATGGGGGCTAGACCAAAAACACAGAGTGCTACGCACAGGCGAAGAATTAATAACCGGAGGTGGTCTATGCTAGCAGGAATGCCCCCTACGGAATTTATCTTTTTCAAAATCGTGGTTTTTCCAAGTAGAGCCCTAAAATATCATCTTTTACGTGGAAGCATTTCAACGGCTACGCATCGAGAAAAGGCGTCCGGCCGTCCGTCTCGTAAGACGATCGCTTTCGAGGTAGAGCCCGCAGCGGCGTACTGCACCTCGCTTCAACACTAAATAAGGGCCGAGAACACGGCGTACACGGAGCTATCAGCACTTTGCGCACTCTGCCCATCCCAAGTCGCTTCGAAGATATGGTCCGCTTGACCACCTCACATGCAGCCTCTGCTGGAGTACGGTTCATCACGGTCGGTATTTGGCTGCATCGAGAGGAGACAGCGTTATCGACTACATCTACGTAAAAGTCTACAAAGCGTGACACCGTTAAATTACGTCGCGTATTACAGCGCGCATCGGCCAGTGCTCATCTTCACAGAGGCAGTGGCATCATCCAAACGAACCTTCATATATTATGAGTGACCGCTGCTACTACTCGCCTCTTCTTCGTCGTCTAATGTTTGTCTCATTTAACATTTCTGTGTTGCAACCGCGCTTCTCGGTTTAACGATTCTTTCGAAATTGTACCAAACACAGCAGCATAGTACAACGAAACAGCGGGTGATGAGTATCACATGCTTTCGCGTCGCTTAGATAGCTGGCTCAGGAGATTCGGCGTGTAATTCTTTTTCGCTTTAGGTAATTTGGAGCAATCTCGAGAGAAATGGACGCAGAGCTCCACACAGGGATTTTATTCAAGGAATGGTAAAGAGGTCCGCCTACTATTCCGCATGAGGATAAATACATTTTGCAAAGGTGTATAATATTGTAGAACTCTTAATGGCGTCACCCGCTTCGCTTCGGCAAAAATTTCAGTAGCACTTCACAGACAGCTTTAGTGCAAGGGTATGCCTGTAGTGATTTATATTCTGTAGGTCTGTGAGCTAGCACCAAAGGATAATGGTAAATGGCGCATATTTTCAGGACTAGATGTGGCAAATAAAATTCGTTCTTCGAAAGCTGTTGCTTAGGGATCTCAGTGATGGTCACTTGACTGAAGCAGCTGTACTATCGCCTCAGCAGTTCGCATTTCTTATTAAAAACCAACAAAAAAGGCGCATTCAGCATCACAGATTTAATCTGACATTGCATATTTTCCATGCGGCTAAATACAGCTTTTTTTAAAGAGACGAACCCTACATTTGTTAGCTTGTTTGTCCTTGTGTAGAGAAACAGCGTGATGTGGGGAGGTGCGCTGTACTCAGTACGGCAGCTACATTGAATGAGGCCTAGTATTACAAATGAGCTCATTGCGTTCTCTCAGTGCGTGATTGTATAGAGCTAGATTAAATTTATTATGCCTCTTGGACAAAAGCGCGCAGAATATGTAGGTTGGTCTGCAAGGTTCATCTGGTTGAGATAATTTACGTACCTTCGGTGGTGCTATTGTGAATCACGCCCACAGTGGCGCAGAAAGGTGGCCGATTATCCGACAGTAGAATGGCCTTGAATAACTTCTTGATCAACATTCATTTATGTTATATTCTTCGGGAAATCCACTGATTTACCTTCTTGTCTACTGCAGCCATGTGTATATTTGACAGCGACTTCATATTTCTTGTCTTAATGGGTTAGTACTTTGTCACACTACGCTTGCACTCCACAAGAATGGCCTAGTTTTTCGCGAACCTGCGCCCTTCCTGTGGTCTTAGTTTGTAAGGGCGCACATAATGGCTGCTGTACTGAATTTATACATCACTGTGTACTATTGCAGACTTGAATAACAATGTGATGCATACAGACTGTCGAATGTTATAAATTCTGACAAGCGGAACCGAAGATGACAGAGGTTTAGCAAGATCAGTGAACGTAGTTTCCTGGTCCGTATCAGACAGGACATTTGTTGTCTTTCTTTTCGATGTTGTTGAAAGCTGACCGAGTGGCGACAGTCTTACGGTGGTCCGCGTCTCTTACACAATAGCCACGTCAGCATGACGGCTTGAAAAAGCCGGTCATGGTGGCATGGCATCTCGAAAGACCTTGTATGCGAGGCGTGCCCGACGATAAGCGTAGTCACTAAAGCGCGTCGCATCAGCAAGATCAGCATTTACGTCACTCGAGTTAGGTTTTCTTGTGTGCTTTCCTAGCGCCGCACAGTCCGATAACTAATAATTCAGTGCGTTTGGACAAAGCTACAGCATCTGTGTGTAATTAGCTGTGTTTCTGCATTTCAGGCGATTTGTACTGTTTGAGGGCACACGCTTTATTCACATCACGGCCGTGGTGCTTGCAGCGTACGGCTGACAAATCAAAAGTCAATTTTATGCTGAACATCCATATTGACGTTCAGCCACAGCGCACGTCTTTGGCTTCGACTCTGCCTCACTGATATTTCTTGCTTACCAGAAGAAAAGTGGAAACGCACTTCTCGTGAAAACACTCTGGTAAGGAGACAGAATGTCTCACAGAATTTTCACCTCATGCTTATAATAAGAAGGAATAAGGGTGGTCATCAGTGGCAATCATCTCAACAACTTCCAGGTTTCTCCCGACTTTGTCCAGTTCAATAACGCTGGGGACGCATTCATTCAAACAATCATTTGAGGACCTTAACCAAGAAAGTTTAGTGTAGGTTATATAATGTTATCCAGAATAATAATATAACGCAGGCAAATGTACTGTTCATTAACATTTCACAAGATCAAGAATTCATGATAGGGAGTCAACTCCTTGAGCGTGTAAAGGTGCAAGATTAGGTTTTTTTGTTCAGACCGTGTTCATGTGACGCAAATTTACAGAACATTGAAAATGGGCCGGATTGCATAGGGCCACCGTTGCCAAATAGTGACAGGGCGCTGACCACTGTGACTGAAAGGAAAAGTGTAGAATCATTCCAATTATCAAGTACTATTGTATGGAGCAGAAACTTGGAGGTTAACTATGATGCTTAGGAATACGGTAATGACCGCTCAAACAAGCGATGGAGCGAAAAATGTGAGGCCTAAGGTGAAGAAAGACGAAGAGATTGGTGCGGATTCGTGAGCAAATCAGGGTAGCGGTAATTGTATTTAAGAGTACACATAGGAGCTTGTCAGATGGCGTAATTCATAGGGCAGATAATTGGTTGTACATTAAAAATAAAAGAGTTAGTTCTAGGGGAAAGGAAGTATTGTCGAAGACGTCGGAAAATTAGGTGGAGTATTAAATCAAAAACATTCAGGCATAACTTGGAATCAGCTAGCGCAGGTAATGGGTAGTTTCAGTTCACTGTGAGAGGTCTTCATCATGCAGTGAACATAAAAGTACACTACTGACGCTTTGCAACCTACAAAATTCTTCCAGAATTTTCATGGATGTTGCCCTTCAGTCGCAGTTAGCTCCGTACGGTGAGACCGCATTCGCATGTTTACAGAACGGCGTCGGGAACCGCTCGGTAACCACTACCCCACCTAGACGGTTCTATATGTGCAGCGATTGTTTTGAAAAAAGTGTATCAGTGCCTCAAGATACAGGATTTGGACCATCCTCATGCAGAACCAGCTGGAATGTCGAACGACTATATGATTAGTGTACGGTGCTGGGTGATATTCTGGCGTGCACTTCAGCGTGTGTTTTATGGCAACGTTGACGCTGAGCTTCGCGGTGGTGTTGACTGATTAGCCTTGACTTCTATGACGTAGAAGTTGTGATAAGTTGTGAAAAGTTGAGATAAGGTAGTTGTGGTCCTGAAGTTACAAAGCAATTATTTTTGACCCTTGTCCAAAATTAACGAGTAGGCGCCTTTGTACACCATGCCACTGTCGGAATATGGCAACCTGAATTTGAAAAACAAATTCTTGATCTGCGAGGCATCGTCGTATTTTATCAGCGAAGAACAAGCCAAGAAGAGGCGAGGGACGCTGATACGATGTCTAATTGCGATGTACAGCTAAATGAGGAGGTTTGGATGGTAAAGTTTTCGGTCACAATTTGGTAATGTTGGTAGCCGCGGCCTCTTTTTGTGTTTGTTTTTGGAGGCTGCTGTCACAGCTATCCGTGCCCTACGGAGTGATCCTATACGAAGGGAGTGCGCGTTTCGTTGTTGCTAGGTGGTCGACAACATCGTCGACCAGCATGCTCACGGTACTGGCTGCTGCGGAGCTGATATTGAGTTGACGCGCGACATTGCAACCGCACCTCCAACCCTGTACAGTGTTTTCGCATTTCACCGCTATCAAAAAGCGCCGCCGTGGCCGGGATTCGATCTCGTAACCTTCGGCTGCTGAGCAAGAGGTCGCGGGATCGAATCAGCCAAGGCAGCCGCCGTTCGACGGGGGCGAAGTGAGAAAACGCCTGAGTGCTTAGACGTCGGTGCGCGTTAAAGAACCCCAGATGCTGCCAATGTCCGGTGTGCGCCACATCGGTGTACCCCATAAGCCTATCGTGGTTTGGCACGTAAAACCCCATAATTTAATTTTAACCGTGTGAAGCGCGATCACATGCCATACCGATGAATGTACGAATGGTGGGCCCGTTGCCTTGAGGCAATACTAACGATATATTATCGAGCTTTTTTTTATTCAGGTATATATTTAATATCGAAAAAAAGACATTTATTCTCTTTGTGATATCGTGGTCGTGGTGATGATGTATGCAAGCGGGGTTAGCCTGACAGACCTGAACGCAATTGCTCCGACTTTACGCCTGTTTCAGCGTCAAATATGGCACAATCTGTTGACCAGTCCTGCCTCGCAGAGATATGATAAGAAAGTGTAGTGCTTCCACTGTAATTATTTTGACGGCGATGACGTGAATGGGCGAGCGCGGTTATGCTCGTCGGCGCTGTAGAAGATGCCCGGAAAAGGAATCTGTTGAATAAGAGTATGCAGTGATTTGCCATGAGTACATAGCTTCAATTACATATGCATGATGCGCAATCATGCTATCAGTTGACCACACTTCTTTCATTTCTTGTCTCTTTTCCCCATGTTTATGTTATCTACGCTCTCGTGCCTTAAGTTAAATGATTTGCCACTTCGTTTGCAGCCTTATCTCAGCGTAAAAACTTTTTGGCTAAAAAAATTGCGTATGCACAGGGCAGGTTAGTAAATTCTGCCTCCTGAAGTTTCTTTCAGCATAACTTTTCTTAGTAAATGAGTTGCACTTGGAGACTCGTCTCATCACTTCATGTCCGTGTATTTTGGGGCATGTCACTCTTAACTTAACCTTCAAATTAGCTGCCTTCTTCACCTTCAAGCTGCCTCTTAACCTTCAAATTAGCTGCTTTCCTTTCCAGACTCTCTAATCACTCTAAAAGTCCAGTAATCTTTTTAATGTGACAAATACTCAACACTGTTCGCGGTAAGTAAGTTCATCTTCACAAAAATTTGTACTTATTACGCCAAAACACAAAGTTCACATGGCAGACATCTAGTTATAGAATACGCTAACATCTGCAGGTAAGCTCAACACTACTGCGAGATACTTTCAAGAACATAAAAAAATTGCAGTTTTGCCCGAAAGGCGAAGCATCAGTTGCGACAGCAAACGAGAGGACAGCTGTACAAAGCAAGGATAGTAGTTTTATTGGCGGTGTAAACATGGAAACGTAGATACACTAACTAAATTAACAAGCATGGTGTCACGCGCACCCAGAAAAGCATCAACAAATCTGACTAGATGACCACGGGAACTCGCTGTCAACACTTTGGCTTGAGGAAACGCGAAAGCATCTGTGAGCGAAGTGGCTTTCATGTTGGCTACCCCTTCAACGCAAATTTAGCGCCGAGAACCCAAAGCACACACAAAGCTGAGCGATGGCGCGCAGTCGCCACATGCGCAGTTGCAGCCGGAGCACAACGCCGATCCACCCCCCCCCCCCCTTCCCTTTATCCCCTCCCCCTGGTGGCTTACAACGTTGCATGTCCAGCGCACGGTGGGAGACTACGCGGTTCCTGCGTGCTTCCGTCTCTTTCGCGAGGACGAGATTGAGCTGCGATCATCGGCTCCCCTCGCACGCCTTTTCTGGCACATAAAACGTAAGGCGCGCAGCGACGATGTTGTCGCCCTTGGACATTATACAGTACCTCACGGGGATTGCGACGCCAACGGCGGAAACGTGCTTGGAACGACCATATAATTACTATCGCAGTAACAGTTGTATTACACGACTGATGCGTCACAATTTACGTACTTCTGTCTAGTACTACACATTGTTGGTAAATATCTTATTGTGCCGTTTGTAAACGTCGTTTTGTATAATAATACAATTACCATCTAATATACTGAACTGTATGAGTGTTGGCACTTTAATTGTTTGATTCTCAATAGCATTCATTTTTAATTTGCCTCATTCACTTCTCCCTGTAGCTGTCAGAGTAATATTGCAGGCTTACTACTTACATGAAGTCGCAGAAGAAGAGAGAGATATATAGAGAGAAATGCGAAGAAATGTATGGGATGATAAGTAGACATCTCCATTGGCTACCCTGCACCGGGAGAGTGGCAAAGCGATGCGGTACATGAGAGAAAAAGAATACGACAAGAAAAAAATAAGAAAGCGCACACACACATGCACAATACAGGACTGTTTCGGTGAGTGCTTCCACGCAGTCTGCGAAAGAGGTTGCCATTCATTTAAAGACGAAAGGACCACTTTTTGTATTCTATACCTGCAAAATATTTTGTGCAAGAGATCAACTTCATTGCTTGTTTAATTGATTGATTCATTGATTGATATAATATAAGGTTAAATGTTTCAGGGTTCATAAGCTGTTATGAAACGCTCCCAGTCGCAACCGTTATCCGATCAGCATAAAATACATAAAAAATGGGCACTTCACGTTGGTATGTAATCCTCACAACAAACTTTTGCTGTCTTTGGCACACGAAGACATATTTTCATTAAAATCTGTTCACGCATCGTGGAAAAAAACGTATACTCGACCGAGTCCCCCATGCAATATTAAGGTTCCACTTGTGCTTCTTGGTGCTGCTGTGAAGTCGAGGTTCCCTGGTGCCAGGAAGGTTTCAACGCAGGTGCCGTGTCAGGTGCCAAGAGAAACAGAGGCCGCGAGCGAGCTTTAAGAGACGAAAACAATGACCAGTGCTTACCTACTCAAACATAGGGGTCAGTGAAGGTTGTCCTTGCGTGCGGCCGACCTTCGTCACGGTTAAGTAATCTACAGGTAATGATGCCGAGAAAACAATGATTTGGGGAAGCTGGTACATGGCTATACAAAAGGTGCAGCGCGACTAAGACGGAGACAAGGAAACACAAACCACAGCACGAGCGCTTGCTCTGGCTTTAAGATTCTCGCAAGTTCGCTTACAATGTCCCCATGACGGCTGAAGAACACCAAAGATGGCTTGGACTTCTAGTGCGGTAAACTTGTGCTTGATGCACCGTGAGGCCACTCTGTACTGGCTTGTATAAACAGCAATCAAGCTTGCAGAAGCCAAGACTGCGCCAGTGCGAAGAAGTTCCAGAGAGAAAACGGTCAAATGTAGAAGAAATATGTTGCAGTAAATTTATGATTTGGAGGAGTTGGTTAATGGCTATTCAAATGGCGCAGCGCGACTGGGACGGAGGCAAAGAAACATAAGCCACAACACAAGCGTAGACTCCGACTTAAGGATCTTGCAAACTCGCCTACAATGTCCCCAGGACGGCTGAACAACACCAAAGATGGCTTGGACTTCTAGTGGGACAACATTGGGCTTGATGCGATATGAGGCCACTCTGGACTGGCATGCCGAAACAGCAATCAGGTTTGCACAGGCCAAGGCATGATCAATGCGAAAAATTCCAGAGAGAAAAGGTGTAGAAAAAATATTTTCCAGTAATACTTGGAGTGGGCGAGCTGTTTCAAGGCTATTCAAATAAACAACCATGCCTCAAACACATGGTTGTCCGACTAGATGTCTAAGCCATCCTTGGTGTCCTTCAGCCGTCCTGGGGACATTGTAGGCGAGTTGGCAAGATCCTTAAATCGGAGTCAGCGCTTGTGTTGTGGTGTGTGTTTCTTTGTCTCCATGCCAGTCGCGCTGCACCTTATGAATGGTGCCGAATAGCTTCGGCTTCCCGCTCCCTCTGCTCGGGATCAATTTCTCGTTGCTGTCGGATTGCCTGATGCCACGCGGCTCTAAAGGCTGGATCGGCGCGCCGAGCGCAACCCCTTTCTCAAACGTGTTCACGATGCCGCTTGTCGAAGGCTGCCGGTTACTCGGGGGAACGCACAACGCGTGGCCGTCCCATCCGTTTTTCGAGACTGAACTCAATGGAAACGAAGCCGGTGCAGCGAGCGCGATATCCTTTCATGCAGCTTTTTCCCGGTGGAAGCGAAACGGCTCTGACTGCTTCCACCCGTGGGCGTTCCTATGCCGACGGAATCCTTGCTAATGACTCACGCTTGGGCGCCGGCGCAACTGTCAACGCATCAAACAGCCCTTTCTCGCAGCTGCTCTGCTCTGGGAGCAACTGGATTTTTAGCGTCACCACGACAAAGCAACTTGTGAGCCAATGCAAGCTTTGCTTGAAAAGGTTTATATTCAAATGAACATTAACGAATTTTACAAACACAGCTCCAGCTTTCGGAGCACGCTGCATGATAAAGTCTTTGAATGCCGAGCCTCCCTTTCACAGCAGTCCAGATTCGCTTTTAAGCATTTTATGCCGTGTATTTCTCGCTTTCACTCGTCTAGGGAACTCCCTGGCCACTAAAGAACCCCGAACCAATAACAATATATCCCGGCTCCAGCGTCCTACCTTCTTGCCGAACTCCGACCGCTTTGCAGGCTCTCTTTTCTACAACGTTGCACAATACGAGGCAAACCGTGAACGTGTCGTCAACGCCATTGCTCGGGAGTCGTTTACAATGGCGGTTTCATCAATTAGTGGCCACTGCGTGACGCTCAATCTATCAGAATCGGGAGATGGCTTTCACGGTACTCGGAGGGCGGCGTTTGCGCTGTCACTGTTTACGTGTCACCGTTGACGCTAGGTCCTCGCAGTCCGCGCGGGCCCTCGTCTCACCTGCCTGCTCTCGACGTCGAAAAACCGATGATACGCAACATAATTGCTTTTACGTAAGACTCAGGTGACGCTCATTGACACGCCTTGAGTAAATGGTGAAGAGTGTATAGCACCCGAGACAGCTGTACGTGTTCCGATGAAGCTTGCTTTTATCTCATGTTGCATCATATTGCCAGATATTGCATCAGGATGTCGAGTTCTTGTGTTGCTCAAAGCCATGGGGCCGCCAGTTCTAAGACGAAGACCTGGCCAAAGACCTGTTGATAGCAGTGCTCCGACTGGGCTGCATACATGCAAGATGACAAGTTCCAAGGAGCAGCCTTTGTCAGTCACACACAATGCCGCGAGAACCACATGTAAGCCACTCTTATTGCCAGACTACTAATTAAAAAATCGTGCAACCCCTATCTAAAAGAAAACCATGAGACACAAGGAGGACGTTGACCCGGACAGTTACCAAGAAACTTCAAATTATGCGTCCTTGCATATAGACACATACGGGTTTTATTTAATTAAGCTAAGTAAATATGGATCATAGCTTCCACAGATCACGAAGGCTAAGCTAGAACTGGCCTTGATTAATTGATATCCGTAGCACTTAGCACAAGAAAGCTAGATTATCATTACATAATGCCAAATAAACAAAAGGAAAAGAATCTGGAATTCGCTCAGAAGGCCTGACTCATTCCGCCTTTCTTCAAACGCACTTATAAATTGTGCTATTGTAAAGCTACGCTCCATCCGAGCAGGTTACTGTATTCATGTGTCATGCCTTTACAAAAGATGACGCAGCGTGATTAGAATAAATCACCAAATGGGAATAATAATACAAGAATGTCCAGTAAAATTGCGCTAACTATGCAAAACGAAGCGCAATCAAAATTACACTCAGGCTTCTTATCTTCAGCGTAGATCTCCGTGTAACTCAAAAAAATGAACACACTGGCGCGTTCTTTTCTCGAATCTTCAGCTCTCAAGTTTTCGTAAAAGTAAACATCACACTAAAATAATATGTCATACCAGTAGCAGAAAACACCAATGATGCCCGCTTCTAACAAATGCTCCCAAAGCTTAACCGTCGAAAAAATGTGATATCATTAAAGATATGAATGCGCATAATCTCAGGCGGCAAAACGTGCCCCCAAAGAAAGAACTCGTGCCAAATGAAATATGACTTCTTATTAAACCGCGCAAAAATAAACACGTAACTCATCAGCCTGCGCATGGCCTCCCAAACTGTAAGCAACACTTACCCTGTTTGCCTCACAATTATTCCCGTGTTGTCCCCTAAACTTTCCACTTGAAATTGTGGATCTAACTTGACTCGGGAATTATAACAACCTAATAAAAAATTACGGTACTCATTACGTCTCCCAAGGGTTAAACGCGCAACTAAAGTGAATGCAAATTGAATACGAACGAACAAAACAATATTCAATCCGTCTTTCTGATTTTTCATTCTCAGGCATCAAACGTACTCTATCAGACAAGCTTGAGAGGGTCGCGCCTTCCGGGGCTTTCGCAAGGTGGGGTTTCGAATAAGGCAAAAGCCGCTAATTTGGCTGACGCACCTCGTAGCTGCCACTTTAGAACAGCAGCCCCCATGTACTGGAAGAGGGGTACCCTCCCAGATCCGCGTGCGCTAGGTAGTTGCCTTTCTTTGACCCCGCGAGTAAACGGCTATTGTAGCAGCCTACACGGACGCTTCCCTTTGTTCGCCTGCTTACATTGACGTTCACGCAATCCCATTACGCGGCTTTTACTACGCCTGAATCTTCGCGAGACTATCCTTTTCGCGATCTGCATCACGCCGATCCTCAACTACAGCAAACACCTAAGCTTCGGATTTACCCTGCTTCGCCTTTTCACAGTCGCCGACTGGATCCTGACTTTCGCGCATTTGCTTCTGTCGTCTCGGCGCTTCGCACATATGATGCTAGATGCCTCCACCTTCACCGCGTTTCGTTGCTTGTGCCTAGGCATGTCAGTTTGGCATTATTCGCACATGCACTTGAACTTTGGTTACCTTCTCTGGTTTCAGAAACCTTCTATGATCTATTCGCCTAAAGGGCCCTCCATTTCTTGTGTGAGAAAACCGTCGCTCTCTTTGGCAATGGCCATCTCCTCGCTTCCGGCTAATAACACGTTTGACTCATCACTGCGGCCTGCTGCCTCGGGAATCTTCCCATGTTCCTCTGAGCGCTGCTCAATGGGGGATGCGCCGATCAGTCCCCTAGTCTCCCCAAGTGCTTTTGCCTTGAAAGCTCCTACTATGGAGGAGGATTCTTCTCCTTCCGTCAGCGTTTGCTCCAACCTATTCGAAGAGCAATAGCTGATTTGCTCATGCAGGCTGCCCGAAATTGCCACCTCCGCATACACCTGACTGTTCACTGAACGCTGTCGAATATACGGCTTCCACAGCTACAGGTTCTGATCGGAGTCCTGAATTGTGACAAACGCCACCCGCTTCTTCCAGCTCCTGACCATATTGCATTTTTTTCTAAGGTTGTATCGAACAAATCTCTTCCGTGCCTCCAACGCGCGTACACTGTCAGCGGGTACCTTCATTTCTTGCTCTACTTTAAGAGCGTTGCTCAGTTTACGTTGAAAACGAGAGAGACACTGCCGGAGCTCTGAGACGGGCAGCCATGTTTTACGCCATGTGAAACGGCCTGCCTCCAGCCGTCAGAGAAATGTATACCTTATGCTGCGCATAATCAATGCGGCAAATAACTTTCGCGTTTCGGGTTTCTGGGGGCTCATGAAGTCATGTGATTCAAAGACAAAATGGCCGTGGCCCGGTCATTTTCGACCAATGGCTGCGGTATGATTGTGGTAAAGGGCATAAAAAAGTAATAGACTTCCTACGAATCCGTACCGCAGCTCTTTCTTCGGTGTGTGCTTTCTGTTGGCTTGCTCTGTGTGCATTTTACGGTGAAGATGATGATAATGACTGGATTTCATTGAAGCAAGGCCTAGGAGTGGCCAAAGAGCGCCAAGCCTAAATTCGCAGGTGGTCATTGGCAAAGAATAATGATCATAGAGAAGCGGATGAAACACGGCTGTATAAATGCCTAACAATATTCTTTGGAAACTTCGTAAATACATTCGTAATAAAAGTAGACAAAGATACATAACATATGCTATGCAGAACGATGTACTATGAAGAGGTGATGTACAAAACTATGTTGCTGCGCTACAAGTAGCACTACTGCCTCAACATGGCCCTTAAGCGCAAAGGCCGGGAGGTATGTGCAAGACAGGTCGCTACTATCGCAGCATCAGCTTCTTATGAGAGGCTGTGCTACGAACATTGTGGGCTTGTAACGCGCAGTAAATCGACAACTTGCAAAACATTTAACGGTGGCTTGTGATCAAACATTGTTTCTGCTTCAAGAAACAATACCGGATCCAGGAGAACGCGTCACCAGTATGTTAGAGGAAAGTGTTTCTTTAGTTCACGTTCTGCTTCCTGAGATTCATCAAAGTTATGGAGAACGACCAACCTCTCACCAGACCTACAATAGAGAGGAGGATCACTACCACTCAGCAAGTAAGGATGAGCACCGTATACATGTATTATTCTCAGTGGATAGATAATGACATAAGTTTGTCGCGCTTCTCTTAGTGAAAGTGAATTTCGTAAATGCGGCATAATTAAATAAAATTTGATAGCGATTTCATTGTCCAGATGGGTTGCCAAAAGCTTCTCGCCGCTCAACGCAAGAAAGGTTTCAAGTCTTTGGGAGGGATAGCTGTGGTAGTCTTACGGGCTCTCGTTGTTATGGATGTAGCAGGTTCCCCTGCTAGCATATCGCCCACTATGCTTCATTGAAATGGCACCCTACATACTACTATACGTTTGTTAGGTGCTTAGATAGTACAGAGACAGGAGTAGAGGTGATTGACTACTGGATTTATGTGTAGTTATATGTCATATGTAGTTTATAGTGCGTTTTCGTGTTTTACAGCCGAAAGAAATGTAGGGGCTCGCGCCGTAAGGACACTCGTCCCTGCGTGCACAATATTGCATCCCGAGAAGGGTGGCCCGACTGCCGCGTAGAATGCGCCATTAGGCGATTTTGATTCGTTGGTATGAAATCCTGGTCAGTACTACTTCCACTGGAGTTCCAGAAATGGGAAGCTGATATACATCTCTGGAATATGTTTTGTAACTTCGACATGGAACGTGTCGCATTCTATTAGTTGCGAAGCCACGGTGGCAACCGCCTTGTTGAAGAGATCAGTGGATACACATGTACACTCTAAAACAATATTACACCCTTTGGGTCGTATCTTGCTGCACAACAATAAACGTCACCTGTCTTGTCCGCATTTCCTTTCTTTAACGCTGCGAGTCCGGTACTTCCCAGTAACGAACGGCATGCGCGTTATCAGCATGACATAGCATTCCCGACGGAAAGGTACCGGGCGCGGCGTTTTCAGGAATGGAAACGCAAGCTAGGCAGATGACGGTTATGGTTGTGTGGCACATATACAACCCAAAGGATGTACCTTTGTCTTATAGTGTAGTGGGATGTTCATTTCCTAGCTCAGCCTCCTTATGTGTAGCGAGAAAGGTTTTCTCAGTGAAAGTCAGTTTTTAAGTAGTTTAGCAGACGTAAATGACTAACGCGGTTCCACAAATATTTTCAGGATCAATTCATTTGAGGAAGTATCTAACGCTTATATATTCTCTTTGCAGGTGGAATGACCACACATTGGATTCTACATATGAAGTCTATATAGGACTTGTTCTCAAGGCATCTGTGGCAAGGCGTGTACCTAAATGAGGAAAGGGATCCAAATTTTCAATGCACTTCTCATGGCAGTTTGATAAACAGTGGAACCATTGTCCAGACGTGACCGTATGAGGCTCTTGTACAGGTTTATTAAGCAGCCCCTGTCACTGCCTCATGTCTTGTGCACCAGAATTTTAGGAATGTACATTATTTTGAAACATTTCGTTTTCAGATATTTTATATGTTGAATAATCGTCAGTTTAAAGTCAAGTATGACACCAAGATATGTGTGCTGTATGTTCAACTTTAAGCGCTGACTATGGAGCTAGCAAATAGACTTGGGGACAAGGCCTTTCTTCCTTTGGGGAGCACACTGGAGCTTTTCTGCGGATTCAGTTGGAAGTCTTTTGGATTTCGCCATCCTGAGAATTTGCTCAGCCCAAACTGAACGTGTCACTCGCAGAATGCGATGCTACACGATATACATCCAATCTGCACATCAAAAAGATATGCTGAATAAAATATGCGTTGTGGAATACACGAAAGTCAATAGTACATTTTAGCAGTAAAAATGGTACAGCTAAGTAAAACACTCTTCGGCGCCCGCGTTTCCTGTGTAAATAACTTAGACAGAGCATTAACAATTCTAACACAGAAAGTATGGGGTGAGACGCAGCTTTCCTACGCTAAGCATGTTACCATTGATCCCAGCTTCCGATTTACCGGATCTCTGATTATACCAGAGCCCCATGTTGTGTCATAGGCCTTTAGCATATCTAGAAAAAAAAATGTGGTTTATGGGCAAATGAGTTGCGGATGTTTCCCTAAATGCACCTATTATGGTTGGTTGTTGCCCTACCTTCTCAAAAACCACATTGGTAGGGATTAAGCATGTTGTTTGATTCTAGAAAATGCAAGAGACGGTGATGTTTAATTTTTCGGAAAGTGTACATAGACAGCTTTTAAGCTCTATGCGACTAGGTGGTTCTTCACTCTGTCTCAAAACTGGGACAACAATAGCTTCTTTCCATGCCAATGGAAGGTGTCCCAGCTGCCGAAATGGTATTAAAAGTGCGACCAATTATAATTTGTGTGTCCGTGTACATGTTCTTGATCATGTCATATATGATCCTATCTACTCCCGGCGCGGGCCTTTTGCGGGCATTCAATGCTACGCTGTAGTCAGCAATATAACTCGTTCCCTATGTATTTGCGATCCAGCACCTTCTGTTCTTCTGTCTTTGTGGTTAAGGAATGAATGTCAGGCACGGAGCTGGATACATGCCGAAAATGTGTTCCAAGAGCGTCTGGCTTCTCTTCCAAACTGTTTTCATCATTATTTGCCAAGGACACCGGACGCGGCGCCTGCTCCTTTAGCCATCTGAGCCCATTCGACACTTTTCTTTCTTGTTTATGAGAATTAATTCCCGACATAAGCCTCTCTCAGCTTGCTCTCCGAGCCTGTCTTCGCGAGCACCTTCACCCGTAATTTACTCATTGAATTCAACCAGGTTTTCTGCTGTTCAGTACCGACGCAGAATGCCTCATGCTTTAGTGTGCTTCTTCCGAGCTTCTATGCAGTCATCGTTCCACCAGGGAGCTGGACTTCCACGTGAAGTACTTTTCGTTTGAGGGTTAAAATTTCTTGCTGCGTCAATGCTAAAAGCGATGAAATATAATACGGCAAGACCAGTATATAGTTGCTTATAAAATCTCGTGATATACAGGTGGATTCCTTAAAATATTCCAAATCAGCCTCGTCTAATCTCCAGCGATACACATACGGAGGGGAGCCTTGTTTTGTTACTCGGGTAAGAGTTGCTGGGAAGTGGCCACTTCCAAATAGATTTTCCATCACATGACTTTAAATCAAAGAATAGAGGGCCCGAGCCAATCGAAATGTCAATAGAAGAAAATAAAGAATGTTACAGATTTCAATACATTGGTTCCATCTTATTGAAGACGCACGCACCAGAGTTCACTGGAAAGTTTTCTATAATTCGACCTCTCGGTTTTGCATAGCGAGTCTCTCCACGCGCTGCTGTCGGCGTTAAATTCACCGAGCAGTATGTAGGGTTCCGGAAGCTGATCAACGAGATTAGAATAAATGACTTTTTTTCGAGATGACAATTTCGAGATATGTACATTGAACATACAGTGCTAAATTGATTAAAAATTATTGCCTCAACTGACACTGCCTGAAGCGCCGTCCGAAGGACCACATGTTTACAACCTGCAGAGTTGTCAGCAGCTAGTTCTACAACACCAGACGCCGAAACAGCGTCGTCTCGCTCTTTCGAAAGAGTGGCGTATTGCCAGACAAAGTTTATTTGTGTAGGCTTAAGGTTTTTTCTTGAGCACACAGCAGCTTTGGATTAAAACTGTAGCATTTTTTTAAAGTCATTGAGGGTGTAATAGAGTCCCCTGGCGTTCCAGTGTAATATTTGTGTATGCATGGGCCTTATAACGTAAAACTATTCCAATATGTTTTATTCCAATCCCTCGACGTCAACTTGCATAACTGCCGACGCAAGTATCGGCCGGTCACCCGCAGGGTTGTCTGAACAGACCAATTAAACGCTCTCCTCGTTCACAGGCGGTCAGTTTTGTTTGCTTGCAAAAACGAATGACGTTGCCTATGCTGAGCGGCCTGTCTTATCTAATTGGCTGACAACAGGTGATGAGCACGCTCAAGTGGAGTGGGATTCTATGGGGCCGAGACACTGCACTGAAAATCGATAACCGGATCAAGAGGGTCGTGCCGGCGTCTGCGGTTGGTCCGCTTTGCCTTACTGACCTTGCCGTGGCTCGCCGAAAATCACGGCGGCATGCAACGGTAGCTTAAGAATGACGCTGAAACGGATCCTCAGCAAAGAACATTTGGCAGGACGAGGTCGTAAACGTGCCGAAGGTGCTCAAAAACGTTACAGGTCATGCAAAAATTTTATTATACGCGATAAACCCATGCTCTCCGGCATCTGCGAGTCGCCAGTGCGTGAGCGATTGGTGGCAACCATCTTTTATTCCCCCCATGCTGTCGTTTGTTTGCAAGGAGGTTATATAGCTAAACTACGGTAAAGTTAAAGTTATAGTTAAAGTTATGAAAGAATGAATGAACTTCTTGAGTGCCAGACCCAGCCGCCGCCTACGGAAGCGCGTGAAGCCGCCGGCGGCCATATTGCTAGATGAACAAGAACGCGGCTCCAGCATATACGTGTACCTGGCCGCGGTGTACGCGCGGCGTTCCCTGCAATTGCGGTTCCGTGATGAAAGCTCAAATTAAATCGCTTTAAGAAGTATTCAAGAAGTATGTGATAAATAAATGTTAGTCCACCGTCGTGCGGCGCTGTTGTAGAAGGCACACATATGTGTCATAGGGGCGGGTGTAGGAGTTGGAGGAAATCCCACCGCTGGCGTAGTTGTGTTAGTTAAGGGGGACTTCGAGATGAAACAAACTTGGGAGGCTTATTTTACATTATTTACAGTGAGACGTCAATGAACAGTCGTACAGTCATTACGGGCCGGCAGCAACTCGGACGCTGCGGCCCGCGGCAGAAGTTCGAGAGAGGTGAATCCGGGAATGCTCTGCAATCCCTGGAATCATCTACGATGCTCTCGGTCTGCGTCTTTTAAACCCTTCGAGGTGTGGAAGACGTGTCATGTTCGGCCAATGGGAGAGTCCGCTCAGATGACGCCATTTTTGACCAATGGTAGGCGCCCGTGCGGGGGTGTCACACCCGGCGGCTCCCTGCGGTCTTGCCTTGCTGACTTACGATGCTGACTTACGCGCCGTCACAAAGGGAGAACGGGGACTACGCTTGGGCCCCAATTGTCCGAGGGCCCTCTTCAAAGGCGGCCGATGCGACGCTGCCAGGCCTTCCCGGTACATCACAGCTGTCTTGCTTCGGGATTCACGTTACTTGGAACAGTGCCGGGCTATCCTCTCGCTTTCTGGAAGAGTCAAGCAGTGAATAGCTACCGGCGGCGTACGAAGTGGGGGCCTTCAACTTGTTTGCACGTGCGCTCCTCTGGAATGTGCTTTCCGTGTTTCTGCATTCCTTACTTAGCAGTGGCGCGATTCGATGTGGTCTGGGGAACTCGAAGTAGGCTCAGGAAACAGCCCCATATCTAACAGCTCGTCCTCGCCCCGGATGTTCTGAATGGCCAGTGAACTCAATTCGCTGGCCATGAGGAACGCCGAAAGAACCTGCAGGGTATTGGTGTCGAGCCTCGTTTGACGAACTTGGGGATCCTGGGCCCTGGAGAACATACGTCAAACAAACAAAACAACACAGCGCTGCACCACGCGTAAGCGCAGGCTCTTCACCCCTGACTCGCCAGGCTATTACTGAGTCAAAATCAACCCTGATCTTTTATTTCCCCAATTTCGTCAAAGCAGTTCCAACTAAGGTCCCTCTATAATTTCCAAGGTAGCGACATCTGCCGCGCGCGCCGCCTAGGAAGTTCCTGTAGCAGACGGCGCCCACGCTAAACCGCGGCGTCGCGGCATTCGTGAGGTGAAAAAATGTCTGCATACGCGCGGAAATAAAACCTACTGGTGCCTGACTTTGACGAAAAACGAAAGAAGGACCCGAACTACTAAATTTAGTCCTTTAATTTCGAATGAGCGCTCCAAGAAAATAGCTAAAGAGAGCGTAATGAGGGCTTGATCGCCTCGATTCCGCATGTTTACATTTCGTTCGTTCGCGCTCAATCACCGCGCGAGCCTTGGTGATTGCTTGCGCTTAATCCCGTAGGCTCTGTGAAATCTTTTGCATGTAAGTGTGTTGCGTACACATAGCGGTTGCATTGAACGAAGAAGCCGTGTAAAAATGAAGGCTGACAGTCGCTTGGAGCGAAAAACTTTCGACATAACGTCGCTCAAACATGCAACTCTCAAAGCGCGCGACCCTCACGGCAACTAAACAACATCATGTGTGTGTATGGAAACGAGTGCGCCAACAATCTTCTTGCCGCTGAGTGTGTCTTGTGTAGCGATTACGCGACGACTGCGACGATTACGACTGCTGTCTGTGTCTTGTGGTTCAATGCTACAAGCCAGTGCAACTGTCGTGACATGATGAAGCGGTATGGATGGTGTTAGCGTGTCTGCTCGATCGTGTTCGGGCTGCCAGCGCGATCTGATCTCGCGGTACACCAATATCAAGCGTAGTGTGTGCGCGTGTGTGAATGCGGTTGACTGTTCTCGTGAAACGTGCGACGTCGCCGCGTAAACTCGGATCATGGCGCGCATTGTTGTGTTTATCCCTTTTCGTCTCCGTGCACCGCTAAAGCCCCGTAAGAATTAGAGGGCCCTTATACGAAACGCACGCGGATTGGCCCAGCTATTACTGCACTGTGTTTTGCTGGCAATCCGTGTATCGCTTGTGGCGTTTTTCTTTTGTTCATTTGCAGTTGTGTATTTTTCATCAGTAAAATGGCATTGCCGATTACTGAAACATCTTCGAGTGTAATGGAAACTTGGAAGGAACGAGCTCTCAGCTGCATGTAATGTACTTTGATATACTGTATTACGCTTTATTATTTGACGGCCAGTAGCTGTGGCTATATATATGCAGTATTCGTTTTTAAAAGCAGAGTAATGCAGGCACTTAGCAATATATTTATTCACATATGCAATGCACAAGATACGATTAGGATATTGGAAATTACTTTTTGGACATGTTGTAAAGCGCAGTTAACGCGTGCACAAACACAGGAAAGTGTAAAAGTAGAATTCGCTGCTGAATTTTATTTTTTATCGCACGTAACGCAATGCGGATACTTGTCAGCGAGAGTATGCGTTTCTGCCCCACTATTTACTTGCATGCTAGGTCATACTGCACTTGCTAAGTCAAGGGGCTCGTAATGCACTAAAATCAGTAATCTCCACAAACTTCGGCCGTCAACATTCATGCGCGCGAATGAAATAATACGGCAGCTCTGCACACACAGGTGTATACTTTCTCTCGCACCTTCGTATCGCTCTACGTTAATTTCCTCGCATAGTCGTGCAGTTACCGACGGTCCAGTCTTTCCGTCCATTTCTATGCAACCACAATTACCTTCTGGTTAGGTTTTGTTTGCTGCGCGGGATGCAAAATAACTTCTTGTCGTCCTGCATCTGATCTCGGCACCCATCCGCACAGCAACAAAGCATTTCGGTCCTTCGCATCCTAGGTCATACCGCTCTATTCAGCGGGCTCACAGCGAACTAAAATAAATAATCTCCACAAACTTCGGCCCTCAGCATTCATGCACGCGAGTGAAATACTATCACCGCTCGACACACGCACGTGAATACGTTCTATCGCACCTTTGTATCGTTGTATGTTACTTGCCTCGCGTAATCGTGCTGTTACCGACGGTTCAAAGTCCGTCCGTCCAATTCTGTGTAACCATACTTTTCGTCTTGTTAGGTTCTGGTTGCCGCGCGCGATGCAAAATAACTTCTTGCCATCCTTCGTCCGGTTTCGACACCCAACCGCACAGCAACAAGGCATTTCGGCCCTCCCGGAACCAAATTATCGCAGCGATGGGCAAGGCACAACAGGCGAAACGCGGGCACTTCGCCCGGCGCGCAGGAACTTTCATGGCGGCAAAGGGGCGGAGCAAGGTCACATGTCACCGATCAGCCTATCGCAGGCGTTGTCGGCTGGATCAAAGCCTGTCGGTACTTTTAAATGATTCAGGGACTTTAGTTCCAACCACCTTTCCAAACCGCTATCCATTTCTCCCCGAATGCCGACAAGTCCAGAGTACTATTGTTGTTGCAAAACAAAGGGTCGTTGACGTTGCAAACAACAAATGAAAACAGCCGAACATAACTTAAGTGACCTAACTACACGAACAGCATGTTTCCAATCTATCGCAGTGGCGTACTTATCGCACGTATTGGTGCCACTGAACAATCTGGTCAACCTCACAAGTACGTAACCACAAGCGCACTAGCCTTGTGGTCACTAAACAGAACGCGTACTTGCGTTGTAGGCAAACTTTTCATTTACCCTTACTCACGTTTCTTCCCTGAAAGTCCTACAGGACACGTGACTTAAGCGAACAATTCAACTTGCGGGACTTACACACTCCGCAGAACCCTTAAAATAATGCGTCTTCTAATAACTCGTTCCACGCATACTTTTCAGAGAAGTCAGAATACGGCTGCCCTCAACACATGAGCAACCCAGTCATAAATCTGCTTCCTTCCGTCCACACAGGACACGCGCTAATGGAACTAAGAACGCTTCTCGGCGCAAATCATGCACTCACTGAAAACCCACGCGGTTAACCTTAGAAAATAAAGAAACACATAAAAAAATAAGGTTAACTAAAACACACGCGCGTTATGACAGGCCTCTCACCGATAACGTTGACCCTCAGGTTACTCACACACAAAAAAAAGAAAGCCTATTTACTCATTAACTAACACTCGCGAGACTACATGTTTTCAAAAAAAAACCGTCTCTTTCAAATCTTGAGCTTCTCAATCAAAACATACACATAGCTCATACCTTACATATTGAAAGGAACTTACATCGCGAAAATTACCAAGTGCTCAAAAATAAAACAAAACAGAACGTCTTACTTCTACGGAAGTTGCCTTCGCCTCCCCTTTCAAATGTTTACGACTGACTCATACTTTGAGCCGTACTCGAGGGGGTCGCGGTTTGAAAGCTATTCTGGCTGCCGAGGAACAACAAAAGGGCTGACTCGCTATCAGCTCCCCCAAGACGTTACGGTCCCCTGTCAATTTGCGTCCTGGCGCCCCTCTTTCAGCACGAACTCGACTGACCGCGTCGCTACTCCCCACCTGCTTTCGTCTTGCCACCTTGCGCTTCTTAGTACTGCACGCTGAGCTTCGAAAAGAACGACGGAACGACGAGGAATTTAACTTCCCCGTGCCCTTTGTCCGCGTCCGTGCAGAACATGCTTCTCGGTCTCCTTTTGACCGGTGGCTCGAACGTGTTGGGTGCGTCAACATCGTCAGTGACGACCGCACCTTTTTCCTCGCGCCCTGCCCTTTTGGGTTTCTCGCCATCTTTGGCGGCGCTACATTAGTTACCGTCTTTCGGTCTTTACCGCGCTTCTTTTTACGGCGCTTTCTGTTTGCACTCGCTTTCATGTCGGCTTCTCGTGCCTCGTGCTGGCCGGTACACATTTCGTCGGCCCGGATCGGTCTCTTACCCGCACAGTATGAGTGATTTACATTTAAATCTACTCTCACTTTGCCTCGACTGGCGGAAAGCCCAACCGACTCTGGCACAATGCAGCAGGCTTTACTCGAGTTATGCAACTCACACTCTTGCGAACTGCCCTCTACTGCATTGCCCAGCTCACGCTGTGCATCGACACACAGCCCGTCGGTCTCGATCGCTGTCTCACGCGCACAGTCCGAATGATTAGTAACTGAATCATCCCTATCTAGGCTATCTAGACTGGCGGAGAGGTGCACCGATCCCTGAACAATGCAGTTGTTCTCTCGTGAACTACGGAGCTCGCCATCCCGAGAACTACTCTCAACTGCATCGTCCAGTTCGCACTTCACTTCTGCACGCAGATCTGACCTGACATGGGTGCTCGTGTCTGTCGGGTCAGAAGTACCCTTTTCTTCGCCAGCAACCTCGCTAACATTCCAAGCGACGCACACGCGTGGTAACTGTGCCAATTTGTTCGCAGCTGGCCTAGCTGTCTCTACAGTCATCTGTTGGCACAGCACCTCGTCGCTCTCCCTGCGGTCTTTAACGGCCTCTGTTGCCACTAAGGCATCGTTGTGCAGCCAATGTGCAGCCAATCTCACAGGCACTGCTCTTCTCGTCGGCTCTTGGCGAAAATCCGCTAGACACTTCCTCATTCTTTTGCTTTGCACTACCTACAGAATTTTCAGACAGCCGGTGTCTTTGTGCCATTAACTGATCACAATACTGTATCTCTTTTAACAATGCTGCCTTCTCTCTCTCATACTTTTGCTCACGCTCACGCTTACGTTCCTGATACTCACGTTCGCGTTCATTCTCACGTTCGTGACGCTCACACCTAAGAGTAAGTTCTTGAAGCTCACGCTTCCGTTCATTATCGCGTTCTTGACGCTTACGCTCATTCTTACGTTCACGACGCTCACGCACACGTTCAGGACGCTCACGCTCCCGTGGTTCTTGTATCACCTCCCAAGCAAGCTCAATGCTTTTATCATCATTGCCACTATCTTGAATTGCCTTTATGATAGCTGGCGTTTTCATCTGTTCGTCCGCCTTAACTCCCAAATCGTCGCACACCAACAAGTCTAACCTCGTCAACCTTCTAAGATCCATGGCAGCTGCCCCGACTGGTGGTTAGAACTGTTTTCCCTAATTAATTTGTGCAAATACACAATGCAACAAATTCCCGATTCCCAGAACTATCAAAATGAACACACAACATTTGAGTCTGGCGAATCAAAAGGAAAAAAACGACGCGCTCACTTACGCTTGCAGCACCCTGCCATCTGGTTCTTTGGTCCGCTGTTCCCGGTTCCACAGGACTCCCTGGGTCGAAGGCTCGCTCTTCTTCGCTACTCCCAGTTCGTTAGGACCTCTTCCGACGAAGGCTCTCTCTTCTTCGCTCTTCCCGGTTCCTCGCGACTCCTTTGGACGAAGGCTCTTTTTCGCTGTTCCGGGTTCCTCTGGATTTCTCTCGACGAAGGTTGATCCATAGCGCTGCCACCAGCTGATGCATTTGGGGGTGATCTCACCGCTGCCAACCAGTTGCAGGAGTTGGAGGAAATCCCACCGCTGGCGTAGTTGTAGAAGTTGAGGGGGACTTCGAGATGAAACAAACTTGGGAGGTATATTTTACATTATCTACAGTGAGACGTCAATGAACAGTCGTACAGACATTACGGGCCGGCAGCAACTCGGACGCTGCGGCCCGCGGCAGAAGTTCGAGAGACGTGAATCCGGGAATGCTCTGGAATCCCTGGAATCCTCTACGATGCTCTCGGTCTGCGTCTATTAAACGCTTCGAGGTCTGGAAGACGTGTCATGTTCGGCCAATGGGAGAGTCCGCTCAGATGACGCCATTTTTGGCCAATGGTAGGCGCCCGTGCGGTGGTGTCACACCCGGCGTCTCCCTGCGGTCTTGCCTTGCTGACCTACGATGCTGACTTACGCGCCGTCACAAAGGGAGAACGGGGACGACGCTTGGGCCCCAATTGTCCGAGGGCCCTCTTCAAAGGCGGCCGGTGTGACGCTGCCAGGCCTTCCCGGTACATCACAGCCGTCTTGCTTCGGGACTCACGTTACATGGAACAGTGCCGGGCTATCCCCTCGCTTTCTGGAAGAGTCAAGCAGTGAATAGCTACCGGCGGCGTACGAAGTGGGGGCCTTCAACTAGTTTGCAGGTGCGCTCCTCTGGAATGTGCTTTCCGTGTTTCTACATTCCTTACTTAGTAGTGGCGCGATTCAATGTGGTCTGGGGAACTCTAAGTAGGCTCAGGAAACAGCCCCATATCTAACACGGGTGCCTTATGTATAATAAGTTGCGAGAACTAAAAAACAGTAATATTTTCTTTCATCATTCCGTAACCTGCCGCGTGCATCGGCAGTGTGATGCCCTTTCGTCGATACGGGGTGGCGGCCCATATTGGCAGCGATATGACCTCGAAATATAGGGTCCTTATGTCATTTCTTTAAAAAATCACTATTTGTTTAAACGAGTATTCAAGTCGCTGATGATGAAGCTGTTGCTGCTTTAAAGTTAGGAATGAGCGTTTTTGATTTAAACATAGAAAACAAGCAAAAAAGTGTATGGGCACTTTGCTGTGGTAAACTACGATAGGCGAAAGCCTACCTATTACTGCCTGTGTTGCTCTTGTCTGAACTGTTCATCGAACGGACGCCGCCGTGGTCGCGAGCATGGGATGCAACCACAGCTGCGAAGTTTCTCGCCGGTGAGTGTGCACCCCGACGCGCATGTCCGCACTCTCCCACGCGCTAACTCGCACAGTGCTGGAGGCATGGCGCCTTCTCTCCTTGCTCCCCTCGCCAGTGGCGCCCCCTCTCCTTTATCCCCTCGCCGGTGATCACCGCTTTCCTGCGCCCACTACGGACTGCACCCGGACACTCATGAGCCACTAAAGGCTTACGCCTTAGTAAAACGGTATGCCTCACTTTAACGGGACAGCGTTAAGGAGCTCGTGTCGCAGGAAAGCAGGTGTCATCGACGTCGGCGACGTTGGCCGTGATCGAAAAATCCCGGAAGGCAATTTATAAATAAAAAACAGCTTGAAAGGTGGACTGGTTGAGAATCGAACCAGGGTCTCCATAGTGTGAGGCGCAGACGCTACCAATCAGTCATGAGTTTAATGGCTCAATGTGGGACAAAAGCCCTTGTAGTAAATGCGGTGTTGCCTTAGAAATGTGCCGTAGAAAGTTATACTGCGGTGTACATCGGTAATTAGGAGCATGTAAATTACAGAAGTCATAGTTAAACGAGTAGCGAAGTACGCTGCCGCTACATTTCTTCTGCGCTTGGCGCACATGCAGGGTCATCTTGCTGCAAACACAGAAGACCCCTTTCTCGCAATCTACGGTGCTGCCCCGACAGGTGGCACGCCACTTGCCCGCTTCTCCCGTTCGCCTCGTTTGAGCGCATTGGGGCCGTGCGGGGACCGGTGCAAGGATGCCCCAATACCCTTGCGTTTAATAACTTTTCTCGCTCTCTCCCCTTCCAACTTCCAGCGTGCGTCACTCGAACTCTCGTGTTTAGGCGACGCGGCTCATCTTTCCGCTCACAGCACGTTTCGTAGGTGCAGCGTCTGAGGCGGGACTCCTCTCACGTGATCGCTGCGCCGTAGCGCGTCTAGTGGGAAAGCGTTTCCTGCGATGTGTGCCATGCTGCTGGCGAGGAGTTATGCGCCTGCGTGGTGCTCGTGGCACAAATAATTAGGAAAAAGTTGTGCTGTGGACTTAGAAGGGTTGTATATGAAAACTATGTGCTCGTGTGACTCAAGAGCATGACGAGTGAATGAGTGGGTGGTGCGAACGGGGTGCGATAACGCTATCGCGTTCCACTCTTGAAGGCGAAGCTTAAGCGTCCTCCAATATTTTGCCAAGCGTTTCAGTTTTAACCGGAAAGACTCGGTGAAAGAAAATTTACCATAAAGCTAAGGCGATGATATGCACGCATCCACAAGTCCACATGCGCTCCGATGAAAGTACCTGCCAAAGCCGCTCAAGCAATCTTCCCTTTTTTTTTGTTTCTGCGTCTATTCTGCCTGTGTCCGTGATGAAAACGAGAAGTGGGAAGCCCAATAAAACAAAAGTGCCGAGGGAAGGCGGTAGTGTAGTGGTTAGCGGCCCCAGCTTCCAAATGTAGAACGCTGCGGGTACAGGAGCTCGAATCATGTGGCTTGTTTGTGAAGACACCTTCCTGTGCTCTCTGCTGACGATGAAGCTCCGAATGAGGCGGCGGCCTGACGACAACGGTCGCCGTCAGCGTAACAGAATAAGCAAGCGTGCAAAGTCGCATCTAAAGCCGAAAGTATATTCAGAATCAATACAGTATGCTCCTATCGACAAAAGAGTTATGAATAACGAGCGGTGTTGTTGAGCGAGGTTGTAGACCGATAATGTCACTAAATTCAGGGTAGCGCTCCCATCCGGATAATTACAGCGAGTGTACATCTACAGCATGTCCACTAGCGTGTAATTGATACTTCATTAAGGTCGTTGTGTGTTCGTGTTGTGTGTAGCATGAGCAAGTAGTGTGAAAGGTGACACTGAAGAGAAAGCGGTGAGAAGCTAAGTCCGCGTAAGGTAGTTGAGTATAGCCATATTGAACGTCAGCGCCGTGTTGAAGAAAGCCTTTGACTTCAGTTGCTCAGGTCGCCAGAAAGGCATGAATGGTAGCGCCCGTTGGGCGTATTTGGTAACCACAGCGATAGACACACACTTTGCGAAAACGAAAAGAGGAAAAGGGCCGAGTCAGTTGAAAATTGCAATAATGAGAGAACTCGTGTGGTGCATGAAGAGATTGAAGAATACAATCAGGTTAGATGGACTGCTTTTCAAGCTAAATAGTATACGCGAACCCAAATGAATCAGCGTGGTCATACTTGCGCGACACGCCCGTGGTTGCCTGCCACCAAGACATCACGGAGTCACTGCGATGACGGCTTGCACTGGGTGCTTGAGAATAAAAACGGGCACATCAGAGACGTCCGAGGGAGGTTGCTACGGTACAAGATCACACCCTGAAAAAAAGAAAATTGCTTGCGAAAAGGGACATCAGAAAATTGAATACTACGGCTCTTGTTGATTTTGCTCAGCATGACGTCGGCGTTTTATTCGGCGTTTATCTCTGAGAAAATGAGTTCAAGCTGTGTTTATTTGCATTACAATGACGTGCATAATCAGGCAAAAAGTGAAAGCATTAGAGGGTGCTTGAGTACTCTGTGTAGATTACGTACGACAATGATAGCAAGAATAGAACATTATCAGAGAATATAATTCGAAAATAAGTTCGCTTATTATTGCAGTGCTGTAAAAAGGAAGTGGCTCCACAGTATACCTGGGCATGAGGCAAGTAATGAACAAATTGAAAAAAAAAGTCTTGTAGGTCTGTAGTAAACTGGATAGACCATTCGCGTCTTGGCAGCGCGACACATTAAGTTACTCCTGAAGGCGGAAAGTCTAGTGGGCAAGTCTGACAGTTGGCTCTCGCAGTGATGAAACCCCGCAATGAATGCGATGACGCGACGACGACACGCGACATTACGCCAATGAATAAAGAATTAAAAAAAAGCTTTCGTTGCCTCTTCTTTCGACTTTTCCACTGCTGCTGCTGCTCTCTTATACACCGCGTTGGGGGGTGGGGTTGCGTATACATGGAAGGAACGGGGCAGAGAGGAATGGTGACGCGAGAAACTCGTTTGGAGCTGTTCATCGCTTCAGATGTGCACAGTGCTCTCTGGAGTTCCCTGAGCGCTTTTACACTAGCCACTTTACAGCTGTAATTATCTGATACCCCCCCCCCCCCCTCCCCGAAGCATTGCAGAAACTACAGCGCTTACCGCTCTACAAACGTGCAAGTCCTGAGGACAGGTAAATAGAATGGTAGAGAGGGAGCAAGGAGATGACGCAGAGAAAGTGTAAAGCCCGCGCAATCGCGAAACAAGTGAATAACAGCCTTGCCACTCTTCGCTCGCAGCTCCCACACAGGAAGGAAGGTCGTGGCAGGGAAAAGGTTACGTTAAGGAAACGAAGATAAGGCAATGCTACTACTGTAGACACGACAACAGTTGTGGACCAAATGGAAGGTACGGTACGGTACGTTTCTGCTATTCCTAAAAAAAAAAAACACCATGCGAATCCGTCAAGCGCACTATTCACGCAGGGTGTGTAGACACAAAGCCACATTCAATCATCGTAGGGTCTGTGCAATACTAAGGAAGCAGTCGCACGTCAAATCAACGCTTTTGTGCCCGTCGCGGTAGCTGTGCTGCTGGCACCACTCGACGCCGTGGTTTCGATCCCTACCACGGGAACTGGATTTCGACGGCAGCGAAATACAAAAACAGTCGTTCACTTAGACTTAGGTGCACGTTAAAGAACACCATTGTGTGAAACTTAATCGAGAGTCCGCCACTACGGCGTGCCTCATAATATTACTATGGTTTTAGCATGTAGTGCCTCGTAGTTCTGCCAACACGTCTGCCGCGATGCCATGTGTCATGTCACCCAACCCTCTCAGAAGTTATAAACAGTGGCCCACAAGAACGTCTCAAGGAAACACGTCTCGCTGTATGTTGTGTACTAAGCAGACAAAAAGCAATGGTGCACGCAAGATAACATTTGCCATCAACTCGCTAATCTTGTATTGCAGTAAGCGCTGAAGAAATTATACATTCGCAGGCAGCATTACCGCTCATTATCGTCAATAAAATCAAACAACACAAAAGCTTCGCTTACATCTATTCCCACAGTGCCTGGGATCCGCATAATTTTTTAGTCTGTGAATTTATATGCTTAAGATTGCCGCTCATCAATACAATATTGTCATTCGCAGTGGGCAAAAGCGGCTCTAATGTGCACGGTAGAACGGCTTCAATCTCATGGCCATTACCTCATTGCCAACTTCCGGGGCATCGTAGTAGTAAAATACGATATAAGTGACAGGGAAATCAGGAAGTTGGTGAATGGCAACAAGGCAGAAGCTTGCACATGACCTCAGGAAAATAACATTACTTTTTGACCAGCATTGCCAGGGCGCTGTGCTATGGTTCCAACGTCTACTAAAAATCACCCAAAATATGAACAGAAGCCGAAAAAACCGCAGGAACCGATGGAGTAATCGGTTCCTGTGTCTATTAAGGCGGTGACTGCGTGGCCGTCGAGAAGCACGTCGAGGACGGTGGTTCTTTGTCTCGCATTACAGTTAGGCCTTGGCGTCGGATCGCGGCTGCATCGCGTTGACCTGTGGCTGGTATGTGGCGTCGTCAGGTCGTCTTTCGTCGGCGTATTTTTTGCTTTCAGACCACGTCGGGATGGCGGCGTCTCGTTGACATGTCGTCTAGACAGGATTTTCGGCGTAATCGTCGGCGGCGGAGGATCTTCGTCAGTTCGACGAACAGCAACCGCACCTCCATCGGTTGCTGCTTTTAGTTTTCCGGATATGGGCTCGCAGAGCGGCCCCAGGCTGGGCCAGTGTATGATCGGCGCTGCGGCGACAGGCAACGGCCTGGTGACGGCGAACGCGACGGTCGTCGAGGGTTCCAGTCAGTAGCGGCGAGGTAGTCGGCGATGTCACGAGGGCGTTGGCATTGCCGAGGGCGCGGTGCGTTGACGGCGAACCCTCGCAATCCCAGGTCGCGGTATGGGCATCGGCGGTACACATGGCCGGCTTCGCCGCAGTGGTAGCAGAGCGGGCGGTGGTCAGGAGCGCGCTAAACGTCTGTCTTCCTCGGGTAGGTACGCCGGGCGACGGTGGGCGTGCTGGCGGCGGCCGCGCTGGTCGACGGAATTGCATCGTTACGGGGCCCTGACGCGGGCGTGGAGGGGTCATCACTTCTGGCTGGGGCTGCGATGATTGTGGTTGCACCGCGGGAACTCCGAGCGATCGCTGGACTTCTTCATTGACAATTTCGGCGATTGAGGCCACTTGAGGTTGCGATGAAGGGACGATTCTTTGAAGTTCCTCTCGTACGACTACCCTGATCGTCTCGCACAGATCGTCGGTGGCTAGTGACTTAACTCTGGCGTAGTTTGTCCAGATGGTGCGGCGGTCGAATTGGCGGTTCCGCAATTCCAGTGGCTTCTCGATGCTCATCGCCTCACGAAGAAACTCGTCGACGGTCTTCGGTGGGCTTCTTACAACTCCGGCGAAAAGTTCCTCCTGTACAGCACGCATAAGTAGGCGGACTTTTTTCTCCTCGGACATTTCCGGGTCGGCGTGGCGTAACACACGGCTCACTTCCTCAGTAAAGATCGCGATCGTCTCATTCGGCAGCGGCGCTATGGTCTCCAGTAGAGCTTGGGCTCGCTCTTTTCGCATGGCGTTTGTAAATGTTTACAGGAAGCCGCTTCGGAACAGGTCCCACGTCGTCAAGGTGGCTTCTTGATTCTCGAACCACCTCTTGGCGGCGTCCTCCAATGCGAAATAGACATGTCGCAGTTTGTCGTCGCTTTCCCAGCTGAAAAACGTAGCGACCCCATCATACGTTTCCAGTCAGCTTTCGGGGTCCTCAAATGTGGAACCGCGGAACGTCGGTGGTTCCCTGGGCTGCTGAAGAATTATTGGCGCCGCTGCGGCTCCCATTGGGGATGTCTTCTTGGTCGTATCTGGTAGAAGACCGTGTTCCGGGGGCAGCTGTTGTAGCCGGCGGCTTGCTCGGTGTTCCGGGACGACGTTGGTGTTGTCTTTGTGGTGCGGGCTTGGATTACGGCTTGTCGGGGGCGTCCAGTACATGAACGTAAAGCACCTCCACCAGATTTCACGTGGTGGTGACGTTGAAGAACACAGTAGCAATACTGTGAACGAGAAAACTAATAGAGAGTTTTAGCACAGCGTTTACGGTCCGCTCCGCTCAGACCGGCCTATCACAACAATTGGCACGCAGCCGCTCAGCAAAACGCTACCGGGAACACTGACGCGCTTGCGCACAGCACACTGTTACGTTTCGCCTACGACGCGCGGTATAGCCGGCGCGGATGCAACGGACGCCGGGGCTTCGTTCAAAGCGGCGGACATTGTGGCACGTTCAGCGCCGCCAAGCGCGTCCAGGCATGTTTCAATGCCACGTGTCTTCAAGTGTGCGTGTGTGTGTGTGTGTGCATGTTGGTGCCCACGCTTGTCAAAGCGCGGCAGCCGGGGAGAGGAGCTCCCCAAGTGTGAAGCGAGGAGGTCTGACCGGCGCCGGCCCGGCGGATGCGTCACTACACTCGTCTCAACGTGTCTGTCAGCGTGTCCGTGGCGCCGTTACGTGCGCCTGTGACGAGCGTTCCTTCTTGCCCCCGACTCCGAGAGTATAAAAGCAGCTGCCCCCGGACGCCAAGAGAGAGGCTCCGAATTCTTCCGTCGAGAAGTGTGCTCTCCCGTCTCTCCACTTCGGTCGACCTGACCGCCTGCTCTTTTGCGATGCTAGAATAAACAAGTTGTTCTGTTAGCAGTCGACTCATGCTTTGCCAGGACCTTCGGATGCTTCCAGTTGTGCCCCAGGCCGCCAGGCAAACGCTACCTTTGGGGGTTGCGACCCAGTTGCAACAACTCGTGCCAACGGTCCGATTGCAACAACGGGCGTCAGCGCTGAGATTCCAACAACACATAGCGGCAGCGGAACGTTGGACGCTGACCACGTTCCGCTAGAAACCGGATTTAGCGGTCCGTCAGGGAGCGTGTAGTTTCTTTCGTTTTACCGCCAATCTGAGAGCACGTCAGTAGCATCTCTGGGAGACGCGCTTGTTAGATAAGCGAAATCAATGCATTCTTTGCAGCCACCGGTGCGCATGAAACGTGTGCGGAGCGGAGCAAAAGCAAACGCTCTCCTAAAACTGTCTATTGTTGGGCGAACCTGTGCCCACAAAACAGGCTACGCTTATAGCACAACGATAGCGGCGGACACGGTCGCCGATCGTCGAAAATCTGATCAGTGGGTCAAGCGCGTCGGATTTTACACAGCAGTCGTAGAATGTTCCACACAAATCGTTGGGACCCGCGTGCCTTCCACAATGTTCTAGACCATTTGCTTCACGCGATGACATCAGAAAGCACAAGGTTCGACGACAACAAACAGCGGATAGAAGCATCGATAATTTTCCAGAAACTTCGCATACATGAAGGCGCGTCCCGTGCTGTGCGATAACATTTCTTAAATGGCGAAACGTGGTCGTCCATTCAAGATAAGTACACGTGTCAATATTGTCGACAGTCCCGCATTAATACAAGCCACAAATCTTTGGCCGTCGCCGTCCCGTTGAATTTCGCTGAATTTTGACAGCGGGAAGCAGACTATCTTGCATTCACGCTATTCACTACGGACATGCAGCATGTGCACGGAAAGGACAATGCAGCAGAGGAGGCGCTCCCGTGCGGCATCTCTCCCGTCACCACCAACAACAACCTAGTTAGCGCCGACTTCTCCGTAGTTCTTGCCCAGGAACAAGACGACACATAGGTAATTGCGATTCGTCGAAAACCTGGCGCCTTACATCTGCGTGATGCCCACTTTCAACGTTGTGCAATTCCTATTCATAGTGATATCTCCAAATGCACCCCCTATCGAGTCGTTCCCCTTAATTTCCGGCGCATCATTTCCTATTTCCTTTATACAATATCTCCCCCTGGAATGCGGGCCATGCAGCATCTGGTAACACAACGTTTCGTCTGGCCGGACATCAACAAGGACGTACGTGCCTATGTGCGTTGTTGTCTGCTACATGAACATTCGAGACTTCACCGACTCCCAAGGGCACCTTGCGGCTCATTTATGCCACCATCTGAACGATTCGACAAAGTACACATTGGTATCCTTGGGCCATGGACGTCACTAAACGGGAACGCTTACCTCCTAATTTGCCTATATTGGTTTACCCATTGGCCAGAAGCTTTCGCTCCTTCCGACATCCGTACTGAAACCATCGCAAATACCGTTAGCGCGGGCTGGATTTCCCGATACGGCGTATCATCTGATTATAACCAATGGAGGACGGCAAGTTGAACGGGCAGTATATATTGGCCGGCTGATCCTCCTAGGTCGCTCTCGCATACAGACCATTGCACATCACCCCATTGGCAACGGTTTCGTTGAACGCTTTTAACGCTCCATCAAGACCTCGCACAGAGCGCACACTCATGCCGCTCACTGGTCCACCTCACTAGAAATCGTTATGCTGAGTTGGAGTTCTTCCACCCAACCGCTTTATCCCCGTGTCCTGATTCCACCGACTGCACCAAGAGGCTCCGAGAGTCATTCAGAACACTGGTGCACCTAAACCACTCTGCCCGCACCGTACAACATCCCTTGTTTACATAGAGCTGGGCACAAAAGTTAGTTCGCGTAAACAGGGCATGCAGATTGTAACCTAGGTCTCTGTTGTGGATTCTTGATTTCTTTGCTTTTTTCAAGGTGGTGTTACGTTTAGCTCTAGATTTAAACTGAACGACAATGATTGTTTTATCCGTGTTCGGTGTTGGAACACCGTGACAACACTCAACGTCAGATGAACTACTTGGCTCATGGATTACAGTGCCTATGTCAGACAATATAGTAGCAAGGTCCTCATTTTCTTTTTTTTTTTTTTTACAAAGCCCTGTATTTCCAGATTAGCGTTTCGTGAGTACTGCTCTGATTGTGTGGGTCGCCTTTCAAGATGTGCTGCTTTTTTTCCAAGAGCAGCACATTTAGCGCGCAGTTGATCAAGTTCCTTTGCCTGGCTTGCATTCTTTGAGACCTCAGAATTGAGCGTTTGTCATATTTCTTGGATTGACTCATGCAAAAAGTTAATACTTAAACTCATTTGGCGTTGCTCATTTCTCAATTCCCCGATCTCGTTCCTGAGGTCACGTTCTGATGCGTCTATGAAAGCTTTGAATTCTTGTTTAATTTCTTTGAGCTAATTCAGCTCTTATCTCTTCCTTCAGCTTTGCGAGTTCCTTATCCATATCGGCAATCGCAACTTACAACAACTCATGCATGAATCTAGCAAATACACACTCAAACATGGCAGTGGCAACGAAACTGCATAAATAGATATGCATATGTATATGTACAATGGGCACTATCCTGTAGTAAAAACAAGCAGTAATATTTAGTTGAGCGCCAAACAGTGTGGTCACCAGTCCCAACTGGAATGACTGGTTGGCAGTATACTGGTTGGCAGGAAACGGCTGGTTGGCAGTATACTTCTATAGCAAAGGCTGTATCGCAAGATGCCGTGAGATTCCCTAGAGCTTATGAAAGGCACCACGCCTCCTGGTGGCAGTCAGTCCGAAAGCAACGTCTTCCGTGCTTTCGCTGACCACGGCGATGCACGTGATGGAGAGCGCATCTGTCCAAAACATCAGAGTACAGTTGCAGAAACGGCGATCTGTAGTAAAAACAAGGAGTAACCTTCAGTTGAGCACTAAGCAGCGTGGTCACCGTTGCCATGTTAACACTGCCAAATAGCAAGGCATGCCCCTTTATGTTATCGCACACATTTTTATTTGTAATTACTCTATTGGCATTCTTGTAATTCTCCTAATTGTGTTTCATTTCCATTATTTCTATCCAATTCGCAGTCTCTGTCTCTATGTTCCTTTCTTGTGACTCCTGGTTGCTTATTTAAAGGTTTAGTTAGCCTGTACTTGGTTGCCAAATTTCTTCACCTCTTCCTCTATTATGTGTCCGGGTTTGCGGCCTTTCTCTTGAAGGTCCGGGAAGATGGTAGAAGTGGTGTGGCAAAGCACTAGACTAAGATAGAAACTGCAATATACATCTTTTATCTGGTACTCGCGTCATTGGAGAACTTATTTTTTTCGCAATACTTCATACGAGCGCTTTCATTTTAGTGCAAAACTACAAAAGAGATTTTTTTTTTCAGGAAAGTCACTGCAAATGATAGGTTTCAGCATGCTGAAATTGTTGATGTTTACATGCAAAATCCAGAGGTCCCGTGTTTGAACTTCACAATGTGCATTCTTTTATAAATTGTATGCACAAAGAAATGAATGCGTATCATCCATTACGTGAAGAGAGTTTCTTAATGTAACAAGTGGATTCTCTGGCCCAGTTTGATATATTCAGAGAACATAAACAAATCAGTCAGTGATTCTACACAAAGAAAGTAGGAGCTCCTCTTGAGCAGGTGTTGTGCAAGCAACAAGAGATAATTTTACCGGGAGAACGATATAACAGCAGCGTCTACTTCACGCGGTAGTTTACGCCGCGAGAAATTGTAATGCGCTCGGAAGGCATGCCACAATCAGCTAAACGCAGTACCGACAACACACAATCATAAGCACGACGAATGCACTCCACGCAGTTAATCTGGTTCGGGCCTTCTTTCTCTATAAAGATGGTGGCAACCGACGTCACTTTTTGAGGGCACCCTCCAGTCCAGAACTCTAAGTATACAACCCAGTAGTTTTTTTTTTTCTCACTTAAAATGTGCAGATAAGCCTTCGTGTGCAGTGAGTTGAAAGCTGGCGCTTTACTCGTCTTCGTGATGTATTTGTGTTGTTAGGGGAAAACGCGGTGGAAATGTAATAAAGGACTGCTCAAGCACGCAAAGTTATTCTACCAGCTAGTAATTTTTCAACTGGTTGAAAATGTCAATATATAGGTGACCAACCGCAGTTGTACTTGTGTGCAAGCAAAACGGTGGGCGGCTTTCGCTATTTCATATGCAGGCTGTCGGCACCGCTTTCGTTTCTCAGTATTGCTGTAGGCTGGACTATTCCTTTTTAGAAACTGTTCACATAATAAAATACCTACTATAAAATATCGGCGCACTTTTGGAAGTACCCGTTGCAGGTGTAAGCACTACTTTCTCGTTCGTTTCGTTGCACCTTAATTGCCTAGGTCTTTAAATAATGATTGTGGGTAATATTACATTTTACGAACACGTTTGGTTCCTCCAGTTACTCAGTTACTTCAGTCACTTCACTTACTCATGCCTATTCTGTAACATTACTGCATATTTTTGCGAAGAACATTGTCTACGTATTTATAGAGCTCTCCGTGGTGTTGTCAAAAAATCATATTTCACACACAGTTCCTAAGCGCGTGCACAAAAATTATTCTGTTTTGCAAGACTTCACACAAGTTTTGTCCGACGTCTTTAGGGATGCGTATATATGCCTGTGTTTGCGTCCCTTAGGGCTCTGTGCAAACCGTGGTATTCATATATGAGTTAATCTCACTGAACAGGTCAAACCTGGAGGGCAGGCTGCCATTACAACTGGCAGACAATACTAATTCCACAGTACGTGGAATATCAAGCTGTCTAAAATACAAATACTTGAAGTGAACGGGACATGATAATTAAGCAAGTTGGTGGTATAATATGACAAATGGGTAAAGTATTCGTCCAACTTTTCATCCGCTGCACAAAGCTCCATCATTTGTCGCGCCGTAATATTTGTCACGCCGGCGCACGTGCTTGAGTGACATGTTTGCGTGCTGTTGGACAGTCTGACAGTTTCTGCATCCGATGTGCGTGACACGAAAGAAGCTAAAATATTGTTTAGCCTTATTGTCTTCTTCTTTATTTAGATCTGTCCGCGCAAATGAATATATGACGCGGATTTCACTCTCGAACGTCAGTGTTGAATTAGTGCGTAGACGGCTTAGAATGATAAACAACGTTGGAAGCTCATTCTAACATGACATGTATTCATTAAATGCATGATTTGCTCCTGGCTCTACGAATATCTATTCGCCAAGCGCAAGGAGCGTCGTTAGTTAGTACTATAAATTCTCTTAGCAAGATCGTGGAAAGCGCATTTTCATTGACCGCTACGAACAACCACTGCGTGTGGTAAGTTAGACACCCTGTTGAAATGGCTGGTTAATTCTGCAAATTTGGTTGCCTATTAGACATGCGTATTGCGCCACACATTACTAACATCGCTCTTGTCTACGCAGTTTCCAGACTTACGCTGCTGCCAAGATGAAGTACTACTCTTCAGTCATCGCCTTGCTGTTTGTGATGTTAGGTACGACATTTTAGAAAGCAAATTCTGAAGCTCGCCTTACAATTCATAACCCGCCGTGGTTGCTCAGTGGCTATGGTGTTAGGCTACTGAGCACGAGGTCGCGGGATCGAATCCCGGCCATGGCGGCCGCATTTCGATGGGGGCGAAATGCGAAAACACCTGTGTACTTAGATTTAGGTGCACGTTAAAGAACCCCAGGTGGTCAAAATTTCTGGAGTCCTCCACTACGGCGTGCCTCATAATCAGAAAGTGGTTTTGGCACGTAAAAACCCATAATTTAAATTTTTTGCACTTCATAGAGCGTTGCTTGTAAATACCCAGCTTGGAAGCCTCGTGCTGTTATTGTTGGGTTCAATACAATAGGATTGAGATGTCGTTCTATTTTTTAACGTTCCAATTAGCTTTGTCCCTTATTGCCCTCCTTCACGAGAATCTCAAAACGATCCAGTCTACACATATGATATAGAACACACGTCGTGTGAGAAAGAGTGTACGTTTGCGAATTTTTCATGCCCCACAGAGGTCATACGACTTCATCGGAACAGCTTGTACATTTCACTTCGAAAACACACATAAGGTTGATTTTTTATTCCGCAATTAAACGTGCTGCGTAGCAAGACACGACGCGCTGCCCGTGTGAGAAACCTGCCGAAACGATGAATGAGGCCCAGAGACGCACAGCGAATGTCGGCGAAGGACGCATCCCACAACTTCTATCTTTATTGTCGTCTGGAACTTCCCGCATGCTCAATATTTATTAGTAAATTCCTGCTATGTGATGCACCTTTCGTGCTAGGCGTCCCAAAGCGCTGTTGTGCGCGAGCCAAATTGCAAAACATCTTTGATGCCGTTGTTTTAGACATGAGTCCTACCTAGTCTTATTGACAGAAGCTTCGTTAGTCTGGGCTGCCGATTTGAGGTTGCGAACGAAACAGTGAACACATAATTGCTGTTACTTGCAATCTCTCTCTCTCCCTCCCTATCTCTCTCTCTCTCTCTCTCTCTCTATATATATATATATATATATATATATATATATATATATATATGTACGTGTGTGTGTGTGTGCGTCTTTTTTGTCAAACGAGCTGATCTGTACGTCTCCTACACACGCTGTTAGGAAAGAAGGAGAGAGAGAGAATTCAATTGAAAGAAGGCAGAGAGGTCGGCCTGAGCTAAGGCGCTCTAGCCAGCTACTCTGCACTGGGGGAGGGAGAACGGGGACGTAAATGTGTGATGAGGGATGTTGATGAAATAGCAAGAGGGATGCGCAAAGGTGAAAGCAAGTTCAACACTCTGATGATAAACATTCACAGATGTGATCCATGAAGCCACCATCAGCTTTCGTATCTAGTCTGTAGTCACCAATTCAAGTGAAATTAAATATGGAGGTGCTAGGACAAAGCTGGTGTGTAGGCCTCCCCTGCGTGAATAGCACAAGCGCAAAACAACATCTTTATAGCATATAAAGAGCTGCGATAAGCGGCTCTAGCACGGCGAGCACTTGTAGGGCAGCGGCCGGAGTCTCGAGACCACCGAGAATCACTCGCATTGACTCTACTAGGTGCTTCAGCATTTTTTGTGCACTCTCCTTGTCGTTGTGTTGATCTCCTTGCTTGCCCGTAGTGTCATTGGTTTCATTGGCCCTATCATTCTTGGGTTCATGGCGCAGAGGACCACTAGTGCCCGCTGGCATGGCCGTAGGCCTAGAGGGCAGCAAAGGCCATTGCGTGTCTGTATCAGCCAGTGGAGGTGAATGTTTGCCGCGCGCTCTTGTCGACCTTGAATTATCAGTAGACGCCGTTACCGTCCTCGATGCACGCACACGCAGAGGTGGTCGTGGTACCTGTGCCACGCTACGTAGTTCTGAAATGTTTTGTGGTGCTTCTGTCGCAAGCGTTGGTCACTTTGGCGGACAGATTGAGCAGCCTCTTTACGTGAAGATTGGTCTCTTGCCATTTTTCGAAAAATACGGACTTCTTTTTTCATCTTCGGGCATTCCTTCGAAGTCGCTTCGTGAGAACCAGTACAGTTGGGACATTTAAATGAGGGCGCCTCACAGTCGGTGAGGGCACCTCACCGCAACGCGAGCAGGTGGCTTTGCTTCTACAAACACCGCTCTCGTGTCCTATCTTGACATTTCCGGCGCTGAATAGGCCTCGGAACGAATGGTCGTACTCGGTGTATAACGTAGCCCACTTTGACAGACGCTGGTAATGTCGAGGAAGCAAATATTAATTTGATACATCGGAGTGCCCCAAGCGGTGAATCTCAAGAATGCGCACCGATGACCTCAGAAGGCTCTTGAGGTCCGCATGCTTGATTTCAAACTCCACTTCGTAAATCACTCCAGTTGTTGTCTCCTTCCCGTAAGTAATAAAGGAGCGTACGGGGATTGCGCTTAACTGAGGAATGGCCTTTAACTTCTCAAGTATTGCGCAATTTTTCGCATCTATTGTCAGGATGTTCTTGCGGGCGTTGATCCTGATCTAGTTAATTTGCCCAGGGGCCACACTTTCAAAATATTGGGTTAGAGACAGCCTGCTGAGGGAGTTTAACCTGTGTGACGTCGAGAGCGGCACGTAAGAAACTATGAAGGATTCTTGCTCACTCTGATGCGATGAAGTCGCCTCAGTCGACAGACGGCGCATCTTCTTCATACGGCGGCCCATGACTACGGTGTACTCGCTGTCAGAGTCCATGGCTTCTGGCGTTGAGCTCTACCAGGAATCGAGCTGGTCCAAGCTTCCAAAGGCACGTCGTGCAAAATTTAGCGATGAAGTAGACGACTGACCTTGTTGAGGTGGTCGTGGGAACATCGTCTTGCTCATCCTTGATGAAATGGCTCTCACGAAAATGGCAAGAGTGTAAAAAAATGTATGCCAGCGAGAGGCCCAGAGCTCCAGTGAGCTCTGGGCACTTCTTTCTCTTCCCGAGTAGGCAAGAAGAAACACACTGACGAAAGATGCAAGGTGGGCTATTCACTTGCGAGTAGGAGCCAGGTTCTGTTGCACTGTGTTTTGTTGAGCATACAACCTCCTTAATATTCTGCACAAACCACGCACTGTAGCAATCTATGTTTGGTGAAGCATTTTGCAGGTACTTGGTTATCGAGTATTGACGATACCCTTATCATCGATAAAGAAACAGTCCAATTATTATATTACGCTTCACAAACGTTCAACCGAGATGAGCACCTGAGAATGCAAATGAAACTAGGAGTAAAGAAGCGTATCACGTCAGTCTACCATTAAACATGCAAGAATTCACGCTACGACCAATCAGATTCTTTATTCATTTGATTCAGTATTTGTGTCAGCTCCCTGCTACTGATATCTACGCGCCGAATCTCATTGCCAATGGAAGAACGAGGAATGTTTACCCGACATGCAGCGGCCCTCTAGACTCCTGCAAAAGATCATGGACGCGTCTATTGTGCCGACCGTTATCTGCATTAACTTCTTTCCCGTGGCATGGCCTTAAGCATGCGTCTGGTTAAGTGCACAACTATGTTTACATCACAAACTACCCAAACTCAGCTACCCATCACAAACTATTTTTACAAAAGAATATGGTCTTTAGGACAGTTGTGCAATCATTCGTGTACATGTTTCCATTTCATGAGGCATAGAATTGAAGAATGCCTGATTTATTTGAGTTTCCTCAAGTCTTCTTTGTGTCATACACGCAGTCTTCGTGGGCATCAGCTCCGAAAGTTCGCCGGGTTGCCTGACAACAGATGACGAATCTAGTGAGTAATTGGAACTGCGAATGCGCCTTCTAGAATGCCTTGCAAAAGCAGCGTGTGTCGTATCTATCCAGAGACCATTGCAAAATACGCTAGAAAGCCGCGAAGTGCACCATGCGAAATGGCTGCATTATTTTCTGACCATGATTGTAGGCGCTATATTCTTGTTGGCGCGCGCTCGTGAAATGACAACCTGCAGAATGCGCCAGTGTATGACGTATTCATGGGTTTGTGCTGACGTATTCGCGCTGAGTTTAGCGCTAGCGCTAGCTACGAGATTGACCTATATATATATATATATATATATATATATGATTAAAGCAAATTGCGAAATTGCCTGGACTAGCTGCGCCTAAGGAAAGCATCACTTGGAGGATAGCAGCCAATAAATAGGGGCTAATTTTTCTCAGTAAGCAGCGGGCACGCACTTCCCCGCAAGACAACTTTTAGTCATTAGCGTATGCAAGTTATGTTAGGAATCAGACGAACACATGTTTAAAATCATGAGCCCTTCCATTGTGTGAAAGTGTCTGTCCAGCGAAGCTGTTTAGCATACGACACAGAGGTGACACAGAATTTTGAACATTGGTACAAACTCACTTACCGTGACTCTTTATTTACATTCGCGCGGAGGACGGGACCGCGGAAACCAGATACACGTGACGTTTCGACGGGACCGCCAACAAGAGAGAGCGGAACAAAAGGATATACGCAAACGCTTGGAACGCGGACAAAGAGAGGGCGGCGCTAAAGTAGACATGGCCGACGGGAGGCAAAGTGTCCCATCACTTTTTTCGCAGCTTTGTATCTGATAGGGCTTCTGTTTGGACCCTAGGTAATAAACCTATTTTTTTTTCTTTGACCCGCCGTGGTTGCTCAGTGGCTATGGTGTTGGGCTGCTGAGCACGTGGTCGCGGGATCGAATCCCGGCCAAGGTGGCCGCATTTCGGTGGGGGCAAAATGCGAAAACACTCGTGTACTTAGATTTAGGTGCGCGTTAAAGAACACGAGGTGGTCGAAATTGTCGGAGTCCTCAACTACGGCGTGCCTCATAATCAGAAAGTGGTTTTGACACGTAAAACCCCCTAATTTCATTTACACCTATATTCGCAAGTTGGCGCCGTGCTTGAAGCCTGCTTAACCACCACCTCGTGTCGCCGGGGTATGGTATTCGGGATCGGCACTTGCTTTTTGATCTACGGACATCGATGCGCTGGAAACTAGCCATGTACAGCTTCGCTATAAAAATTCAATCCATGCAAGGCAGTAAAGCAAAAGCACCACGCAGTTCTTTTTTTTTTTTTTTTCTGCGGCCGGTAATGCAACGCACCTTTTCCTTGATCTTGAGTGGCACGTTTATTTTCGTACCTAACTGTAAAGCTTTTTGATGGGAAAGTGCTAAGCGCTCCCCTATAATTACGGAAGTCGGTGTTGTTTCTCTACCTACGCTCACTAAATGCTGCAACTGGTGCATTTCACGTCTGGTTCCCCAAACGACGCAGCGATACCCTTTCAATATAAAATGACAAGTAATAGTACGATATGCTATTTGTGGACACTCGAATTTCTGCCGTCATCGTCAATGTTGGCGTAGCCATGACGTTTCGCATAAAGTGCAAATGTGATAACATCACGACCGCGCACAGTATGCTGCTCGGGTGAGGGAAAACATGGGAGGGTGAGCCTGGAAAGATGGCTGCCTTGTGCACCTCTGCCTTCTCGCGTGCTTAAGAAATGAAAACGTGGAGATGTGCGCGTGTTAGGGAGTGGGAGACAAGGGGGCAGAGCAGAGCGAGTCCCTTTCTACCGCGGTCACCGTAGTGCATGGCGAGGATAAGCGTGGCAGGGTGCATGCTCTATTCCTAATAGTTCTGGCAATATTGGTGAACTGGGACCGTAGCGCATTCTTCCGCCTGTCGCGTAAGTGCCGCTATGTGCAAATTTTGCTGTGTATGATGTTTTTGTTTCTCCCATCTTTTCAGGAGACTGCCCCAACAGTGGCAAATATGAACTACAGGGGTTTGAAACCAACGAGGTTCCTTATCGTCCTGTTTATCCTGATCCTTATTAATAGAAGTGAGTGTTGTCTGATGGAATTTTGGAGCTCGCTCGTCCATTGTTGTAGCTATTTCATGTCCTCGTTTTATTATTGCGAAAGCAAATAAATGAACACTCCAGGCGCATTTTCCCCGTCACAGTCGACGTCACTTTGATATTCCAATAAAGTCCAAGGGCGATACCACCGTTGCCGCACGTCGTATGCTGTATGGAGAAGTGGAAGCACACGAGGGAAGCTGGCGATCGCGGCTCGATCTCGTCGTGGTGGGAGGGAGGGAGAGAGGGAAGAAGGAGGCGGGGAGCTCCTGCCGCAACTGTGTTTGTCGTGACCGGGCGTAAGGAAATCGGACGGTCGCGGCTCAATTTCGTGCGCCTCATATAGAAGAAAGCGGGCTGGCAGCGTGGGAGGGAGGGGAGGGGGCTGGAACTCCCCTTACAAGGGCGTACTTTGCACCACTGCGCGCTCCGCATCTTGAAAGGGAGCTGCAGACAGCTCATACTTTTCTGCGCTCTGTGTTCTCGCCGCTCTCGCATTGAAGCGATAGGCCGTACGAAGGTCACTTCGCTAGTTGATGTTGCTGCGCCTGCTCACGCAAGCGTCCACCGTATTACAGCGATTGTCCGCGCTTATCGAGTTGATGTGTTCATGTTCGGCTTTGCGCGTTCGCACCATGCTTGTTAAATCACTTAGTAAGCGAATCTTTTCATGTTTAAACGGACGATAAAACAACTATCGTTACTATCGTTACTAGCTGTCTACTAATTTGCTACCGCAATCAATGCTTCGCGTTTCGGCCGAAAGTGCGTCATTTTTTGTTGCATTCTCGGTTTCCTAAATGCCGTCCACTCTCACAGCAGGATCCGATTCATGTGTGCGCGTGTATACTTCAGCGAAGTAGCAACCTCCAGGATGCGGTGATCGTAATACAGCCCTTCTTCCGTACATCTACATGTGGCCTCCTCGTGGTTCTTGAAGATGGCAAGGTCTACACACGCGTCCCTTGATGCGCTATTCCCCGCTCTATTTGGAAAGTGTGGGTCAGCCAGTAGTGTCAGTGCGCGTTTTCATCGAGCGAGCTGATGGCGTTTCTTTCCTTTGAAGTGAGCTTGTAACTCAATGCCGGACGAATGTCATTGAGGTCAATGTCAATGGCACAATGACAAGCATGCTTCGAAACCAACCGCAGTGGGAGAAAGATTCGGCGAAAGCTATAAACAATACACGTCGCCGACCACGCACGGCAACATACATCCATACCGAAATATAGACGTTATCCAAATGACGATGCAGATCGCCTATTCGAAACGCCGGAAGTCTGCACAGCGTTCTATTCCCTAACTGAAAGCACAGCGCCCGGACAAGACAGGCTCCCAAATGAAATCCTCAGAGACCTGAAGGACGACTCGATAGAATTCCAAACGGCTATTTATTATAGCCATTGCAAAGCGGGAACACTATCCAAGGAATATAATCGCGGAAACGTTTTACTGTTACGAAAACCCTACGTGCCTGCAAGCCTCACCAACATGCGAGCCACATGCCTGGCGTGTTGTCTGAGGCACTCCTCAAGCATCGGTCCTATCTCGTCTTCTTTTTTGCGTCGCCATGAAAAGCCTACCAGAAAGTCGATAGATCTCCCATGTGTTCGTTATGCAATATATCACGCAATATACGCTCTCCCTGCAAGGGGAGCTGCACTATGTCACCGTATACTCCGACGAGTACCGCCTGGACTACTCCTCCAAACAATCCGAGCTCCTCGCGCTCAAATACAAATCCGGAGGAAGAAGCATAGGAAGAGAGGCCATTTAAATGATCATTAACAAAAACCTTTACCCAGAGTCCCAATACTCTGCATATAACGCATTCACATGAAAGTTAATGGCTGCAATAAGCACGCTATAAACGCACGAACAGAAACTATGTTGATATTCCAGCCTAGCTCGTATCATCAGCAGAAAGAACGCTAATGAACCTATCTTATGTAAAGCGTCCAGACAAGTTCTTCTCCTTCCTCCAGGCACGGAAACGAAGATTCTATTACCCATTGGCATCCACAACGTCAGAGACGAAATATTTGAAGCAAACCGACATGCGCAAACCAAGCGTCGACCACACAAGAGCACGCATAGCAACTCTTAGAAGATTGCAATATGTCGTGACGACAACCAACAGTCAACAAACACGCGTAAAGTCCGTACCTGGGCAAATAAGGGTGCCTCCTATACCGTGTGACATCCACCAGGAATATCAATTGGGCAGCAGAAAAGCACGAGTCAAAGCGATATAAAGAGAATATGGCACTCTTTCGACTTCATGCTGGACAGATGCGTACAAGTACCGCAGAAGGGACGGCTTAATAATTAGCGTGGCAGGGCAGCGACAGTACGAACTGTTATCCGCCTCTGTTCGCACGTACAACGTCATGGCAGCTGATGAGGCTGCCATCGCCCACGGTAAGGAGACGGATGAGGAAATCTATATTCTTATGGACTGTCAAACAGTGTATCGAACCTAGGCAGATGGTCATCTGCATAATCTACCACGCGATATCCTCAATCGCATCAACGAAACACTTCGCACCTAAAAATCTAATAAAGGCACAAGAAGCAGTCAGCGCAAACCCTCGTGCACACGCGATAGCGGATGTCTCTACAGTTGGTCACTGCAAGGCTCCTGAAGGCCCCAATCCACAAGTACTAGACACCTAGTGCAGCCAACACTTACCAGAGTTCAAGTCACAGCCCGGAGGCAACCCGAGACCAACACCTATCCTCAAACCAGGCTCCTTCGCGCGATGTACCCTCCCTTTATCAATAACGCTGTGCTTTCTGTACAGAGCGAGCTACTATATGCCATATACCATGCGCCTGAAAACAACTCCTAATAACTCGCCTAATCGAAACGCAACGCGAGAGCGGTGCCGGATGGTGCGGACCACTTCGCCATTGAAGGATTACCGAAAGCTGATTGCTACATCCGAAAGTACGTGCACTGGCGCTGGGTCCCTGGACTGAAGGCGCCATCCACCATGCGGATGACCCCACTGCTTGCGCAATAAGAATGAAGTTTTTTCTCTCTCACGGCACGTAATTTGTGGCGGGTTCGAAAGCTAGCCAAGCCGATATAACCGATTGCTTTATTGCGCGCTGTATTCTTGCGCGCCTAGTTCGCGTTGAAGCAGAAGGCAGCACGAAGAGAAATTCGCTCGCTTCTGTCTGTGCTCTTCAACCCGCGAGCGAGCTGACAGCGAGCGTCCGGATTCATTGATTGAAATGTATGCCTGTGCGTGCGTCATAATGTGCTTGTTAATTAAATTAGTAAGCGACTGTTCACAGCACTCCGTACAGGTGATAAAACGACTAACCACTCTGTTCATAGCTGTCTCACAATTCGCCATCGCAATATGATCGGCAGTTTGTGCAATGCTGTGATTTTCTGTTTAGTAGTGGCAATAAATGTGCACGCTAATGGTGCGTTCTGTTTTCCAGGACCGAGGAACAAAGACGTGGTAGCCTCTATCAGGACATGTTCAGCAGTAGCTGCATGAGCGGGAGCTATACCACTTCCGTTTTTCCGAACCACCATATGCTACCTACTTCACCTGCTTGACTTATTTGCGAATGTGTTGCAAGCTCCTCTCCTTCTTTAATGCAGTTCACATGGCACTAGCTTCTATTGGTGATCTGTGCACAAAAAACTGATGCGAATAAAGCTGAACTTTGCTTCAGGCCAACCCGCCGAGAGCATTAATTGCTTAATTAATGCGAAGCCGCGGCAGTCGCTTAGTGGCTCTAGTGTAGCAATTTATTGCAGGAGGACAGCGGATTAAACATTGGCCGAACGGGCAGCAACGACCGCGTCTCGATGGGGGCTAGACCAAAAACACAGAGTGCTACGCACAGGCGAAGAATAAATAACCGGAGGTGGTCTATGCTAGCAGGAATGCCCCCTACGGAATTTATCTTTTTCAAAATCGTGGTTTTTCCAAGTAGAGCCCTAAAATATCATCTTTTACGTGGAAGCATTTCAACGGCTACGCATCGAGAAAAGGCGTCCGGCCGTCCGTCTCGTAAGACGATCGCTTTCGAGGTAGAGCCCGCAGCGGCGTACTGCACCTCGCTTCAACACGAAATAAGGGCCGAGAACACGGCGTACACGGAGCTATCAGCACTTTGCGCACTCTGCCCATCCCAAGTCGCTTCGAAGATATGGTCCGCTTGACCACCTCACATGCAGCCTCTGCTGGAGTACGGTTCATCACGGTTGGTATTTGGCTGCATCGAGAGGAGACAGCGTTATCGACTACATCTATGTAAAAGTCTACAAAGCGTGACACCGTTAAATTACGTCGCGTATTACAGCGCGCATCGGCCAGTGCTCATCTTCACAGAGGCAGTGGCATCATCCAAACGAACCTTCATATATTATGAGTGACCGCTGCTACTACTCGCCTCTTCTCCGTCGTCTAATGTTTGTCTCATTTAACATTTCTGTGTTGCAACCGCGCTTCTCGGTTTAACGATTCTTTCGAAATTGTACCAAACACAGCAGCATAGTACAACGAAACAGCGGGTGATGAGTATCACGTGCTTTCGCGTCGCTTAGATAGCTGGCTCAGGAGATTCGGCGTGTAATTCTTTTTCGCTTTAGGTACTTTGAAGCAATCTCGAGAGAAATGGACGCAGAGCTCCACACAGGGATTTTATTCAAGGAATGGTAAAGAGGTCCGCCTACTATTCCGCATGAGGATAAATACATTTTGCAAACGTGTATAATATTGTAGAACTCTTAATGGCGTCACCCGCTTCGCTTCGGCAAAAATTTCAGTAGCACTTCACAGACAGCTTTAGTGCAAGGGTATGCCTGTAGTGATTTATATTCTGTAGGTCTGTGAGCTAGCACCAAAGGATAATGGTAAATGGCGCATATTTTCAGGACTAGATGTGGCAAATAAAATTCGTTCTTCGAAAGCTGTTGCTTAGGGATCTCAGTGATGGTCACTTGACTGAAGCAGCTGTACTATCGCCTCAGCAGTTCGCATTTCTTATTAAAAACCAACAAAAAAGGCGCATTCAGCATCACAGATTTAATCTGACATTGCATATTTTCCATGCGGCTAAATACAGCTTTTTTTAAAGAGACGAACCCTACATTTGTTAGCTTGTTTGTCCTTGTGTAGAGAAACAGCGTGATGTGGGGAGGTGCGCTGTACTCTGTACGGCAGCTACATTGAATGAGGCCTAGTATTACAAATGAGCTCATTGCGTTCTCTCAGTGCGTGATTGTATAGAGCTAGATTAAATTTATTATGCCTCTTGGACAAAAGCGCGCAGAATATGTAGGTTGGTCTGCAAGGTTCATCTGGTTGAGATAATTTACGTACCTTCGGTGGTGCTATTGTGAATCACGCCCACAGTGGCGCAGAAAGGTGGCCGATTATCCGACAGTAGAATGGCCTTGAATAACTTCTTGATCAACATTCATTTATGTTATATTCTTCGGGAAATCCACTGATTTACCTTCTTGTCTACTGCAGCCATGTGTATATTTGACAGCGACTTCATATTTCTTGTCTTAATGGGTTTCGCCACATTAGTACTTTGTCACACTACGCTTGCACTCCACAAGAATGGCCTAGTTTTTCGCGAACCTGCGCCCTTCCTGTGGTCTTAGTTTGTAAGGGCGCACATAATGGCTGCTGTACTGAATTTATACATCACTGTGTACTATTGCAGACTTGAATAACAATGTGATGCATACAGACTGCCGAATGTTATAAATTCTGACAAGCGGAACCGAAGATGACAGAGGTTTAGCAAGATCAGTGAACGTAGTTTCCTGGTCCGTATCAGACAGGACATTTGTTGTCTTTCTTTTCGATGTTGTTGAAAGCTGACCGAGTGGCGACAGTCTTACGGTGGTCCGCGTCTCTTACATAATAGCCACGTCAGCATGACGGCTTGAAAAAGCCGGTCATGGTCGCATGGCATCTCGAAAGACCTTGTATGCGAGGCGTGCCCGACGATAAGCGTAGTCACTAAAGCGCGTCGCATCAGCAAGATCAGCATTTACGTCACTCGAGTTAGGTTTTCTTGTGTGCTTTCCTAGCACCGCACAGTCCGATAACTAATAATTCAGTGCGTTTGGACAAAGCTACAGCATCTGTGTGTAATTAGCTGTGTTTCTGCATTTCAGGCGAATTGTACTGTTTGAGGGCACACGCTTTATTCACATCACAGCCGTGGTGCTTGCAGCGTACGGCTGACAAATCAAAAGTCAATTTTATGCTGAACATCCATATTGACGTTCAGCCACAGCGCACGTCTTTGGCTTCGACTCTGCCTCACTGATATTTCTTGCTTACCAGAAGAAAAGTGGAAACGCACTTCTCGTGAAAACACTCTGGTAAGGAGACAGAATGTCTCACAGAATTTTCACCTCATGCTTATAATAAGAAGGAATAAGGGTGGTCATCAGTGGCAATCATCTCAACAACTTCCAGGTTTCTCCCGACTTTGTCCAGTTCAATAACGCTGGGGACACATTCATTCAAACAATCATTTTAGGACCTTCAGCAAGAAAGTTTAGTGTAGGTTATATAATGTTATCCAGAATAATAATATAACGCAGGCAAATGTACTGTTCATTAACATTTCACAAGATCAAGAATTCATGATAGGGAGTCAACTCCTTGAGCGTGTAAAGGTGCAAGATTAGGTTATTTTGTTCAGACCGTGTTCATGTGACGCAAATTTACAGAACATTGAAAATGGGCCGGATTGCATAGGGCCACCGTTGCCAAATAGTGACAGGGCGCTGACCACTGTGACTGAAAGGAAAAGTGTAGAATCATTCCAATTATCAAGTACTATTGTATGGAGCAGAAACTTGGAGGTTAACTATGATGCTTATGAATACGGTAATGACCGCTCAAACAAGCGATGGAACGAAAATTATGAGGCCTAAGGTGAAGAAAGACGAAGAGATTGGTGCGGATTCGTGAGCAAATCAGGGTAGCGGTAATTGTATTTAAGAGTACACATAGGAGCTTGTCAGATGGCGTAATTCATAGGGCAGATAATTGGTCGTACATTAAAAATAAAAGAGTTAGTTCTAGGGGAAAGGAAGTATTGTCGAAGACGTCGGAAAATTAGGTGGAGTATTAAATCAAAAACATTCAGGCATAACTTGGGATCAGCTAGCGCAGGTAATGGGTAGTTTCAGTTCACTGTGAGAGGTCTTCATCATGCAGTGAACATAAAAGTACACTACGGGCGCTTTGCAACCTACAAAATTCTTCCAGAATTTTCATGGATGTTGCCCTTGAGTCGCAGTTAGCTCCGTACGGTGAGACCGCATTCGCATGTTTACAGAACGGCGTCGGGAACCGCTTGGTAACCACTACCCCACCTAGACGGTTTTATATGTGCAGCGATTGTTTTGAAAAAAGTGTATCAGTGCCTCAACATACACGATTTCGACAATCCTCTTGCAGAACCAGCTAGAATGTCGAACGACTATATGATTAGTGTAGGGTGCTGTGTGATATTCTGGCGTGCACTTCAGAGTGTGTATTATGGCAACGTTGACGCTGACCATCGCGGTGGTGTTGACTGATTAGCCTTGACTTCTATGAAGGAGTTGTGATAAGTTGTGAAATGTTGAGATAAGGTAGTTGTGGTCCTGAAGTTACAAAGCAATGATTTTTAACCCTTGTCCAAAATTGATGAGTAGGCGCTTTGTACATCATGCGACTGTCGGAATACGGCACCCTGAGTCTGAAAAACAAATTCTTTATCTTCTGCTCGGCATCGTCGTATCATATCAGCAAAGAACAAGCCAAGAAGAGGCGAAGGATGCTGATACGATGTCAAATTGCGATATACAGCCAAACGAGGAGGTTTGGATGTTAAATCTTTCGGTCACAATTTGGTAATGTTCGTAGCCGCGGCCTCTTTTAGTGTTTATTCTTTAAGGCTGCTGTCACAGCTATCCGTGCCCTCCGCAGTGATCCTATACGAAGGGATTGCGCGTTTCGTAGTTGCTAGGTGGTCGACAACATCATCGACCAGCATGCTCACGGTACTGGCTGCTGACGGAGCTGATATTGAGTGGACGCGCGACATTACAACCGCACCTCCAACCCTGTACAGTGTTTTCGCATTTCGCCGCCATCAAAATGCGCCGCCGTGGCCGGGATTCGATCTCGTAACCTTCGAATGCTGAGCAAGAGGTCGCGGGATCGAATCAGCCAAGGCAGCCGCCGTTCGATGGGGGCGAAGTGAGAAAACGCCTGAGTGCTTAGACGTCGGTGCGCGTTAAAGAACCCCAGATGCTGCCAATGTCCGGTGTGCGCCACATCGGTGTACCCCATAAGCATATCGTGGTTTGGCACGTAAAACCACATAATTTAATTTTAACCGTGTGAAACGCGTTCACATGGATACCGATGAATGTACGAGTGGTGAACCCGTTGCCTTGAGGCAATACTAACGATATATTATGGAGCTTTTTTTATTCAGGTATATAATTAGTATCGAAAAAAAGACATTTATTCGCTGTGTGATATCGTGGTCGTGGTGATGATGTATGCAGGCGGGGTTAGCCTGACAGACCTGAAGGCAATTTCTCCGACTTTGCGCCTGTTTCAGCGTCAAATATGGCACAATCTGTTGACCAGTCCTGTCTCGCAGAGATATGAGAAGGATGGGTAGTACTTCCACTGTAATTATTTTTACGGCGGTGAGGTGAATGGGCAAGCGCGGTTGCGCTTGTCGGCGCTGTAGAAGGCGCCCGGAAAAGGAATCTGTTGAATAAGAGTCTGCAGTGATTTGCCATGAGTACAAAGCTTCAATCACATATGCATGATGCGCGATCATGCTATCAGTTGACCACACTTCTTTCATTTCTTGTCTTTTTTCCCAGGTTTATGTTATCTACGCTCTCGTGCCTTAAGTTAAATGATTTGCCACTTCGTTTGCAGCCTTATCTCAGCGTAAAAGCCTTTTGGCTAAAAAATTGCGTATGAACAGGGCAGGTTAGTAAATTCCGCCTCCTGAAGTTTCTTTCAGCATAAGTTTTCTTAGTAAATCAGTTGCTCTTTGAGACTCGTCTCGTCACTTCATGTCCGTGTATTTTGGGGCATATCACTCTTAACTTAACCTTCAAATTAGCTGCCTTCTTAACCTTGAAGCTGCCTCTTAACCTAAAAATTAGCTGCTTTCCTTTTCAGACCCTCTAATCACCCTAAAAGTCCAGTAATTTTTTTTATTGTGACAAATGCTCAACACTGTTCGCGGTAAATAAGTTCACATTGACGAAAATTTGTACTTATTATGCCAAAAGACAACGTTCACATGGCAGGGATCTCATTGTAGAATACGTTAATATCTGCAGGTAAACTCAACACTACTGCGAGATACTTTCAAGAATATAAAAAAAAAAATTCAAGTTTTGCCTGAAAGGCGAAGCATCAGTTGCGATAGCAAATTAGAAGACAGCGGTACAAAACAGGGATAGTAATTCTATTGCCGGTGTAAACATGGAAACGTAGATACACCAACTAAATCAACAAGCATCGTGTCACGCGCGCCCAGAGAAGAATCAACACATCCGACTAGATGACCACGTGAACTCGCTGTCAACACGTTGGCTTGAGAGAGCGCGAAAGCAGCAGCGACTGAAGTGGCTTTCGTGTTGTCCATCTCTTCAACGAAAATTTAGTTGAGTTAGACGATTGATGCGTCGCAATTTACCTACTTCTCTCGATTACTACACGTTCTCGGTAAACATATTATAGTGCTGTTTGTAAACATCGTTTTGTATAATAATAAAGATACCATCTATTGAACTGATCTATATGCATGTTGGCCCTTTAATTATTTGATTCTCAATATCATTTCTTTTTTTAAATTGCCTTCATTCTCTTTCACTGTAGCTGTCAGAGTAAGATTGCAAGCTTACTAGTTACATGAAGTCGCAGAAAAAGAGAGAGAGATAGTGGGAGAAAGGTGAAGGAAAGTCAGGGATGGTAAGCAGATATCTCCATTGCCTACCCTGCACCGGGAGAGGGGCAAAGGTATGCGGTAGATTAGAGAAAAAGAATGATAAAAGAATAAGAAAGCACACACACACATGCACAATACAGGACTGTTTCCGTTAGCGCTTCCGCACAGTCTGCGAAGGAGGTCGACATTCAGCCAAAGACGAAAGGAGCTCTTTCTGTATTCTAGACCTGTAAAATATTTTGTGTAAGAGATCAACCTCATTGCTTGTTTAATTGATTTCTTCATTGATTGATAAATGGCAAGCTTAAGTGTTTCAGGTTACATAAGCTGTTATGAAACTCTCGCAGTCGCAACCTTTCCCGATCGCCACAATATACATAAAATGGGCCCTTCACGTTGGTATGTAACCGTGACAACACAATTTCGCTATCATTGGCACATGAAGAGACATTTTTCATTAAAATATGTTCACCCATCTTTGAAAAAAACGTACATTCGACCGCGTCCCCCATGCAATATTAAGGTTGCACTTGTGCTTCTTGGTGCTGCTGTGAAGTCGAGGGTCCGTGTGTCGAAGAAGGCTTCAAGGAAGGTGCCGTGTCATGCGCCAAGAGAAACAAAGGCCCCGAGCGAAGTTTAAGAGACGAAAACAATGACCAATGCTTCCCCTACCCAAATATGGGAGTAAGCGAATGTTGTGCTGGGTGCGCGTGACCTTCGTCACGGTTAAGTAAAATACATGTAATGGTGCCGAGAAAACTATGATTTGGGCGAGCTGGTTCATGGCTATTCAAAAGGCGCAACGCGACTGGGACGGAGACAAAGTAATACAAACCACAACACGAGCGCTGCCTCCGACTTGAGGATCTTGCAAATTCGCCCACAATGTCCCCAGGACGGCTGAAGAACAGGAAAGATGGCTTGGACTTCTAGAGCAACTACCTTGCGTTTGATGCAATATGAGGTCATTCTGGACCGGCATGTAGAAACAGCAATCAAGCTTGCACAAACCAAGGCTGGATCAGTGCGAAGAAGTTCCAGAGAGAAAAGGGCCCAATGTAGAAAAAATGTGCTGCAGTAAAGCATTGATTTGGGCAAGTTTATTCATGTCTATTCAAAAGGACAACCTTGCATCAAGCACAAGGTTGCCCGACTAGAAGTCCAAGCCATCTTTGGTGTCCTTCAGTCGTCCTGGGGACATTGTAGGCGAGTGTGCAAGATTGTTAAGTCGGACTCTGCGCTTGTGTTGTGGTTTGTGTTACTTTGTGTCAGTCGGAATGCGCCTTATGAATGGTGAGGAATTGCTTCGGCCTCCCGCTCCCTCTGCTCGGGTTCTACTTCTCGTTGCTGTTGGATTGCCTGACTCCACGTGGCTCTAACGGCTGGATCAGCGCGCCGAGAGCAAGCCCTATCTCAAGCGTGTTCTCGATGCCGCTCGTCGAAGGCTTCCCGTTCCCAGGGGAACGCACAACGCGTGGCCGTCCCATCCGTTTTCCGAGACTGAACTCAACGGAAACGAAGCCGGCACAGCGAGCGCGATATCCTTTCATGCCGTTTTTCCCCGGTGGAAGCGAAACGGCTGTGACTGCACGTGCCCATGGCGCGAGTGCGTTCCTGTGCCAATGGCATCTTTGCTAATGACTCAGTAAATGCAAGCTTTGCTTGAAAAGATTTATAATCAAAGGAACATGAACGAATTTTACAAACAGGGCTGAAGCTATCGGAGTACACCAGATGATAAAGCCTTTCATGTCCGAGCCTCTTTTTAAAAGCAGTCCAGATTCGCTTTTAAGCATTTTATGTCGTGTATTTCCCTGTTTCTACCGTCGAGGGAAGTCTCTGACCACCCAGAAACGCCGAACCCATCAGAATATATACCGGCGCCAGTGTTACACCCTTTTGCCGAACATCCACCCTTTTGCTGGCTCTCTTTTCTACAGCGTTGTACAATACCAGGCAACCACGTGGTAAATTGTGAACGTGTCGTCAACGCCGTTCCTGGGGAGTCGTTGACAATGGCGGTTTCATTAATTAGTGGCCACTTCGTGACGGTCGATCTATCACAATCGGGAGATGGCGTTCGTGGTACTCGGAGGGTGGCGTTGTCGCCTTGGATTGCGCTGTTACTGTTTACATACCACAGTAAGCGCCAGGTCCAGTCGTAGCCCGCACGGGCACTCGTCTTGCCTGTTTGCTCCGGGCGATAGAGAAGCCGATGATACGCATCATAATTGCTTCAACGTAAGACTCAGGTGACACTCATTGACTCCGCCTTTCGTAAATGATGAAGCGTGAATAGAACGCGAGACAGCTGCACGTCTGCCGGTGAAGCTTGCTTTTATCGGAGGGATCGCCAGGTGCACCGCCACCTGATAATGGATCAGGATGCCGAGTCCTCGTATTGCTCAAAGCCATGGGACCGCAACTTCCAAGGATAAAGATCTGTTGGTAGGTGTGCTGCGACTGGAATGCATAAGTGCAAGATTACATGTTCCAAGGAGCAACCATTGTCAGCCACACACAATGCCGCGAGCGCCACATATAAGCGACTCTCATCGCCAGACTACAAATTTAAAAAAATCCAACAACCCCTATCTAAAAGAAAATCTTGCGACCCAAAGTGGACGTTGACGCGGACAGTTACCAAGAAACTTCAAATTATGAGTCCTCCCAAATAGACACAAACGGGGTTTACTTATTGAAGCTAAGTAATCATGAATTAGAGCTTCCACAGATCAGGAAGTCGAAGCTAGAAGTGGCCTTAATGAATTCAAATGTATGCTGTATGCAACACTGTATCCAAACTGTATGCAAAATTCAAACTGTATGCAACACTGATCCTGTCTTCCTTCCACTTCCCACTTAAATTTTCCACTTCAAATTGTGGATCTAATCTGATTCGAAACGGGTAACAACTTAATAAAAAATTCTGGTACTCGTTACGCCTCCCAAGCATTCAACGCGCAACTAAGTTGAGTACAAATGGAATACAAAAGAACAAAACAAATTTCAATCCGTCTTTCTGATTTTGTTTAATTCTCAGGTATCAAACATACTCCTTCAGACGAGCTCGAGGGGGTCGCGCCTTCCGGGGCTTTCGCAAGGTGCGGTTTCGAAGAAGGCAAAAGCCGCTACTTTGCCTGTCGCAACTCGTAGCCGCAACGCAAGAACAGCAGCCCCCATGTCCTCGGAGAGAGGTACCTTCGCAGATCCCGGTGCGCTAGGTAGTTGCCTTTCTTCGGCACCGCGAGTAAATGGCTATTGCAGCAGCCTACAGGATGCTTCCCTTTCTGCCTCTGCTTACATTGACATTTACGCAATCCAATTAGGCGACCGTTACTACGCCTGAATCTTCCCGAGACTATAAGTGTCGCGACGCCGATCCTCAACTACAGCAAACACCTAAGCTTGGGATTTAACCTGCTTCTCTTTTTCAGTCTCCGGCTGGATCCTGACCTTCGCGCATTTGTTTGTTGTCGCCTAGATGCTTCCACCTCGACAGCCTTTCTGTTATTTTGCCTAGGCCTTTAGTGTTTGGCATTATTCTCACATGTACTTGAAGTTTCGTTACCTTCTCTGGTTTTACAAACCATGTATGACCTATTGGAATATACATTGGTGACCCTTTCTGGCAGGTTGGTTGAAATGACCGCCGCTGCACGCACTTAGCCTAAAGGGCCCCATATTTCTTGTGCGGCAAAACCATCGCTCCCTTCGGCGATGGCCTTCCCGTAGCTTCCTAACACGTTTACTCACACGTTTACTAACGACACACACGTCTACTAACACGTTTTACTCATCACTGCGAGCAGCTGCCTCGTGAACATTTCCATGTTCCTCTGACGACTGCTCAATAGGGGACATGCCTATCCGTCCCTGAGTCTCGTCCCGTGTTTTCGTTTTCAAAGCTCCCACATTGGAATACGACCTATTCGAAGAGCAAGTGCTGACTTGCTCAGGCAGACTGCCCGAAATTGCCGCCTCTGTATACGCCTGACTGTTCAGTGAAAGCTGCCGCTTAAAAGGCTTCAAAAGCGGCAGATACTAATCGGAGCCCTCAATTGTGGCAAACGCCCCACGCTTCATCCAGCTCCTGACCACGTGGCCTATTGCTCCAAGGTTGAATCAAACAAATCTCTTCCGTGCCTCCAACGAGCGTACACTGTCAGCGGGTGCCTTCATTTCTTTCGCTACTTTAGGTGCGGCGCCCTCTTTCGCGTTATGCGTGTCGGGAAAATTTGAAGTCTCCGGTTTATAATTCCTATGGAAAAACTTATTACCCTCTTTCTTATGTGTACCGGGGTGATTTGAAGTCTCGTTTAAAATTCCTACGGAAAGACTTGTTACCATCTTTCTTCTTAAGTCATCATCATCATCATCATCATCCGCCTGGCTACGCCCACTGCAGGGCAAAGGCCTCTCCCATAATTCTCCAACTGCCCCGGTCATGTACTAATTGTGGCCATGTTGTCCATGCAAACTTCTTCATCTCATCCATCCACCTAACTTTCTGCCGTACCCTGCTACGCTTCCCTTCCCTTGGAATCTAGTCCGTAACCCTTAATGACCATCGGTTATCCTCCTTCCTCATTACATGTACTGCCCATGCCCATTTCTTTTTCTTGATTTCAACTAAGATATCAATACCTCGCGTTTGTCTCTCACCCAATCCGTCCTTTTCTTATTCCTTAACGTTACACCTATCATTCTTCTTTGCATAGCTCCCTGCGTCGTTCTCAATTTCAGTAGAACCATTCTCGTAAGCCTCCAGGTTTCTGTCCCGTACGTGAGTACTGGTAAGACACAGCTGTTATATACTTTTCTCTTGAGGGATAATGGCAACCTCCTGTTCATGATCTCAGAATGCCTGTCAAACGCACCCAAGCCCATTCTTATTCTTCTGATTATTTCAGTCTCATGATCCGGATCCGCCCTCACTACCTGTCATAAGTAGATGTATTCCCTTACCACTTCCAGTGCCTCCCTACCTATCGTAAACTGCTGTTCTCTTCCGAGACGGTTAAACATCACTTTAGTTTTCTGCATATTAATCTTTAGACCCACCCTTCGGCTTTGCCTGTCCAGGTCAGTGAGCATGCATTGCAGTTGGTCCCCTGAGTTACTAAGCAAGGCAATATCATCAGCGAAGCGCAAGTTACTAAGGTATTCTCCATTTACCCTTATCCCCAATACTTCCCAATCCAGGTCTCTGAATACCTCCTGTAAACATGCTGTGAATAGCATTGGGAAGATCGTACCTCCCTGCCTGACGCCTTTCTTTATTTAGATTTTGTAGCTTTCTTTATAGAGGACTACGGTGGCTGTGGAGCCGCTATAGATATCTTTCAGTATTTTTACATACGGCTCGTCTACACCCTCATTCCGCAATGCCTCCACGACTGCTGAGGTTCCGACTGAATCAAACGCTTTGTTGTAATCAATAAAAGGTATGTATAAGGGTTGGTTATATTCCGCACATTTCTCTATCACCTTATTGATAGTGTGAATATGGTCTATTGTTGAGTAGCCTTAACGAAACCCTGCCTGGTTCTGTGGTTTACGGAAGTCTAAGGTGTTCCTGATTCTATTTGCAATTACCTTAGTAGATACTTTGTAGGCAACGGAGAGTAAGCTGATAGGTCTATAATTTTTCAAGTCTTTGGCGTCCGCTTTCTTATGGATTAGTATTATGTTAGCGTCTTTCCAAGATTCCGGTACGCTCGAAGTCATGAGGCATTGCGCATACAGGGTGGCCAGTTTTTCTAGAACAATCTCCCCACCATCCTTCAACAAATCTGCTGTTACCTGATCTTCCCTAGTTGTCTTCCACCTTTGCATAGCTCACAAGGATTTCTTTACTTCTTCCGGCGTTACTTGTGGGATTTCAAGTTCCTCTAGATTATTCTATCTTCCAGTATCGTCGTGGGTGCCACTGGTATTGTATAAATCTCCACAGAACTCCTCAGCCACTTGAACGGTCTCATCCATATTAGTGATGATATTACCGGCTTTGTCTCTTAGCGCATACATCTGATTCTTGCCTATTCCGAGTTTCTTTTTCACTGCTTTTAGGCTTCCTGCGTTCCTGAGGGCATGTTCAATTCTATCAATATTATATTTCCTTATGTCAGCTGTCTTACACTTGTTGATTAACTTGGAAAGTTCTGCAAGTTCTATTCTAGCTGTAGGGTTAGAGGCTTTCATACATTGCCGTTTCTTGATCAGATCTTTCATCTCGTGCGATAGCTGACTGGTATCCTGTCTAATGCAGTTGCCACCGACTTCAATGGCAGACTCCTTAATGATGCCCATAAGATTGTCCTTGATTGCTTCAACACTGAGTTCCTTTTCCTGTGTTAAAGCCGAATACCTGTTCTGTAGCTCGATCCGTAATTCCTCTATTTTCCCTCTTACCACTAACTCATTGATCGGCTTCTTATGTACCAGTTTCTTCCGTTCTCTCCTCAAGTCTAGGCTTATTCGAGCTCTTACCATCCTATGGTCACTGTAGCGCACCTTGCCGAGCACGTCGACATCTTGTATGATGCCAGGGTTAGCGCAGAGTATAAGGTCTATTTCATTTCTAGTATGGTCATTCGGGCTCCTCCACGTCCACTTTCGGCTATGCCGCTTGCGGAAGATGGTATTCATTATCCGCATATTATTCTGTTCTGCAAGGTCTACTAATAACTCTCCCCTGCTATTCCTAGTGCCTATGCCATATTCCCCCATGGCCTTGTCTGCAGCCTCCTTCTTGCCTATATTGGCATTGAAGTCGCCCATCAGTACAAGTATATATTGTAGTGACCTTACCCATCGCCGATTCCGCGTCTTCATAAAAGTTTTCGACTTCCTGGTCATCATGATTGGATGTATGGGCGTAGGCCTGTACGACCTTTAATTTGTACTTCTTATTAAGGTTCACAACAAGACCTGCCACCCTCTCCTAATGCTATAGAGTTCCTGTACGTTACCAGCTATATTCGTATTAATCAGGTATGCGACTCCTAGTTCTCGCCTCTCCGCTAAGCCCCGGTAGCATAGTACGTGCCCACATTTTAGCACTGTATATGCTTCATTTGTCTTCCTCACTTCACTGAACCCTATTATATCCTATTTACTGCCCTCTAATTCCTCCAATAGCACTGCTAGACTCGCCTCACTAGATAACGTTCTAGCGTTAAACGTTGCCAGGTTCAGATTCCAATGGCAGCCTGTCCGGATCCAGGGATTCTTAGCACCCTCTGCTGCGTCGCAGGTCTGACCGCCGCCGTGGTCAGTTGCTTCGCAGCCGTTGGGGACTGAGGGCCGGGGTTTGATTGTTGTGTTCATATGGGAGGTTGTGGCCAAGTACTGCACCAGGGTGGCCAATCCTGCTCTCGTGAGGGAGTGCGTTACCAGTTCTGGTCACCGGGATCAGGCCTCACTCCAGGCCTGTTTGTGCACTTTTATCAACACGCGGATTTTTTTTTTAATCCGGTGGAAAATGGCGCGGCACCGGGATTGGAACCACGGTTCTCTTGCACGCGAGGCGGATACTCTACCTCTGCGGCACCGCTGCACGTGCCGGGGTAATTTGAAGTCTCCCGTTTAAAATTCCTATGGAAATATTTATTAGTTACCCTCAAGCTTCCCGGAGCGAAATCCCGCTTTTTCGCTTCTCTCTGGTGGGCGCGGCGTACATCGAAAGCTTCGGTGCGTCCAGTAATTCTCGGTGAGTTCTGCAGCTCTTTCTTCTTGCCTTTCGAAGAAGGCGTGAAGTGCTAAACGGAAGTGTCTGAACAAACACTTCTTACCCTGTCGTTGTCTCGCGCACTTTCATCGGACAAGCTGTTCATGAAACACCTAGCGACACCAAACGGGATCAGCGCTTGTAATCGCTTGGTCCACGAATTGTTTTTCGTTTACATTATTTCTATTCAATTCGCTGTCTCTGTTTCTCTCAGTTCCTTTCTTATGACTCCTAGTTGCTAATTGATACGTTCAGTTAGCCTGTACTTGGTTGCCAACTGTCTTGACATCTTCCTACATTCTGTGTCCTCGTTTTTTTTATGGAGTAGGTACTTCTGCACTTTAGGCGCCCATTAATTTAAATCCACGTTCCTATATCTTTCCTGAAAACTCATTTTGTTCTGCTCTTCATTGCTGCAAAAGAGCCCTCACCCATGCAACCCTGCACTTCTTAATTTGTGGTTTTATCGTGGGCCCCCAAAGCCAACCCGCCTACCAATCTTTGGTTAACTTCCAGCCCCAGCAAGATATTTAATTTTAAGGACAGAATGTCATTTGCGAACATTAGCACTGGGGCCATTACACTTTTCCAGATTCCACGCACCACCTCATAACTGTTATGGCCCCAGGGTGCTCTCTTTGATTATTGCTGCATTCCGCTTCCCATTTATATTTGGGTTATATTTGTCGGTGCTTGAGTATTTCCTTTGTTTATACATACGCATAGGTATTTGCATTGTTTGACTATGGGTATGACTTGCTGTTCAATTAGCACCACGTAATTACTCGTCTTTTAATTAAAAATTAGAATTCCTGATTTCTCTGTGATGAACATAAGACCTATATTTGCCGTGGTGTCGCCGCAAATATTCCCAAGTGTCTGTAAGTCGCTTGCATTGTCTTCTACTAGCAGAATGTCATCCGCATACATCAGTCCTCGGACTGATGTCTGGACTGTAGTTAACAAAAGGTGAATGGCAAAAAGTGTTTCATTTAGGAGGGGCATATCTAACGCAATGTTCGAATCTATATTACAAAATGACTGTTTATATTGTCGCGGTAGAAGCAGCGGTGTGCGACACAAGCACGGAATCACCACCTATAACTGTTAGTAAAATGCGAGACATACATCGTGATGCTTGTTTAGGGAAAAATTTTGATGCGAGGTGTATGCAAGGGAAGTACCAAATTATGTAAATGAAGAGAGAACCTCTGAAAACGAGAATCAAGTGAATCCCACTGATGGAACGGCTGTGTACCGTATTGACCAAAACGACCCTGCTTTGCAAAAAAAAAAATGAAAATAGAATGGTTTGGCGAGCCATGTGGCAAAATCATGAAAACACAATAGTTACGGATCATGGGACCTTCTACAAGCGCGTGACTTGCTGCTGTTTTTCTAAGTATGCAAATGCGGGCACATTTTTCTGTTATGATCTTTTCCAATGAGTTTATATAAAGCTTCTGCAGCGGAAGTCTTCGCAAGCGCCTACGATAGGAATTGCAGCCGCGGTGGCCATATTGCTAGAAGCGATACAGGCGAGTCTCCAGGCCACACGGCAGTGAAGTGGTTGCAGAATTAGGTTGCATTTGTGTTTCTAGGCTAAAAAAAATGAGAAGAAACCTCTATAAGATCTAAGCATTTAACAAATGTGTGTAGTGGGAATTCATCACTGTGGTAAATTACGAATGTTCTCTCATGATTCTGCGACTGCATAATATTGGCCACCAATTACCCGCTCCTTAGCAAGAAAAAATGTTCAGCCATCTTTTGTAGAGACCTAATAAAGCATCCACCAGTAACTTCTCACAATATCGCCCGACCATGCAATTCATTTACTGGTTTGTTGTATCTCTCGTGAAGCCCATGGGGGGCGCGGTAGGGGTGATGTCGAATAGCGCTGCACAAGGGAAATAACTGCAACATACACTTTGTGTCAGCTCCTTTCAATTAAAAGAGTCAATCACGTCATTTCAGACCTTATTTTATACGCAATACTCTGTTAGAGCACTGTCATAATTTTGAAAACCTGCAAAACTGTTTTTCACAAGAAAGATACCGCAAATCATAGATTTCACCATTCTGAAAGAGTTGATGTTTATAGGCTGAATCCAAAGGTCAGCCGATCGAAATTCACTAGGGATGTTCTGTTATAGTTTACATGCACTTAAAGAAATGAATGCCGGTCAACCATCACGTCAAGAAAATTTTTTAATGTAGCAAACGGATTGCGTCTCCCAGTTGGAAATATTCAGATAAACACTATCAGTCAGTGATGCTACAGAAAGAAAGGAATAGCATAAAACACTTCTCAAGGACTGTTGCACGTTTCAAAATGCATATATTGGTTCATTACCAGTTTAGTTTAAAACATTCGTTCTGTGTCTATTGATGTTTAATAATACATGTCTCGAACGCAATGTTCGCGCTCCTCACAAAACGCTCGATTACAGTTCTGAAGGATGTCCTCTTCTCCGAAACATTAGAAAAACTCTACAAACATGCATATTGAATTGAGCCCAAACACTCCTGTATTGCTCCCATAAAGCAACAGAGTGTTTTCTGGGCGCGTTAATAAGTATTTGTGAAAGATGAAGATGCAAGCTGGTGAGTAATGCAGTCACGTGCACAGGGATGAAGTGTAGTGCATTTCAATTTCAAATCATCCTATTTACCAGATAGTTCTGACTGGATGAGCGCTGTGCTTTGCAATGAGTAGAAAACTGCCACTGTATACTTCTTCCTAACATATTCGTGTAGCTGGGGGAAAACGCTGTGCAAGTTTACTAAAGGCTTGCACAACAATGCAAAGTAACCATACCAGCTTTTTATTTTTAATTTGCTGAAAAGGCCAAAATATAGGTGTGTAACCGCACTTGCACTCGTGTGAAAGCAGAACGATAGGCGGCTTTCGCAATTTACGATGCAGGCTATCGGCGTTGCTGTGGTTTCTCAGCGTTGCTGTAGGCAGAGCTCTTTCTTTGTCAGAAGCTGCTCACATATTATAATTCCACTTAGAAAATATGCACGCACAAATATAAGTACCCGTCGCAGTTGTAAACACTATGTCCTTGAGGTTGCGATTGCGCCATCATTAACTTAGTGTATGAATGTCGGCTGTCAGGCATTTTACGCTTCCTGAACCCCTTCACCTACTGCAGCCGAAGTCTATTCTGGAATATTCCCACATATTTTGCCGATCAAAGTTACCTATGTATTTAGCAAACCGTCTGTCGTGTTTTAAATGTAGGATATTTCACCCGCAGTTCCTTCACCACGTGCACAAAAATTATTCGTAAGTGTGAAAGACTTCAAGTTTTGCGGTTACATCCTTAGAGATCTCTATCTAGGTCTTTGTGCTTTTGTCCCTTACGGTTGTGAGAAAACCGTTGCATTCATATCTGATTAAATCGAACTAACCTCACGAAAACCTGCGGTGCAGGTTGTCATTACACTTTGCAGACGACAGTAATTCCACATTAGTGTAATATCAAGCTGCCTGGAATGCAAATATTTGCCGTGCAGCTTGCATGATATTTGCACACATTTATGGTTGAATATGACATGTTAAACCACGTGCAGTGTCAACAGGAATCTCTATGTTAAATCAGCAATGAATTCCTGAAAAATTTGACAAGCTGCACAAAGCTGTCTCATTTTTCTCGCCGTAGTCTTTATGACGCAGGCATACGTCCTTGCGTGATGTGGTGGACGGTTTGACAGTTTCTGTCATCTCATGTGAGCGACACTGCAGAAACCCAAGTATGATTAAGCCTTAATATATTATTCTTTGTTTTCATCTGCCCGCGCATATAAATGTATGAGATGGAATTCATTCTCGAACGTCAGTATTGAATTAGTGCGTACACTAATGCCATGACATGACAAGGCATTTGTTGAATGCATGATTTATTATTAGCGCTACGACTATGTGTTGCCGAAGTGCAAGGAGCGTCATTAGTTAGTACAATGAAAGAGTTTAGGAAGATCATGGACAGCGCACCTTCGTTGACCGCTACAAACAACCATTACGTGTGGTAAGTAGAGCAATCTGTTGAAATGGCTGGTTAATTCCGCACATTTGTTTCCCTACTAGTCATGCGTTTTGCGCCACCAATTACTGACACCGCTCTTCTCTGCGCAGTTTAAAGATTTACGCAGCTGCAATGATGAAGTACTACTCGTCAGTCGTCGCCTTGCTTCTTGTGCTGGCCGGTATGAAATTTTAGAAAACAAGTTCTCAACCTCGCCTAACACTTCATAGAGTGCTGCTTGTAAATACCAGGCTTGGAACGCCTGGTGCTGTTGTCATTGGATTCAATAGGATAGGATTGAAATGTTCTCCTTTTCTTTGACGATTCACATTGCATTATCCTTCATGTTGAACCTCCATGTAAATCACGAAATGATCCAGTCCAGGCATATGATGGAGATACCACGTAGTGTGGAAATCAGTGTACGCATGTGAAGTTTAAAAAAATTATCGGGTTTTACGTGCCAAAAGCACTTTCTGACTGAGGCACGCCGTAGCTAGGGGTCTCCGGAAATCTCAACCACCTGGATTTTTAAAGTGCACCTAAGTCTAAGTGCACAGGTGTTTTCGCATTTCACCCCCATCGAAATGAGGCCGCCGCGGCCAGGATTAGACCCCGCGACCTCGTGCTTATCAGCCTAACCCCATAGCCACTAAGCAACCACGTCGGTTATGTGAAGTTCTTATGATCCACATAGGCAAAATAGCTTATACGACTTGACTGGAACGAATTGAAAATTTCACTGAAGAACGCATCACTCGGTGGCATTCCATATTAGGCTGAATGGCAAGAGACGACGTCTTAAGCTTTTGAGAAATGTACCGCAGCGATAAAGGACGAATGGACACGCAGAGCGAATTTGCGCGACGAACGAGTCCCGTAAGCTCTATCTTTATCGTCATGTAGAACATGCGCATGCTCAATATTTATGAGGAAATGGTTGCTACGTGACGCGTCTAGCGCCAGGCGTCTCGAAGCACTGGTGCTCAAGATAGAAATTCGCAAATGTTGTACTCTAATAGTTTAGAGATGAGTCCTTGTCCTAATGAATAAATCTACGGCATTCTGCGCGTCGAGTTCCAGGTTTGACAATCAAGCATCGAACGTGTACTTTCTATATATAGCTCTCTCTCGTTCTCTGTCTCTCTCTCTCTCTCTCTATATATATATATATATATATATATATATATATATATATATATATATATATATATATAGGGGTGCAGCGGTGGCGGAGAGGTAGAACACCCGCCTCGCGTGCAAGAGGTCCGTGGCTCGAATCCCGGTGCCGGCAATTTTCCACCGGATTAAAAAAAACTCTGCGTGTTGATAAAATTTCATGAACAGGCCTGGAGTGTGGCCTGATCCCGGTGACCAGAACCGGTAACGCACTCCCTCACGGGAGCAGGATTGGCCACCCTGGTTCAGTACTTGGCCACAACCTCCCATATGAACAAAACAATCAAACCCCGGCCCATCAGTCCACAGCATCTGCGAAGCAAATGACCATGGCGGTGGTCAGACCTTCGACGCAGCAGAGGATCCCTGCGAAGAATCCCTGGCTCCGGACAGGCCGCCATCGGAATATGAACGTCGTAACGTTTAGCGCTAGAACGTTATCTAGTAAGGCGAGTCTAGCAGTGCTATTGGAGGAATTAGAGGGCAGTAAATGGGATATAATAGGGCTCAGTGAAGTTAGGAGGCCAAAAGAAGCATATACAGTGCTAAAAAGCGGGCACGTCCTGTGCTACCGGGGCTTAGCAGAGAGACGAGAACTAGGAGTCGGATTCCTGATCAATAAGAACATAGCTGGTAAACTACAGGAACTCTATAGCATTAACGAGAGGGTGGCAGGTCTTGTTGTGAAACTTAATAAGAGGTAAAAAATGAAGTTTGTACAGGTCTACGCCCCTACATCCAGTCATGGTGACCAGAAAGTCGAAAGCTTCTATGAAGACGTGGAATCGGCGATGAGTAGAGTGAAAACAAAATACACTATACTAATGGGCGACTTTAATGCCAAGGTAGGCAAGAAGCAGGCTGGAGACAAGGCAGCGGAGAATATGGCATAGGCACTAGGAATAGCAGGGGAGATTTATTAGTAGAGTTTGCGGAACAGAATAATAGGCTGACAATGAATACCTTCTTCCGCAAGCGAGATAGCCGAAAGTGGACGTGGAGGAGCCCGAACGCCGAGACTAGAAATGAAATAGACCTCATACTCTGCGCTAACCCTGGCATCATAGGAAATGTGGACGTGCTCAGCAAGGTGCGCTACAGTGACCATAGGATGGTAAGAACTCGAATTAGCCTAGACCTGAGGAGGGAACGGAAGCAACTGGTACGTAAGAAGTCGATCAATGAGTTAGCGGTAACAGGGAAAATAGAGGAATTCCAGATCAAGCTAGAGAACAGGTATTCGGCTTTAACAGAGGAAGAGAACCTTAGTGTTGAAGCAATGAACGACAATTTTTTGGGCATCATTAAGGAGTGTGCAATGGAAGTCGGTGGTAACTCCGTTAGGCATGATACCAGTAAACTATCGCAGGAGACGAAAGATCTGATCAAGAAACGCCAATGTATGAAAGCCTCTACCATATAGCTAGAATAGAACTGACAGAACCTTCGAAGTTAATCAACAAGCGTAAGACAGCTGACATAAGGAAGTATAATATGGATAGAATTGAACATGCTCTCAGGAACGGAGGAAGCCTAAAAGCAGTGAAGAAGAAACTAGGAATTGGCAGGAATCAGGTGTATGCCTTAAGAGACAAAGCCGGCAATATCATTACTGACATGGATGAGATAGTTCAAATGGCTGAGGAGTTCTATAGAGATTTGTACAGTACCAGTGGCACCCAAGACGATAATGGAAGAGAAACTAGTCTAGAGGAATTAGAAATCCCACCGGTAACGCCGGAAGAAGTAAAGAAAGCCTCGGGAGATATGCAAAGGGGAAAGGCAGCTGGGGAGGATCAGGTAACAGCAGATTTGTTGAAGGATGGTGGGCAGATTGTTCTAGAGAAACTGGCCACCCTGTATACGCAATGCCTCATGACCTCGAGCGTACCGGAATCTTGGAAGAACGCTAACATAATACTAATCCATATAAAAGGGGACGCCAAAGACATGAAAAACCAGCCCTTATATATAGCTTTCATTGATTACGAGAAAGCGTTTGTTTCTGACGAAACCTCACCAGTCATGGAGGCCTTACAGAATCAGGGTGTAGACGAGCCGTATGTAAAAATACTGAAAGATATCTACAGCGGCTCCACAGCCACCGTAGTCCTCCATAAAGAAAGCAACAAAATCCCAATAAAGAAAGGCGTCAGGCAGGGAGCTACGATCTCTCCAATGCTATTCACAGTCTATTTAGAAGCGGTATTCAGAGACCTGGATTGCGAAGAATCGGGGATAAAAGTTAATGGAGAATACCTTAGTAACTTGCGATTCGCTGATGATATTGCCTTGCTTAGTAACTCAGGGGACCAATTGCAATGCATGCTCACTGACCTGGAGAGGCAAAGCGGTAGAGTGGGTCTAAAAATTAATCTGCATAAAACTAAAGTAATGTTTGACAGTCTTGGAAGAGAACAGCAATTTACAATAGGTAGCGAGGCACTGGAAGTGGTAAGGGAATACATCTACTTAGGGCAGGTAGTGACGGCGTATGCGGATCATGAGACGGAAATAATCAGAAGAATAAGAATGGGGTGGGGTGCGTTTGGCAGGTATTCTCAGATCATGAACAGCAGGTTGCCATTATCCCTCAAGAGAAAAGTGTATAATAGCTATGTCTTACCAGTACTCACGTACGGGGCAGAAACCTGGAGGCTTACGAAAAGGTTCTACTCAAATTGAGGACGACGCAACGAGCTATGGAAAGAAGAATGATGGGTGTAACGTTAAGGGATAAGAAAAGAGCAGATTAGGTGAGGGAAGAAACGCGAGTTAATGACATCTTAGTTGAAATCAAGGAAATGAAATGGGCATGGGCAGGACCTGTAATGAGGAGGGAAGATAACCGATGGACATTAATGGTTACGGACTGGATTCCAAGGGAAGGGAAGCGTAGCAGGTGTTTCGCAAGTGTTTTACTCTATTATTTTAGACATGTGTCCTTGTGCTAATGAATAAAGCTACGAAATTCTGCGCTTCGAGTTCCAGGTTTGAAAATCAACCATCGAACGTGTACTTTCTATAAATAGCTGCCTCTCTCTCTCTCTCTCTCTCTCTCTCTCTCTCTATATATATATATATATATATATATATATATATATATATATATATATATATATATATATATATATATATATATATATATAGATATATATATATATAGATATACATATATATACATATATATAATTTTGAACACAGCGATTTATACGTCTGATGCGCACGTGGTGACAAAATTAGGCGAAAGTTTACGAAACTAAAGGATGTAGGCAAGTGTTATGTGTCGCATACAAACTTTGCAAAATTCCGCACATACCACGCCCCCTAATAATTGCTCTTCTGCGAATCATTCTGCAGTTTGTTTGCCATGCAGCATTGGCCAAAAATCTAACAAGAAATAGCGGAAAAAGTATATTATTCTTCGCAAATCTACTACAAGGAGGAGAACCCAAGAATCATCGCGAAACTAGGAGTGAAGAGGAATATCACGTCGGTCTACCCTTAATAATGCAAGAATTCAGGCTACCAGATATCAGATTCCCTATTCCTATGACTCAGTATTTGTTTCGGCTCCAAACCACCATTATATAGGCGCGGAATTTGGATTGCGGTACGTGAAGTGTTCTTAGTTGGAGGAACGAGGTATGCTGACCCGGCGTGCAGCGACCCTTACATGCAGCTGCAAAGATTTTGGACGGTTGCTCCTACTTTTTCCACCTGTTCATGCTCGGCCTGTGTCGAGGTTTGTCTGCGTTCGCTCTCATGGCAAAGGGGTGGCCGTAAGCTTGCGTATGGTTAACAGCATAGATTTGACCTTTCCATAGCTGAGTAGCACAAAAAAGACGATGTAGTCTGCTTGATAATTGTGCAATTATTCGTGCACACGTTTCCATTTAATCAGGCGCAATAGTCAAGCACCGGCGATTCATGTGAGATTTCTGAAATATTCGCTCTGTCATGCATGCAGTTTTCATGGGCATCAGCTCCGGAAGTTTGCCGGATGAGGAGATCGCGTATGAACCCATTGGTGAGTAGTTGTAGGTTCGAATCAGCATGCTTCGAAGTCTTGCAAAAGCAGCTTATATGTAACTTTTGCAGAATAACAGGCAATATATGCGACAAAGGCACAAATTATACCATGATAAATAGCTCCATATTTTCTAAGCTTATTTGCGGCCCCTACGTTGTTCTTCATGCGGGCTCATGAAAAATAATGCAGTAAATTACGCTGGTTGATTGCTCAACCTGATGGACGTGCTGCTTTCATATAGACGTTGTGCCGGTTGATGCGGTATGCAGAGTTAGAAACGTTTTTAAATAATTGTTATAAGATGGCATACACATATCCAAATTTTGTCTCTCACGCAAAGTAATACGCGAAAGTTACGAGGTAATTGTCAGATTGAGTTGGTGGAGAAGCAAATTCCAAAGGGGCCTGGAGGAGCGGCCACTAAGCAATGCATCACTTGAACAGTAACAAACAAATGAGTGCTGTTTTCTTCGCGCAGTTACCAATATCTACGCGCGTCCCCACGAAACTTCGGCTCAAGACAGCTTTAGTACCATTAGCGTAGCTTATCGATGAAACAAATCAGAGGAGAATACGTTTAAAAACTTCATACCGCACAACGAAACAAAAAAAAGAATAGCCCCATATTTCTTCTCTGCAACTCTTAACGCAACGCCGCTTTCACTTGATCTTGGATAGTACATTCCCGCACTTACATGCAAAGAGTTTTTAACGGAAAGCACTGCGAGCTCATCGACAGTTATGCAAGTCAGTGTTGACCTTTCTTGAACTACATACTTATTATATGCTGCAGCTTCGGCCTTTCACGTCTTTCACGTCATATTAAATGTCAATTAACGTTGCCATATGAAATCCTGGTGAATTTTTGCCGTCGTCTTTCGCGTCGGCGACGCCATGAGGTTCCATATAAAGTGTAAGTGCGATAATATCGCGGCCAGGGGTCGTGTGCTGTCGGTGAAAGGGGAAACATGGGAGCGTAAGCTTAAAGCACGTTTGCTTGGTGCGGCTGTGTCTTCTCGCGTGCACAAGAAAAGAAGGCGTGGAGGGCACTTGCACACTTATCATGTGCGCAAGGCGATGGGGCTCTTGCATTGCCCCGGGGGCGCTGCGAAAAAAGTGCTAAAAAGCGCCCTCTGTCCTAAAATGGGTCGTACCGAGCTCGGTCGTCTGCTTCGGAAAGCACGTTTACAATATGGAATCGCCACTTTCGGTTGTGTTGTATCACGGCCTGCAGCGGATATCGGGCGCCGAAGATTTTTTCAGGAGTGGCACGCTGCGTAAAGGCAAGAAATTATGCAGTGCCGAATACGTGTATGCCGTTCAAGAATTAAGCGGCGAAGTTTTAGCGCGGTGTCAATCGCAAGTGAAGCGAGTCGCGTACGAAGTGGAACTTCAGGTAAGGTTTGCACGCTGCTAGATTCAGGCGCACAAACGCGAGGAAATGCTTGCTATAAATGAATCCACAGCAGCGATAAGCAGACATCATGTGTACGGAACTGCTCGAGCACACGACGGTACGCGCCGCGACGGCAGCGGTCTTTCAGCAAGCCGCGATGTACGAACTGCTCGAGCGCACGATCGTACGCGCCGCGACAGCAGCGGTCTTTCGACATGCCGCGAAACGGCGGGTCTCCTGCAATCTTTGTTGACTGCATGCCGCTAAACAAGTAGTTATGCCTGCGTTGTAGTAGCGGCCATCTGTCCCTTTTAGTAACTGGTAATAACTGATGCAATGCATATGAGCTCGCACGTACGTGCGAATCGCGCTGCAGCGCGAGCTCGTGCGCTGCTCGCTTGATGTAGCTTCTAATGACAACGCTCGAAAATCGATCTGCTGTAATCAATACTATCTTGCTGCGCTGCCTCAACATGCTGGCTTGAGGTCAAGTATGAGCACATTTAACTCTCTAACCTGTGCTGCTCGTAGTGGGGTAGTGAATTGTCACCGAATGAGCCCGGCCATTTGTGGTCATTTGCACACACCTGGGCACTTCACCACTTGGCACCGATCGAATTGTTAATTGTCGCTGTGGCTGGGTTTCGAATCGTGAATCACCAGCCATGCCTGCTGCTATAAGTCGGTCTGCCATCGGGACTGTAGGTGCAAAAGACTGAATTTTAGAACGCAGATCTACAATCAAGCAAGCTTCAAGACAGGTGAAGCAGTCAGCATGGCGCGAAGTTTCGCTTACCCAGCGCGACGAACTGCAGTTATACAGCGCGCCCGACGCTCCGCTTCGTGAGGCCTTGAAGGGAAACGATAGAATCGGATGTTGGGATTCAGGCCTTCTTGTTCATGGCAGCCCACGACGCAGCAGTATCGGCGGTGACGCTTTTTCGATGCTGAGCTAGGTCCCTCCGGATCGGCGTCGCCGATTCCTTCTGCTTCCAGCATTACGTCCCACGGCACACGGAGAGTCCGTTTTCGTTAAACTATAGGCTGCGACTAGCTTGCAGCGTGGTCGACGTGGTCTGTGAGAAGTGACGAGCCTTTTCGCACTCGCAACAGGGCAGAAAAAAGTGAGAATCGACGCAAAACTCGGCCTAGAAACGTGCTTCGCCACAGCCAGGGCTCAATACGACCCAAGCTGGTACGACCCAGACGTCGTTTCCCGCGCCGCCACTAGGCGCCGCTACTATACCTCAAACTCCAGCGCAAGACGCCCATGGATGTGAGCGCGTTAGGACATGGACGTGAAGGGAGGCATTTTAGTGCGTGTCTCCGCTTCTGCTCCTGCTGCCTTCTAAGCAATCTTGTGTTGTGTAAGAGCCACGATGGGCAATTTTAGTTTTGTATTATGTTTTTATTTGCGCTTTGTTTTCAGGTGAACGCTACTGGAATTACTATGCTTGACCAGATTTGTTTCCACCACCGGTTGTTTCTTGGTGAGTTGCATCCGTTTCCAGTGTTCTCTGATCTGCCCCTTGAGCCCACTTCTTCATTTTGTGCAGGGATTTGATGTTCTCCTTTCTTTTGTTACTTTTTCTCTCTCCGAAATGCCGTCCAATATGTCAATAGGATCTGATGGATACATTCGTGTGTATTTTTAGCCGAAATGGCAGCCTTTAGGAGGTGATGGTCACTACACAGCGTCTCTTCCGTATTTCTCCATGTGGCATTTTCGTGCTTCTTGTACATGATAAAGTTAGACACGGTCCGTTTGATGAACTATTCCCCTCTCCGGTCGGGAAATATGGACTTGTGAGGAGTTTCAGTGTGTGTTTCTCAATGAGCGAGTGGCTGGTGTTTCCTCTCATTAAAATGAGGCGGGATCTTCATGTCGATTGCATCGCTTTCAAGACGCTTAGCGCAAGTAGTGTGTGGTTTTTGGACTCCTTGAGCGCCGTACTGAAGGGGCGTGTGCACAAATCTGAACGGAAAACTCCAAGTGTCTCTAACATGGACGATACTCAAACACCTACTTGACGCAACAGAAAGGAAGCGAAATACCACGCACACAATCCGACGCCATACTTTGCAACCAACTGGGATTGGCAGAAGAGTTTCTGCGAGAGCAAGAGGCGCGGAAACACATCCCACGGGAAGATACGTCCACGCCAGACCGTAGTGGAAACCCAAATGGAAATCTAGATCGCGTTTTCGAAACGCCGGAGGTCTGGACACTGGTTTACTCACCAACTCAAAACATTGTGCCCGGACAAGACGGGCTCATTATTAAGATCATCAGAAACCTGGACAGCTAGTCGCTAGAAGCCCTAATGACTTTCTTTTATTGCCATTTGGAATTGGAAACACTACTAAAGCAAAGAAGCACGCCCACATATTACTAATACCAACACGCGGAAATCATTCAGGCCTCACGAACCTGCGACCCTTATCTCTGGCCTCGTGTCGAGGGACACTTTTCGGAAACGCGATACTGAATGGCCTGAAACATAACGTGAACAGTTCTTTTTTTTTTCTGACGCAATGTACGACTTTAGGTACCATTTGTCGACTCAAGGCTTACTACTCCAATTGATGGAAAAAGTACTGGATCATGCCCCCACACATCGAAAATGCATACTCGCACTGGTCCTTAAAGGAGAAGCCGACAACGTGGTTCATGATGTCATCCTTAAAAACATCGAAAATAAATAGTAGCCAATGAATCTACAATTGCATTCGTGCATGTTTAATCCACCGCATGGCAACGCTCGACATGAATCCATGAGAACAGATGAGAAAACGGCCACAATTAAAGGAACACCTCCGGGATCGGCCTTATGATCGTTTCTTTTAAACGTCACCATGAACTCCCCCCCCCCCCCCCCCCGAGCACCTAGAAAAGACTTCACACGTTGGTCACGCAATATATGCGCACGATAACGCCCTGTGGGGAACTCGTCGTTTGGATGGACAACAGCGGGACTCCCTACAAGTGGTGGCAGACCCTGTCACCTGGTATGCCAAAATGTACCGCCTTGAATGCTCCCCAGAGACATTTGAGGTCATCTTCCTCAAAAAGAAATAAGTATGAAAAAGCACTGGTAGAGAGGCACCTGAAATGTACCCGAAACATTACCTATACCTGGAGTCCAAAAACTCCGCATATTATGTGTTAACATACAGGATATCTGTCGCAATAACCACACTCAAAACGTACGAACACAAACTGCCTACAAAATAGCTTATATGATCAATACAGTCGTCAGTCAAACCTATGCCATGAAGGACGAAAACCTAATACGCTTGATTGAGGCTCTTAACCTCAATCGATTCACCTACACGACACCTTAGCCCAACCTAACATAAACAAAAAACGGCCAGATAAATTTATTATTAGGGGACACGTACATACGAGCCCATCCGCCTTCTTCCGCGCAAGCGAACAACTAATCTCTGGGCCTCCACAAAACCTCAGACGAACTAATTGAAGCACACCCATATGCGGAATCACACGCGTCACCCTCAATAGAACAGACTGAACAACTCTACGAAGATTGCAATACGCCGTGAACATAACCAACATTCAACAAGCACTCCTGAAGCCCGTATATAAACGTATAACTTGCGCAGGAGGGAAGCACGAACCAATGCAGTAGAAAGAGGATACGGCACTCTCCCCACTGCTCGCTGGACAGATGCGGCTATATAACAGAATGGGAAAGCTATGGTAACCAGCGTATAGGGACACAGAGAGGAGGACAAGGTATATTCCTCCGTTCGCGTTCACAGCGTGGCCATGCCACAGGAGGTACACGGTCACCTTCGCCATCAGTACGTCGAGTAGGCGAACTTCGTACGTCGAGCCAAGGGAAACAGCCATCTTCATAAATGACCATGTGCTATCCTCAACCGCCGCAACGAAATAGCATGCACCATGATAGTCTGGACACCATTGCACGAAACCCTCAGCGTAAACCATCCTGCACAAACAATACCCGAGGTCACTAAAATTGGGCACTCAGAGTGACGTCTGAAGACTCCAGTCCACTAGCGCTACACACGTACTATGATCTGGCAGTATCGTTCGAGAAGAACGACACCGATACTTCGCAAGGGATGAAGTCACGGCCCAGAGACAACTCTACCTCAACACCTATGCTGACTTTACGCTCCTGCGTGCCATGCACCCCACCCTTTATCAACCCCGCTGTCCTTTCTGTACGCAACAAGCTACCTTATAATACATGGCATCGGCTTGCCAAAAATCCCTAATAAATGCCTTAACGGAAATGCAACGTGCGAGCAATTCGCCAACTCGGCTTTGGCTATGCGTAATCGCCAGAGCCAAAAGTGCTGCCACTGCCACTGGGTTCCTGGACTGAAGGCTGTACCCACCATAGGGTCCCACCCCACTCCATGCCGCATGAAAACAAAGTGTTTTTCTCTCTCTCTCGTTCCAATAATCTACGGCAGATTAAAAGGCTAGCCAACGGAGATAGCTGAGATGTTTTTTTTTGTTAACAGTGTTCCCTCACGCCTTGCCTGACTTGAATCGGGAGGCAACACGAATGAAAATTCACTCGCCTGTACCGCCGCTCTAAGCACCGCGAGCGTCCTCACAGCGAGTGTCCGCGTTCATTGACTAAAATGTGTTCGTGTTTACCTTTGACTGCTTGCTAATCGGAATCTTAGTTAGGTTAGCAAGCTAATGTTTACAGCAGTTCATACAACTAACAAAACTACTAACCTTACTGTGTATAGCTGTGTAACACTTTGCTATCCCATTCGACGCTCCTCCTTTCAGACGAAAGTGTGCATTTTTCTTTAGTGGTGGTAAAAGTGTACGTTAATGGAGTCATTCTGTTTTTCAGGCCGAAGGTGAAAAGTAAGCGGTCGCCCTGATAATAATAAGTGCAGCCGCAGCTGCAAGATCGAGGGTTACCACTTCGGCGTTTGCAAGCCACCGTATGGCACCTACTGCACCTGCTTGCCTTATTACCGCTTGTGTTGGAACGTCATCTCCTTGTTTATTGCGCTTCACTTGCACTACCTTCTTTTAGCGCTTTGTGCACAAAAATGATGTGAATAAAAGTAAAATTTGCTGCAGGAAAGCTTGTCGGCCGGAATATTTCCAAGGCGTACTTACGTCTTGATACCCTATAATCACCGTAAATACAAGATGATTGCCCACTTCGTGTGAAACCGTCGCAATGCCTTAGTGACTCAAGGTTTGCGCTGACAAGTATGAGGTCAATACAGAAACCTCAGCAGAAGCGGTCCCAAAGGCTGCCTTACGGTGGCAGCGAAATGCTAAAAATCCGCTACTGCGCATAGTTCCATGTCATATAACCGTAGATGGTCAATGTCAGCCAGAACGGAGCTTCCCCTATTCAAAATAATGGTTCGGACACACAAAACCCAACTTTTACTTTAGCTACATGTGCTAATGCTCGCTCGAGAGAAATGCACGCAAACTTTCTTGTAGATATTTGTATTGATGAGTGGTAAAGAGGTGAGCCTGCTTCTTTGCACTGATAAAAACTAAATGGGGAAGGCAGAAACGATGAACAACGACAAAAACGATTTTTAAAAGATGTTGAATAATATTGTAGAGCTTACAATGGCTGGCCTGTCCTTCGTTTTTGTTAAAATGCTCCGGAAACACCAGAAACGGAGCTTTGGACTAATTAGGTGTGACACCTCGTGTCAGAACAGGCCCCTAAGAATCTTCAACAGGTCAATGCGCTGCAAATGATAGTGGTAACTGGCACATATTTGCTTGAGCAGGTGAGGCAAATAACATTCAAGCTACGCAAGCTGTTGCTTAAAAACCGCAGTGAGGCTCACTTGTAGGCAACCAGCTGTACAATAACCCCTGCATTTAACATCTAAAAAACAAAAAGAAGGCGCATACAGGATGGTAGATTGCAGCTTATCCCGAATGTTTTATTTGTGGCGAAATCAAGTCATTTTGTGCAAGAGAGCAACTATCGGTTTGTTTGCCTGTTTCGCCATGTTCTGTAGAGAAGCGGTGGCGTTGGGGATGTGCAGGGAACTCTAGACGACTGGTGCATCCGGAGAATCCTATTGCAAAAATGAGGGCATCGCGGTCTCGCAATACGAAGATACATAAACCAAGTTTAAACTTTGCTTGGTGGACAAAAGCAAACAGAACAGTTAGGCGGGTCTGTAATAGACAGTTCGTCTCGTAGAGATCATTTACGTTCCTTCAGTGCTAATATCGGGGATGAAATCACTGTGGCTGAATGCTACAGCGGATTATCCGACGGTTGAATTTCCTTCAATAGGCTCTTGAATAGGATTAGTTATTTTATATTGTTGCGAAGTACTGCTGTTGCACCTTGTTATCTACTGGAGCAATTTATATTCGACAGCGACCTCACACTTGTCGTCTTCACAGGCTTCATCATTTTAGCTTTAGGCCACATGACGCTTGCACTTTACTAAAATGGCTCTGTTTCGTGGACCGTTGGGTTTGCTGTGCTCTTAGTATGTAAGCTCGGACAAAATGGCTCGCGTACCCAATTCTCACTTGCTTATGTAGTATTCCAGGCTTGAATGACCACGTCGTGTACACGGGCGTTCCATGTTTAGAAATGTTGACGAGTGGAATCTAAGATGACAGAAGTTTGGCATCATCAGTGAACCTGGTTTGCTGGTACACATCAGAAAGAACGCTGGTTGTTTTTCTTCACAGTTTTGTTCAAGACGGAGATTTACCTCCTTCGGGTGCGGTCTACTGATAGAATCTCTGCAACTAGGGTGGAGGTGGCACGCCCTCTCAACTTCTGAGTGCCTAATGTCTTCTTTCTCTCATGGTTATCAATAGATAGACCAAGATCGACTGAAAGAAATGTTTACCAAGAATGTGGTCTCCATGGGTGCATGTGTTGTTATCGGCGTGTGCGCGAGCACAAAAAGAGTGATATTACAAATTTCAACTTGGGCTGACGTTTAAATGTCACCGTACTTGCGTGCCCATCTCCCGGCCAGTTTAGGATATCCCAAGGCGCAAAGTGCACAGAAGTTCTCATGTGATAGTACTTGCGCCTCCCTCTTTTGCTACGGCACGTTTCTGAGTGCTGAACCAAATAAATTATTCCTCGAGTAATGGCCGCAGACTAAGGCAAAATCTTTACACCAGACGTTTTGTTGAGTCAATGATATGGCGGAAGCCAGCCGCGAGAGCTTTGGTTCGAGTTTGAAAGTATATGTCTTACAAGCGAGATTATGTTCCTTGCAGCCATTTCTGAAGGCGTTCAATTTCAATAACATCGAAACTTCTGTATTTCTTCCAAATGACAGCTGCAGAACACGATATATGTGTTAGGAGTGTACGTAAGTTTGTTTACACTGGAGCTGTGTGTAGTGTTTGACGTAGATATACAGGTATTTCCATTGCATTGTTGCAAGTTACGCTCATGTGTACTGGTGTGGAGATGGTGAATAATGACAATGACTTTGACAACATAAACGCTTAATTTGAAGACTAAATCAATCAATGGCTTATATATCATGCCTATAAAAAGCACTGTTGCATGAGTTCTGGAAACCAGTGAAAGAGAAAGAAAGGTAGGAACATAAAATAAGCTTCAAAGATGTTATGAAATAAAAAAGATGAAATCAAAAGTAATATATAACTGTATATAGAGATCCTTAAAATGGAACGATAGAGCAATGCCACACAATTGTGGGAGGAATTACTCGTACGGAAGGGACAGACTGTGTTAGGAGTAGAGGGGAGTGCAGTTAGAAAAGAGACATAATAGAAAGTCCGAAACGAGAAATAGAAAGTAGACAACACGTGTTTAAACATATCAAGACGGATAAATGTACGGTTATGCACAGTTTGTATTCTGTGAAGAGGTGTTTACCGAAAAGGAAAGAAATATGGAGCGGTCTGTGGCAGAGCAGGAAGGCTATACTGCCACGTTCATATGCTAGGGCAAACTGCTTTATTTTCTATCATGTCACGCTCTCGGCCCGCTCCTTCTGCCTTGGCGCACTTCGTCGTTGTTGGCACATCGGCACTTCTGTTCGACCACAGAGCCCACCACCGTAGACATGGAGTCGCGGTAACTAGCACAGTCAGTGTAAGCGTTTTTGTTTCGAAGTATAGTTCGCAAGAATATTATGATTGGAGGGCGGATGTGATTTTGTTCATTTGTGCATCTTGCTGACGTTGTTTAAGAAAGCGACACGGTGTACTCCATGCCGTTTGGGTCACGCTCTAGGTGCTGATCTAGCAGGAGCAGCTGCGTAGTCGTTCTTGAACGTACCCAGGAATTTGTTGAAAGGGAAGGCCCAGCGATGTCGTTGGCTGAAAAGCAACAGCTACGAAGTGCTGCAGCGTCGCCAGAAAAAAGGTGTGCAGGTTTTCGCTGCAAGACAAAAAAACACTGCATCATTTCAAAGATGTCGTATGGAACGCTGCGGGCGACAGGAAAGCACGAGCAGCAAGTTACAGAACAGGGCCGAACACTGTGCGAACCAGAGCCACGCGTGGAAGAGGGGAAGTGCTTTGCAGCTGGCGGCGCGTTCTTGTGTGGTCACGCGCGCATTCCTTGATGTCGTAGCAGGGGCTACTCGTGCGTCGAAACCAGGTGGTGGACGAACGGAACATTTTTCTGCATCAGGATCGTTCGGAAATACTCTTGAAACTGAGTGAGAGACAGTATGGGCATATGATGTGCATGGTTTTGATAGGGGCGCCGTAGCGAAGGAGGCATTTTGCACTGATGATATTTTGGTCAGATATAAATGGGCAGGTGTCGAAGTACCAAATACAGAAAAAGCGGGCTTACACGACGCGGCTGGCAGCAAGAGAGTGAGGGAGCACTGCCCGAGCTTGCAGACATAATACGAACGCCCGAAGTTGGTCATATGCCTGGGTCCAGCAGATGGGATATCGTAGCACAGAGCAGGGGGCAGCATGTTTGCCATTATGTGGTACTTATCCTGTTTCAAGGGGATGCTATGGAGGCTGAAACACGCCTCCAGTATGAAAAGCGAGATGGCAGGGATTCCAGGCCAGAACACAAGGAACTGGGGTGGTTCGAGGACACAGTGGGCGGAGGACTCTTCCCGTCGGAACGCCATAATAATAGAGGGGGCCAGGGTCTCGGCTCACTCTATGCTTATTGGGTGCCTGGTAGAATCTTCTGGAAAGCGTTGTTCACTTTTACTTCTTCCACATTTTACTTCTGCGACGTAGCGCGTCGGAGAAGTAGAAAGATTGTGCCACGTTTAAATGCTAGAACCAACTACTTCATTTTCTCGCCTCACGTGGCAGCTCCACTTGCGCTGTCTTGGTGCAAATCGTCGTAGTTGCCACTTCGGCTTATCGGTGCTGCCACAGGTCTATGTGCCATGGTTCTCCCATGTGGAGCCCTAGGTCAACAGAACCTAGCATGTGTGAACATGTAATAATTCTATGAATGATTCTGTATAGAAATATAACGACGGTACGATGGCGCAGTCGGTAAGTGACCGCAGAGTAGATCATTTTTCAAATTCGAAATGTTGTTGGTACGCAGCGGCATAAGACGATGCTTTTTATAGACTCCTAAAGTTTTTATATGCAAGCCTAACATGTATGCTTTTACTTTGTGTCATCGTGTGCCAATAAGGTACATTAAAGCATTGGGATGCATATGAATGCGCATATTTGGCGTTAGGGATCGAAGTACGCAAATCTCTTGAAAGTCAGCAGGCAGAACCAAGAGTACGCAGGCCTCCTGATGCTACGCGCTTCTCATAGATGGAATGGATTGACATACTCTCAGAGAGCTCACTGAGGTCGTCCATTTCCACAACGCTGCTTAAGCATTCCAGATCAAGAGAACACAGGAAGACTGTTATAGGGGACATGTATTTTTCCGCACATTAAGGCACCCACGAAATGAAGAAACATAGGGTAAGGGACAGGCAGCATGCTTCTTACATTACTGTGTAATAATTTGCGGCGAAAACATGTCATTCCGCAAACACTTACTACGCCAACAAACAGTTCTGTTTGCACTATATTATGGTTTTAGATAATATTATAAATGTTAGTTTTACATGAATTTAGAGTTCGCACGTTTCTTAATAACATTCAGAGTACGAAGGTGGCACAGACTTCAGAGCGCAGCCCTTCTTACTATTGTGTACCTTCCCAAATAATTAATGTCGCCAGCATAAAGGATAAACCAAGACTTCTGGATAGCTGAGGAAACAATACAGATGAACACAGAAGAAATGAAACGGAACATGGAACCTTTGGGGTACACTATCGGATACTGTATAGAAAAAATATGACTTACCATTGATGCTCGCGAAAGAGGCCCTATCGATAAGATAGGCTAATAGTGCTGCTATAGCAGATTCGACCATGCAGTGCGCAAGCTTCTCAAACAGTAAGGGTAATTGATTACGTCAAAGGCTTTGCGGAAATTGCGGTAGACGGCATCAACTTGCCCCCTTTTTGCTTTCTTTACTGATACTGTCAACTCTTCTTTAGGACCACAACAGAAGTGGAGAAAAAAATAAAACAAGCAATGTCAACACATCTGATTTAGGAAGGGCGTAAAATACATCTGAATACAGCGTACAAAAAAGAAATTGCAATGCACATACACAGATAATAACAAAATCATAAAATGAGATGATTCACAGGGTCAGATGATTAACGCACCACGCTTACGGAATTAATAACGGCATGCAAATTACTCAGGAAATCATTAAAAGAGGCAGACGGGAAGCAAGTTCCACTCTTTTATTGTTCTGGGAAAGAAGCTATATATAAATGTGTCATTACGGGTTATAGGGGGGGGGGGGGGATATACATGCTGTGGTGATGTCTAGAAGGTTCATTTGTAGAAATTTCAGAATAGTTCATCCTATTAATTTTTATTTCATTATGGATAATAAGGAACAGGACCTTCAGCCTATCATACTTAGTCCCTAATGCTAAATTGGAAAGATTTGCAAGCTGACATAGTTTTGAAGGGAGTGCAGTCGACCATATTTGTTGAAGATGAATCGAGAAGCTAACCTCTGAGTCCTTTCCAGTTTCTTACGGTTTTTCTCGGTGTAAGGATCCCACACAATTTTCTCGTACTCAATGATTGGTCTGACCAGTCTTCTACAGGCCAAGTTTTTAACTTCATAGGTTGCTCTGTGTAAATTTCGCCTTAGGCTAGAAAGCGCATTATTCATCTTCTTACTTGCTTCCTCTACATGTCTATTCCAGCTTAATTGACTTCTAAATAATAGTCCCAAATATTTGTGCTCCTCTACGTTTTTAAGCTTGTTGCCGTGTATAGTATAAGGAAATTGCAGAATCTTGCTTTTTCTTGTAATGCACATGCTTACTGATTTAGTTGGATTTATAACCATTTGCCAGTCATAACACAACTTGACAATGTTTTGAAGGCTGCATTGCAGTTTAAATTGGTCACTGGAAGATTCTATATTCTTATAAACAACACCATCGTAAGCTAATAGTCTTATTGGAACAGATATGTGGTGTGGCAGGTGACTAAGGAAATAAGAAATAGAAGATGTCCTAGGACACTTCCCTGAGGTACTCCAGATAACAGCGGCTGAAGACTGGACCTATGCGCGTTTATTTGAACGTACTGCTGGCGGGACTGTAAGTACGAGGTAAACCACTTTGTGAGCCTAGGATTCTTAAACACAGTAATAATATTGAACAAAAGTTTGGAGTGGGAAACTTTATCGAATGTTTTGGCAAAATACAAATAAATGAGGTCCATCTGTCCACGGAAATTTATCGTTTGCGAAGTGTTATGAACCAGTTCATCTAATTGAGTGATCGTAGATAGTCCTTTACGGAATCCATGGTGCACAGGGGATAACGCAGTTATACATTTCAAGGTATTGTGACAAGTGTTTGGATATAATGTGTTCCAGGAGTTTAGAGCAAGTACTTGTAAGAGAAATCGGTCAGTAATTGCTAATGTCTGAAGTGTTCCCGGTTAAATGAACTGGTACTCTTCTCGCTAGTTTCCATGCGGTAGGGAAAGAGCCATTCAATACTGAGGAATTAAATATTTTTGTAGGAAACTCAGACGCCCATTCAGCATACCTTACTAAGAATTCATTAGGAATATCGCCTGGTCCAGGGCTCTTTTAGTGTTTATATTGAGCGAAAGGTTTAGAACACCTTGCTCAGTTATCTGAATATTCGAAATGCGAGGGCGGGCAGAGAATTTCCATACGCTAGACACTGCATCATCATCCTTTGTATAAACTGACGAAAAGAAAAGATTAAATCGATCAGCACTGCTTATTCGGCGGATTTACATATCGCCAAAACATAGCAGGTGCTTCCGAGAGGAACTTCTTCAATGTTACGTTGTAAAATTGGTCTTTCGCCTCCTTAATTAGCCACGTGAATTCTTGCCCCATTTTTCGAATTGAAGTTTCGTCATGCGTTTACCTATTTTGATTACATGCTTTTCGTTTTCTTTTAATTTTACGTTTTGCCTGAATGATTTTTTCGGTTCACCCAAGGATTTGTCCTTGCGCATTTTTTATTCTTCTTAGGAACAAATTTATGCATGCAATGACTTACTACACTGCAGAAGAAATCCCATAAACCATCAGTGCTCACATTCGATTGGTACAAGCAGATAAATTGATCAAAGGAGCTTTCGAGATAGTCTAAGACACTCACATCATCTGCGGATTGAAAATTCCAAACTCTTTTCTTTGATTTATCCAGTGAGGGGGATGGAGACATACTGAAAGTAGCTATGGGAATCATGTGGTCTGATATTGCGTCCTCTACAGGGCACTCCGTCAAAAGCACTACCAACCCACGGGGCACTAAAATAAGATCCAAAATAGATGAAGTTGTATCACATATTCTGGTATGTTCTCCTACAATTTGCTCTAAATCATAAGAGAACGCCAAGTCCAAAAGCTGTTCGCAACTAGCCACATCTACTTCCCCAGGTGAGTATGAACCTCAATTAATTCCCGGCAAGTGAAAGTCGCTCAGGTGAATAATATTGCCTCCTTCTCGAAACGTTCCTTCCATAAATTCCCTTAGGCTGCTCATTCCATCAGGTGAAGTATTTGGAACCCTCTGTAAACTGTTGGATCAGCAAGCTTAGTTTTAATCCTTGCAGCTTCGATATTTTCCGCTGTTTTAGTGTAGTACACAATGTGCGTTGCTTTTCCAATAACACTTAGGGTGACGGAAATCAGAACCGGCATCATAAAGGTGACAAAGTTGGTGCTCGTTGGGCCACCGTTAAATATCGATGCTGATATTGAACTAGAACATAATCTTACGTTAAAGGATGTACTATCAATCACTAATTCAAACATGTCGGAAACTGCATGGAAAAGAGACATCTGCCGCCGATAGTTTACGACAGCTGTTTTGGCGACGCCTTCAAAAACAACAAAACCCTATCACTTTACGGGGAGTGTGCATAGGTGCCGTTAGTCTGCCATTTAATGAAAATTTATGTGAGCATACGTATAAATAAGGAATCCCTGGCTCCGGACAGGCCGCCATTGGAATATGAACCTGGCAACGTTTAACGCTAGAACGTTATCTAGTGAGGCGAGTCTAGCAGTCCTATTGGAGGAATTAGAGGGCAGTAAATGGGATATAATAGGGCTCAGTGAAGTTAGGAGGCCAAAAGAAGCATATACAGTGCTAAAAAGCGGGCACGTCCTGTGCTACCGGGGCTTAGCAGAGAGACGAGAACTAGGAGTCGGATTACTGATTAATAAGAACATAGCTGGTAACATACAGGAATTCTATAGCATTAACGAGAGGGTGCCATGTCTTGTTGTGAAACTTAATAAGAGGTACAAAATGAAGGTTGTACAGGTCTACGCTCCTACATCTAGTCATGATGACCAGGAAGTCGAAAGCTTCTATGAAGACGTGGAATCGGCGAAGAGTAAAGTCAAAACAAAATACAGTATACTTATGGGTGATTTCAATGCCAGGGTAGGCAAGAAGCAGGCCGGAGACAAGTCATTGGGGGTATATGGCATAGGCTCTAGGAATAGCAGAGGAGAGTTATTAGTAGAGTTTGCAGAAAAGAATAATATGCGGATAATGAATACCTTTTACCGCAAGCGGGTTAGCCGAAAGTGGACGTGGAGGTGCCCGAATGGTGAGACTAGAAATGAAATCGACTTCATACTCTGCGCGAACCCTGGCATCATACAAAATGTAGACGTGCTCGGCAAGGTGCGCTGCAGTGACCATAGGATGGTAAGAACTCGAATTAGCCTTGACTTGAGGAGGGAACGGAAGAAACTGGTACATAAGAAGCCAATCAATGAGTTAGCGGTAAGAGGGAAACTAGAGGAATTCCGGATCAAGCTACAGAACAGGTATTCGGCTTTAACCCAGGAAGAGGACCATAGTGTTGAAGCAATGAACGACAATCTTATGGGCATCATTAAGGAGTGCGCAATAGAAGTCGGTGGTAACGCCGTTAAACAGGAAACCAGTAAGCTATCGCAGGAGACGAAAGATCTGATCAAAAAACGCGAATGTATGAAAGCCTCTAACCCTACAGCTAGAATAGAGCTGGCAGAACTTTCTAAGTTAATCAACAAGCGTAAGACAGCGGACATAAGGACCTATAATATGGATAGAATTGAACAGGCTCTCAGGAACGGAGGAAACCTAAAAGCAGTGAAGAAGAAACTAGGAATAGGCAAGAATCAGATGTGTGCGTTAAGATACAAAGCCGGCAATATTGTTACTAATATGGATGAGATAGTTCAAGTGGCTGAAGAGTTTTATAGAGATTTATACAGTACCAGTAACACCCATGACGATAAGGTGAGAGAGAATAGGCTAGAGGAACTTGAAATCCCACAAGTAACACCGGAAGAGGTAAAGAACGCCTTGGGAGCTATGCAAAGGGGGAAGGCAGCTGGGGAGGATCAGGTAACAGCAGATTTGTTGAACGATGGTGGGAACACTGTCCTAGAAAGATTGGCCGCCCTATATACACAATGCCTCATGACCTCAAACGTACCGGAATCTTGGAAGAACGCTAACATAATCCTAATCCATAAGAAAGGGGACGCCAAAGACTTGAAAAATTATAGACCGATCAGCTTACTGTCCGCTGCCTACAAAGTATTTACTAAGGTAATCGCAAATAGAATCAGGAATACCTTAGACTTCTTTCAACCAAAGGACCAGGCAGGATTCCGTAAAGGCTACTCAGCAGTAGACCATATTCACACTATCAATCAGGTGATAGTGAAATGTGCGGAATATAACCAACCCATATATATAGCCTTCATTGATTACGAAAAAGCATTTGATTCAGTCGAAACCTCAGCAGTCATGAAGGCACTACGGAATCAGGGTGTAGATAAGCCATATGTAAAGATACTGGAAGATATCTATAGCGGTTCCACAGCCACCGTAATCCTCCACAAAGAAAGCAACAAAATCCCATTAAAGAAAGGCGTCAGACAGGGAGATACGATATCTCCAATGCTATTCACGGCATGTTTACAGGAGGTATTCAGAGACCTGGAGTGGGAAGAATTGGGGATAAAAGTTGATGGAGAATACCTTAGCAACTTGCGTTTCGCTGATGATATTGCCTTGCTTAGTAACTCAGGAGACCAATTGCAATGCATGCTCACCGACCTGGAGAGGCAAAGCAGAAGGGTGGGTCTGAAAGTTAATCTACAGAAAACTAAAGTAATGTTTACCAGTCTCGGAAGAGAACAGCAGTTTACGATAGGTAGCGAGGCACTGGAAGAGGTAAGGGAATACATCTACTTAGGGCAGGTAGTGACCACGGACCCGGATCATGAGACTGAAATAACCAGAAGAATAAGAATGGGCTGGGGTGCGTTTGGCAGGCATTCTCAAATCATGAACAGCAGGTTGCCGCTACCCCTCAAGAGGAAAGTGTATAACAGCTGTGTCTTACCAGTACTCACTTACGGGGCAGAAACCTGGAGGCTTACGAAAAGGGTTCTGCTGAAATTGAGGACGACGCAACGAGCTATGGAAAGAAGAATGATAGGTGTAACGTTAAGGGATAACAAAAGAGCAGATTGGGTGAGGGAACAAACGCGGGTAAATGACATCTTAGTTGAAATCAAGAAAAAGAAATGGGCATGGGCCGGACATGTAATGAGGAGGGAAGATAACCGATGGTCATTAAGGGTTACGGACTGGATTCCAAGGGAAGGGAAGCGTAGTAGGGGGCGGCAGAAAGTTAGGTGGGCGGATGACATTAAGACGTTTGCAGGGACAACATGGCCACAATTAGTACATGACCGGGGTAGCTGGAGAAGTATTGGAGAGGCCTTTGCCCTGCAGTGGGCGTAACTAGGCTGATGATGATGATGATGATGACGTATAAATATACTGCAATAAGCTCCAATATTGGTGGCTGGCGTTCTACCTAAGACGCAGTCCAAATATAATAATAATAATAATAATAATAATAATAATAATAATAATGAAGAAATTGTGGCCACTGACCAAGTCAAGGTGAAAAAACACACAGAGACGTTTCGGGACCCGTACGGGTTCCTTGGTCACACTAAAAGCGGGCAAGAGCCGCGAGTCGTTTTTATAGCAGAATGTGACGTAGGGAACGGGTGTAGTTAGCAGGAAGATTGCCATCAGTCCTGTTGATAGTGTTGTCAGTAGTTTGAATAAATAAAGATTCTAACAAGACTCGCGTCATCGAATTCTTTTCCTTAGCTATTATAGCAGCGTTTTCCCAATCGATGCGGTGACTGCGATTATCGGCGTTTTCGGCAAGGGCGTTCGAGACTTTTTTCTTGTTGGACACGTCCCTTTGGTGCTCTTTTAGTCTTCTCGTGAATTTGCCGGTTTCACCGATGTAGCTGCAGCTGCAGTCTGCGCATGGTACCTTGTATATGACACAGGGATAATTCTTGCTTTCAAGCCGATCCTTTACGTTAACAAGCTGATTTCTCAGCTTGTTGGATGGCATGTGGGCTATACTGACATCGTATGTTGAGAATACGCGGCTAAGACTACACCCGTTCCCTACGTCACATTCTGCCATAAAAACGACTCGCGGCTCTTGCCCGCTTTTAGTGTAACCAAGGAACCCGTACGGGTCCCGAAACGTCTCTGTGTGTTTTTTCACCTTGACTTGGTCAGTGGCCGCAATTTTTTCATCATGTTACCTGACCAGACGAACTTTCGTCGAACTCTTGACTAAATAATAATAATAATAATAATAATAATAATAATAATAATAATAATAATAATAATAATAATAATAATAATAATAATAATAATAATAATAATAATAATAATAATAATAATAATTTATAAACGAGAACCGATGCTATTGAAGAATGCCGCCTTCCGTCGCTGGTGTCGATGCGACCGGTTTCCGGAGTTTTACAGCGACAGCCATAATGCAACTCTATGTTAGTTTTGAATAGATATAAAAGGTACACAAATAATTTGTTATGAAAGTAAAGCGGCTGGTTGTGTCTGCCCCGATAATGGAGCGCCAATATTCAATACATTCAATGTCTAACACCATTTAAGAGCAATATTTCGCATGAGGGCAAATTCGCAGCGCTAGTTGTAAGTTATAATACGAAAAATGGAACTTACTTGCAACATCAGTAGCATAGGCAGCTCGCGGGCACCAATTTATTTGAGACACCCTGACACTGCGATAAGCATGGGATTGATTTTTTAAAGGGATAGAGGTAGTGACGTGGGCTTCTAGGTTGGTGGTCCGACACAAGTACTAGCTGTATTTAGGGCAAGTTTTTTTTTTAGTTGCAATTGACAGGTTGTCGTCAATAATGAATAAACCTTAGCTGCCACCGAGCTTCGTGACCTGATGCTTCCAAGCCCGCTGACAAACCCTTTCGACGACCTCACGAGCGAACTGGTCAAACGCACGACAATGTCGGAGCAGCGATGAGTGCAGCAGCTTCTCAAAACTAAAAGGCTCGGGGAACGCAAACCTTCGCAGCTCGTGTGTCGTTTTCAAGTGTTTCTTAGAAACAACGCAACCGCCTTTGATCAAGATTTGCTGCGAGAATCGTTCCTACAACGTTTTCCCCCCTCCGTCCGCATGGTTCTGGCGACCACTAGCAGTTTGCAGTGTCTCAGCTAGCCAAAGTTGCCAACTTCGTCATGGAGGCATCAAGTCTCACGGTTTCGCTAGTGGAACGGTTCAGTACGTCCACTGTTCTATCATCACCCTGCCTACAAAGCCTGCGTTATGAATTCCGCGAGGAGATCTGCAAACTGCCAAACCAGATTGTCGCTCTACCTACTCGATGCCAGCGCTCCTCGTTAGTCGTCGGCTCTTTCTCGCGCAGCCGCTCGCTGTCCTCATCACGGCAAGGCGAATGCTGGTACCATCGTACCTTCGGTAACGCAGAGCGAAAGTGCACGGCACCCTGCAGGTTTCACGAAAACTCCCCGCCACACCACTAGCGGCGGCGAGCGTTGCTCGTCCCGAAGCCAGCCACCTATTCTTCCAGACTGTTATAACGACAGGCCTGTGTTTTCTCGTGGATACTGGTAAGGATATATTTTTTTTGCCGGCCAAAGATGACTAACCATATCAAAACAAATTGCACGCAGCGAATTTGAACGCATGCTCGAACTCTGGATTGTGCGTTCTTCTTGAAGCCCTTATGCATATCCACTGCAAGTGATGTCAAACGCGTCGGCTGGAGACTATCGGCCCTGCAGATATTATTGTATGCTTAGCAATACTGCTATTCGAGATCCATACCCACTTCCGCATCTTCCGCATATTACAGATTTCTCTGCGCCACTGCCTGAAGCAACGATATTCTCCAATACCGACCTGGTGAAGATTTACCACCAAATTCCTGTGGAATTAGCACACATTGATAAGTTGGCAGTCATCCCGCCATTCGGACTCTTCAAGCACGTACGCATGTCTTTCGGCCTTCGTAATGCGGCCCACACTTTTCAACAATTCATCGGCATAGTGACAAGAGCGTTGCTCTTTTATTCCGCATGCATCGATGCTTTGCTTGTCTTCAGTCACGATGCAGAACACCACATCCAACATCTGGGCCACCTTTTAGAGCGAAGCTGCATAGCTCTACCCTCCAAGGAAATTTTCGTGTTGTAAGCAAAAAAGCACCCCATACGTGGGCCCATACCGAAGACAGTCCAATGCCGGGCCAACCCGCCGCGGAGGTAAAGCAGGCGTTAAGGACTCCCCATACGTAGGCCGATCCCGAAGATAGTGCCATGCAGGGCCAACCCTGGGCGGAGGTGAAGTAGGCGCTAAGCACTCCCACACGTGGGTCGATTCCGAAGATTGTGCAATACCGGCCCGTCCCGCGGCGAAGATGAAGCAGCTGTTAAGCACTTCCCATACGTGGGCCGATCCCAAAGATTGTGGGATGCGGCAGACCCGCGGCGGAGGTGCAGTTCGTCATAAGGGTCCCATATACACAGGACCAATACGTCAGATGGTGCGCATAGTGTCAGATCGCGCATAATGTCTGGTAATCCCTTGCCTTCTTTTCTCGGAAGCTCTCATCTATGCAGCCCCGCTACAGCCTACTTGGAAGGGAACTCAGAATGTGCATGGATGTACGTCACATTAGACATTTCTTGGATTGTAAACAGTTCCACATTAAGACAAGCAACAAACCTTTGGTCTTCGGCGTCTGGTTGAATTCTACCGAATTTTCATAGCGGGAAACATACCACCTCGCCTTCAGCACGGAATTCATGACTGACATACAGCACATGCACGGAAAGGACAATGCAGCAGAGGACACGCTTTCGCGCGGCACCTCTTCCATCACCACCAACAACAACCTGGTTAGCACCAACTTTTCCACGCTTCCTGCCCAGCAACAAGACGGCACATAGGTAATTGCGATTCGTGGAAAACCTGAAGGCTTACGTCTGCGTGATGTCCACTTTTCACCTACTGCCGTCCTTATTTCTTGTGATGTCTTCACGTGCATCGCACGTGTAGCCGTTGCACTCAATTTCTGGCGCACTATTTTCGATGTCATTCATAAACTATCCGAACTTGGAATCCGAGAAACGCAACATCTCCTTGCACAACATTTAGCCTGGCCGGGCGTCAACATGGGCTTACGTGCATTGGGCGCGTGGTTGTCTGGTACGCCAATAATCGAAGGTTCACCGGAACAGAAGCGCACCTTATGGCTCGTTTACTCCACCATCTGAACAATTCGACAAAGCACACATTGACATCGTGGGGCCACGGATGTCATCAAACGGGAACACCTACCTCCTGTTCTGCACATACCACTTGACCCGTGGCCAGAAGCTTTCCATCTGTCCGACATCCATACTGAAACCATCGCAAATGCCTTCGTCGCGGGCTGGATTTCGCGATACGGCGTATCATATGATTATAATGGATCGAGGACGCCAAGTTGAATGGGTGCTATTTATTAGCCTGCTGACCCTTCTAAGCACTTCTCGCATACAGACCATGGCATATCACTCCATCGACAATGGTTTTGTTTAACGTTTTTACCGCTCCATCAAGACCTCGCACAGAGCGCACACTCATGCCACTCACTGGTCCACATCGCTACACCTCGTTATGCCGTGTCTTCGGGTTGCAAAAAAGCAGGATCTGCGCTGTACGCCTGCCTAGATTGCTTTTCGAGCACCTCTACACTTTCCAGGGGAGCTCTTCCACACTATCGTTTCGTTGCCGTGTCCTGACTCCACTGACTACATCAAGAGGCTCCGAGCATAATTCCGAACACTTAGTGTACGTAAATCACACTGCCGCACCATACCACATCCAGTATTCTCATACAGCTGGCGACGTCCCCTTACGTTTTTGTCCGCCGTGGCTCCATACGGAGGCCCCAGCAACACCCCTACGACGATCCATACCGCGTCATCCGTCGTACCGACAAACATTTTCACCGTGGTCTTCCATCGCCGACAGGACATTATCTCTATCAGTCGCCTGGAACCCACCTTGGTTGACGAGCCACTCCTCCAGTCACCAGATAAATCAATTCGCCCAGAGCCAGGTGCCCCTCGCCAGTCATCAAACACATTTCAACTCCTAACATCCCAACCCAGCCTCCTAAACATATCATTCCGGCTACCTGCACGCCTCCTTAACTAGAGGGAGAGCATCCCGTAGCAGCATCAACGTCGAGGGGGATGAGGGTAATGGCAGCTGGCTGGAGACAGGCCATTGCCTAGGTTTTCAGTGCTGGTTTCTCTTATTGTTTGTCAAACCGTGACCTCGGTAATTGTTGCACTATGTTCGCGTCATGCTTAGGCATTACATTCTAGCTTCTGAGACAGTCCATGCTGCTTCTGCCGGTGGGCATACACCTGTATCCTCTTCACGAGCAGCCTAGAGATGTGCTGGGTGCCCTAATTTCTAGATCTAATTTCTAGTTAGGCGTCGTGGGCTCGTTGCCATCTCCCTAGTACTTCGCATGGTGGACTGCATGCGCCCGTCAGATGATTTGTCACGTACGGCTGCTGCTGACCTCGACTGAAGGCCTCTCGAGTTATCCTTAGGTCCTGGCGACTTTTTTCTCAGCTCTTTGGCATTTTCATTTACAATCATGGGCGAACTGAGAACCAGAAAGCGCTGAACTCGAGGTTTCATAACCCATTTACGGTCGGCCCTGAAGCGCATGAGCTCTCCCATGTGAAGTCGTGGGATGTGCTGCTCCTCGTGTAAACTCTGGTTTTTGTTATTGGGCTTTCTTGGCTACTGGAATGAGCGGCCATAGGCGTCATTAATTCGTTCTGATGTTGTGGCTGATGAGCTACTTCGACGGTGGAACACCATCTTCTAGTCCTTAGCCAGCTGGAATACTGTGAAGCTGACTAGAAACTCATATCCAGAATGAGTGAAATGCTAAATAGGAGGAAACAAATTGGATTAGCAGTACTGCTGGCCTTGGCAGCTTTGCCACAACGCAGACCCCAAATGTTTTCGTTTTCGTGAGGCCGGTGCTTGGTTCACTCCCCAGCTAGCACAAAAGTCATGGAAGTCTGCTTCCATGCCGATTCGCCAAGACTAAAATGAACGTCTGAAAGACGCCCTAAAAATCCGCGCAAATCTGTTTAGAAGGTGATAAATGGTTTTATAAGACTGCTAATGTAAGGAGGGTATGACCATTTCAAGAAGTTCTAGAGTCCTGGTTAATCTAGGCTAGAAATATTCTTGCTAGAAAGGGGATTTTTAGGAGCATTGCAAGCTTTTAAATATAGGGATAAAATCTTTCTAAAAGGCGAATTTCGATGGTCGTTTACTGCTTTGTTTCTTTCCCTTCCCCTCCCATCTTTATTTGCTTTACCCTCTCCCCTGGGGCAATTCGACAATACACGAAACACATAGAGCATTTTTACTCTGATAGCAATTATATCGACACTCACTCCAGGCTCATCTCTACGTCGGCGTCGGCGTGGCCATCGGCGTCACCGTTGGCAAGAGGTTCCGTATCAAGTCCAAATGCAATAAAATCGTCATAAGAAATTGAGTTTGGCATAGTTCGTGTTTGCAGCATATCATATTTACCGCTATTAAAGACCAAGACAGGGGAATAGAACACAAAACAACGACATTCCTTTACTGCATATCTTCCTATTTCATTTTCTCATTCACGTTCGGCCGTTAACACGACAAATAACTGGGAAATGAGAAGGGAAAGGGAATCTTTAAAAAAAAATCGCTGCTAAATTACCGCTCGATACCATTAACAAGTGTCCCTTGCAAGATAAGTGAGCATGTCATTTATTCTCATATCTTCGCATTTCTGATATTGGTTTCAAATAAAGAATATATTGACGGATTCATTTGGGGGGAGCGAAATCAGAAATTAATTTTTCTATTTTTCTTCGTAATTGAACAGTCTGATTGTTACGGTGTGTCGTTAGACTAGAGTGAGAGTCACTTGTACGATATTTAGGATCGATGAATCTGGCAGCTTAACACTGCGTAATTTCAAGAGTAACTATGTTATTTTATGTATACGGATGTAAGGTAATGCTGGCGTATTAAAGTTTAGGTCGAATTAGAGATTTGTTATGGCTTTAGTTTGAGAAAATAAAGCTTGCAGAAGGAACAGTTACACATGTTAGGAATACGAGTACTCCAGCTGAGTTTGATGGTTATTGCGATTCCCAAGTACATTTACTCATCAACTTCCGCGAGCACTTGAAACCTACTTTGCAGACAAGCCACAGTTCTTTTAATATTTCTTTTTAGTTATTGGCATGTAGACTGTTTTCCTGACATTTAATTCCATGCTCCACCGAGGACACCAAGAAATAATTCTTTGGAGAATAGAGTTTAGTGATAATTATTCTTCATGGCAGTTGATTTTATTGGAGTACAAGATCGCCTCCATATAATCCCATTTGAACAGGGGAAATTCATTGGTGATGTCATCAATGTATATCAAGAACAGTAACCAAGTTCACTGCGGCACTCCAGATGATACTGGAACTTCGTTGGATGTGTGGTACAAAATTGGAAACAAACTGCATGCGGTTAGTCAGATGAATATACAAAGCAGTGCTATTTCTTTATTTACATCTGAGCACATGTGAACGCTGTTGCAAGGGGCATCATAATGCTGCAGCGAGTTAACTAGTTTGCTGGTAGAGCTGTCTATGTACAGGAATGCTATCTTGGCGTGCGTAGTTCAAATTATCTACAAGGAAGGTTCTATTCCCCTCTACACCCAGAAATACTTCGTCATACCTCTCGATGAAATGACGACGTTGTCCCTGCTCCTTAAGGTCACTAATGTGCATTAAACATTTGTATTATAGTGAGGAATTAAGAGACCGTGCCTTCAAGCGGACGGCGGACTGATTGCAAGATATACTGATGGATGCGGTTTATTGAAAAGAGCAGTTAAATTTCATTTTGAAAATACGTGACACCTAGTACCATTTATTGTGATAGATGCAACACAATGACTAACGTAGCCTAAATTGAAATGAGTATAAAAAAAATAATATGGACAACACAAGGAGATTCAGTAGAGGCAGCACTTCGAATCAATAATAAATTCTCGGAAGGCGGTGCAAACATCGTTGGGACCGTACCCGACAGGTTAAGTTCAATGCGAAAGTAGAACATGAATTGTGAGTTAGAAGCCAATTTTGTTAAAGTAAATGTTGCAGATAATATTTTTTTCAGTATAGGAAAGTGGCCGAACTACAAATAGAATTGTTCTATTGTTGGCTGCTGATTACATAAAATACAAAGGGAGAAAAAGCGTCTAACCAAACATATGTAGGTAAATTATCAGAGAGGAAATCGGGCACGTTAATTTTGTAGGGGATACTTCAAGTCGCTTTATATAATAGAAATACGACGCCTAGGGTGCATGAAGTGTCACTGATTATGAGGAGTACTTATCGGTTTTCTCCACCATCATCATGCTCATTATAATTTTCTCATTCCCAACGCTGCATTCTTGATTTCATTGCGGTACAAGGTCACGCTGTAAGGTTCCAGGGCAATTTTCAACTTGAGATTGCATACAACTTCCATAGCCAGTTTAAAAAGCTGCGCTCTGAAAGTATTTAGTACGGCACAGCACTTTTCCTTCGCCACAATTATGCCGTCCGAGGCTACTAATTTATTCCACTTCTTATCTCTATTTGCTGTGCGTCAAAACTTCCGCGTGTTTCCTGAAGTGCTCCGTGAAATGAAATTTATTTTGCGATTACCAGTGGCCGAGAGTATTCCAAGTGTGCGCAACAACTCACATATTTCGGGGTTCTGTGAAAGTGTCACTTTGATATTAAATAGTTTCCTTCAATTTTTCCAATGCCTTAGCGCTATTATCAGCAATGCTAGTACCGTGTAAATTTAGTCAAAATAAAAGCAATACTTCTGTTGATGAAGGAGGAACAGTAAAAAGAAACGACAGTAGCCAATGGAAATGGGTGACTCCAACGCGTTCTCGGGAAATTGATATCGCCCAGAAGAAATACGCGAGGGGTTGGAAATCTAAGTTTCATTCATTTCATTTTATTCCCTTAAAGACACCGTAGTAGGGGATTACATGACGGGTGGGAATACAACATAAACAAACAAGTGTTATGATGCATTCAATTCTGCAAATAAAGAGTTGTTACTTCTTGAACATATTGTGAAGTGCAGGTGATGGCAGCGATTCGATGAGGAAGGCCATTCCAGTCTTTAGGTGCTCGGTAGAAAAATCAGGCTGAAAACGTATTTGTGCGTGAATGAGGTTGTGCTACCTGCTGGGGATGGCCAATGCGTCGTGATTGGTGCGTTGGGAGAACAATGTATGGTGGTTGATTGAGCGTCAAATAGTAGAACCTGTGCAAGAGGGAAAGGGTGGCAATGCGGCGACGTAGGGATAGAAGCGATAAGGAAGATAATTTTTTTAGCGATGTTATGCTGACGTTGTAAGAGTAGGTGGAATGAATATACCTGGTGGCGCGATTTTGAACTGCTTCGAGGACATTGGCGAGATATGCTTGATGCGGATCCCAGACGGCATATGCGTATTCGAGTTTCGTTCTTACCAATGATCTACAGGCTAACAGTTTTGCATGCAAAGGAGCGAGGCGATGCTGACGTGTTAGAAATCCGAAGGTTTTGTTAGCTGATGAAGTAACATTAGTAACATGTGCATTCCAGGTGTAGCCAAGGTGATGCCTAGGTATTTGTAGGATTCCACTGATTCCACGGTGGCGTCACCAATCCGTTATGAAAAGCGAATAGGGTGATGACGACGGGTACATGATACAAGTTTGCATTTATTAGACTTGAGTGTCATCAGCCAAACATCACACCATTCTTGTACCCGGTTAAGGTCGGGTTGGAGAGATATTTGCTTAGTGGTGGTATGGACTGCGCGGTAAATAACGCAGTCATCGGCAAACATACGGATATGGCAGGACACATGCAGGGGTAAGTCGTTAATGTAAATTAAGAAAAGAAGGGGGCTAAGGACGACCCCTCTGGTGCCCCTGATGTGACGAGTGTAATGTTTGAAGCGTGGTTAATAAATGAAACATACAGTGAGCGGTTAGAAATTGCTCGAGCCATTTTAGGATATCAGAATGCATATTCAAACGAGAAAGTTTTAGTAATAGGCGATGATGAGCCATTTTGTGAAACGCTTTCGCGTAATCTGAAAATATGGTGTCTGTTTGTATGTTACGGTCAAGATTAGCATGAACGTCATGAAGAAATAGTCGAAGCTGGGTCTCGCAAGAACGGCCCCTGCGGAACCTGTGCTGTGAAGGATGAAAGAAGTTGTTAGCGCCTAGAAAGTTCATAATATGAGAGCAGATTACATGCTCCATGATCTTGCAGGGAACACTTGTCAATGAGATGGGGCGGTAATATAGGCGAAAATTTTTTGTTGCTCGATTTGTAGACTGGAGTAAGCTTCCCCATCTTCCACTCGTCTGCACTGGTGTCTGTGGAAAGCGACTGGCAAAATAATAGATAGAGAAACCCTGCAGAAATGTTTTTCGTGGTTTTAGTAGTTTAGAGTTAATGTCATCGATGCCAGATGATGAAGGCAACTTAATATTTTATATCACAGGTAGAAGCCCACGCACTGAGAATGTGATGGCTGGCATGCTGCATAGTATAGTTGCAGGCGGCGGAGGAGGAAGTGTCTTCATTTAATTAGTGAAGACTGAAGAAAACGCGTTGTTAAGCATATTAGCGCAGGTTAAATCTGTCACCGATTCACCCAGCTCGTTAGTAAGATAATTTATAGGCGCTTCCTTGGGGTTTATCACCTGCCAGAATTTTTTTGGATTAGTAAGTAAAATGTGTGGCAGGTCATAGTGAAAAAAAGTTTGCTTGGCATCGCGAATTCCGGCTAAATACGCAGCTTCAGCAGAGTAATATTTCTCCCAAGCAACTTAGCTTGCGTTAACATTAGCGTGGCAATAAAGTCGCTTTTTTATGTTCTAGTCGTTTTAAGCATCTCGTAAACCATGGTTTTTGGCGATTGGATCGAATGGTTATTCTGGTAATAAATTGGTTCTTTAGTTCATAGAGTTCATATACTTTGTTTTTATACAACAGCCAGTTATCATAAATCGAATGGTAACTAAATTCATCTGCAAAGGTAGAAAACAATACGTTTGACTCAGTATTTATAGCCTCATAGTTACATTTGCCATATAAACAAATTGCCTTCTCGTGCATGTCGCGTGGTGGGGGAGCGAAAGAGAAGGCAGCATGAATACCTTTGTGATCACTAATCACACGAAGATATGCAAGGGATCTTCAGCTTTCAGGACGACTGGTTAGTATAAGATTTAAAATATTGGCAGATGTCCCCGACACACGGATTGGCTCCAGTACTATGTGTGTTAAATTGTAATTTAAACACACTTCTATAAAGTCGGTCGCTTCAGTTTGGCATCCCAATGGTATTATTTGAAGAATAATACCATTGGGATGCTTTGAAGTAATTTCATTTCATATGTTGTTTAGGAGATCAGAAAATTGCGGTTGATGGTGAGGGGGTCGATAACAAACGCCTAGCAGTACTGTTTGTTGGGAACATTGACATTTTAACCACAGTGTTTCCAAGTGGCTGTCAATGTTAACACGTGTGCATGGCAATTGTTGGTTCACGGCAATCAGAAGACCTCCGCCACGTGCGTTCCTCCGATGGCATCGATAAACATCGAAGTTTGGAAGATCGGCGAGGACTTCTCCGTAACTCACTTCTTTTGTAAGCCACGTTTCTGTTAGTATCAGTAAGTTACTGGCGGATGATTACATAACATTTGATACGTGTTCACGCTTTGGCAGAAAGCTGCGTATGTTCGTGAAAATTGCTGAAAAGACAGATTATTTCGTGGGATGGGAGGGCGAGTTCTTGTATTCGTGGGATAATGCGATCGCTATGCTGTTTCTTTGACGGTCTGTGATGTCTCGTCAAATATGTAGCGTTTAGTACGTATGTGCAATGTTTTGTAACGCAATTAAAACCAAGCAGATTTTACTTTCGCAAAAGCAACAAGGAGCCTGCGGGCGTTCTGCACAGCCTTAGAAAAATCTTCGCCGACACTGTGTTCAGTGCCTTCGAACTTACGGCCATTTGACAGGACAGTCTCTTTTGTCCTAAAGTACGTAAATTTAACAATGATACGGTGACGGCGCCCAGCGGTATGCCTCCTGAGAAATGTGCTCGTTCAATTTTTTTCGTATCTATGTTAATGTTAAGGTGCTAAGGGCACAGCTGGGTTACGGCTTCTTCAGACTGGCCGAATGTTTCCAAGGGATTAGTATCAGGAACACCATTAAGAATTAGTTTATTTCTACGTGATCGGTTTTCAGCGTCATCCATATGCCGTTCCAAGCAAGTGGCCAGGTTAGTAATTTTAGTTGTTTCTGCTTTTACGGCTTCGATTTCATTTCGCAACGGTATGATGCTATGGCAAAGTTTTTCGGTTACTGTCACTCGGGAAGTCAAATCGGACACCATGTTATTCGTTGCCAGTAGTTGGTTCTTAGTGTCTTTCACTTCTGTGATTATTTCTTTTTGGCCGGCTGATAGTTTTTGCAGCTCTTCTCGTACAAGGTCAGCACTATAGGGACCCCTGTTAGACTCTATGTCTTTTGACAAGAGAAGCAAGGACCGAATGGCACACTCTCAACAGCAATAGTGAAACAGCACCGGGGGCTCGGCAGCTGCACCAGAAGATAATTGCTAGAATTCTTTGCAAAAAGACAATACTTGTTACCAAGCTGCGTGGCGAAGAGCAACGGGTTAGTTGTCTCTATTGTGGTACAGCAACCGAGCCCACAGAGGGGTGTCGACAATCGCGACTGCTTTATACACTGTAAACGGAAATGAGCCGAAAAAGGCATTTTAAGGGATGTGACCTCCCTTGAGACTACGTGCCTGAAAACTGTGCTCCCTTAGAGTGGTGTAGAAATGCTCAGCGTCCTCCATTTCTCTCCCTCGCAAAATGCGGATGAAAGAAGGAGACAGAACCTCAATTCTACATCCTTTTTAAGAGGGAGTTTAGAAGATACAGGCCTCCCTTTAGCGTAAACGGAGTTCTGTTTCTTATTTTATGCGTTATTTTCTTTTCTTTTACACATCTGTGAGAAGGAAACGAGAAAGGAGAGATATATTGTCCAAGTGGTTCTTCTTCTTTTTTTTTTCTTTCTGCAAATTTATACATTTCCGGAGTGCAAGCCAACTTATTTAGGGCGATGTAATAGACGCTTTGTTCGTCTCGTCGACCACAATGTCCTGTCGCGCTGCCAGAACCCCCGGTCGGCATCTGACGAACTGTCTTCGGAAGCGAGACCATGCAAAACTTCGACGGCTTAGGCCGCAGAATGTCCTCGCTTCTGTTCGTCTTCCCATCAACTAAAAGTGAAACGGAAGGCAAAGCTCGCAAAGCGCCACTGTCGTCGGCGCCGGTGACGGCACCTGTTTTGCTCATCGTAGTTCTGCGTGTGTGTCTATATGCGTGCTTACGAGGTAATTTTGGCGGCCATCGGAGAGTGTTTCGTGTAGTGTGGAACCTCACAAGAAAGCTACCTGCCCCACTGCGCAGCACGGCGGTGATCGGCCACCGCGTAGTCATCGCTTTGACGTGATCTGTGTACTACAATACACTTTCGTGGTTCGCGCGGCCGTGCTCGGGTATTCCCTCCTGCGCCACGATATGACAGCGGCTAGTGAAACCTCACCCACAGTCCTCACAAAATCGGACCGCGTACGGTGTCGACTGCTTTTGGAAACGGCGCGTTTCGGATTACCCTTTGCCCAGTTGCCTCATGTTTGACGCGGCCTTTTCAAGCTGCGGTGGTGAGTACGGCGCGGAAGCATTGCGCTATGCGCATAATGCTCACACCTTTTATGTCGCGGTGTTGAGACTTACCGGTCCTCTCAATAAAACTCAAGAAGCCAGTGCCGCACAAAAAAGAGACGTTTCAACTTTTTTCTTTCTCTTTTTCAATTTAATTGTCGTGTTTTACGTGTCAGAACCATGATCTGTTCCTGTGGCCTCGTGCTTAATACTAAGCACAACTCCAAGGACGCTTATAACAACCACGGCGGGTCAAAGAGTATTGGAGTTTTCGTCATCAGGTGTGTTTGATAACCACTTCGCCTTAAGTGTCGATATAGGTTGTTACAGCCCACTTGAAAAACACAACAGGAAATTTTAGTCTGTCGCTCTGTTGTCCGTAGTGTGACGTCCTGTAGTTCTTGATCAATATTCAATTAAAAATTGACAGAGACCTCTTTAAGGCTATGTAAATTTGTTTGTGGAAAAAAGAAAAAAAAAAAGAAAAGAAAAAAAAAAATCTCCCTGCAGGGGATTCGAACTCCGGACTGAGGCATCCCGAGCCCAGCATCTTACCACTACGCCACGCCGAATATGCGCCTTGATGCCTATTTCAGTTATACAAACACTTTGCGTTTATGTTTATATTTGCATTTTTAAGAGTCAACAGGCGCTTTCATTCCACCGCGTCAACTGCCGCATCTCTAGAAAAGTAAAAGTGTTCTTACCATCGACAGGTACATTGTGTAGTGCTAGAACATCGATTTTGCTGTAGGATATCCATATTAAATAAGAAATACAGAAATAGACAACGGTGACCGGGGACACTGTTAGGTTGTTACTGCTAATTTCGACAGTTGTCTCTCGCTCTGCACTTTTGAGCGCGCATATAATTCTGTGTTCAATGCAAGATAGCTACATAAACATTCGTGGATGATTGTTCATTCTGACAGCATACTGGCATCTCTCGGCAGCGCTGTACCAGAATAATGAGACCCGAGCGAGACAGCTTTTCACGCAACTTTGTGGAACAACCCAAAACTTCTTTTTCGCTTTGTAAAAGCTTATGCAATATTTCTGGGAAGTTAACTGTGTCAGTGTAACGGCACATGTAAGTCCACAGGCCTGTGTGCCACATCTTACCAAATAACACAAAACGGATACGCAGCCATTCCCGCAGATGATATGATTTTCATCAGCGGCCGATTTTGAGGAGGCCGGTAGGGCATTTATGGTGCTTCGTCGTCACGGCACAATTATAACAATTGGCCACTTCGACTTTAATACCGGTGTCTGTGCTATCAGCATTGCCGGCTTCAGAGAAGCACGATTGAATACCGCGCAAGAGAAAAGTACAGGGTACACCACCGATGCGAAATTGACATACAATTTTAAAGCGTCGCGACTGAAAGCGCTTCTGTCGCGGCGTCAGAAATTATGTCGCTGCGACAGAAAGTGGCACATTTCTAACGCCACGACCGAAAATGTGTAGTCCCGACAGAGAGTTCCTGTTGCGACGTCAGAATCGCTGTTGCGATAGTAAGTTGCTGTTGCGACTTCAGAACTCTTGGTCTTCACGACAGGATGATTCTGTTGGGACATCAGAATTTTTGTCATAATGTCAGAAATGTCTGTCGCAACTACAGAAACATCAGGAACTTCTGTCGTACAACAGAAATTTCCGTAGTTGCGACAGGAACTCCTGTTGTCTTTTTCAACTGGGAGCGATTTGCGTCACAGCAACATTATTTTTAAGGCGGCAAATTACTGTTATGCAGCATGAACAATGCGAACAGCCAGCCTGTTTCTGTGTTAAATGGAGGCACGCAGTGTGTGCACACAATTACGTTCATTTTGTCAGTTTTGTGAAATAAGCTTCAAACTGCATGCATTTTCACTGGGAAATCTGTACCAGCACTTCCTTGTATCAAGTTGTCTATGCACAAAGGTTTGTGCATTAGAAATCACAGTTTCAGGCAGTTACAGCCTACAATTTCTTTTTTTTTTTGTATACAGACACTAACTGTGTTTTCATAGTCATGTATTGCACGTTTGACCAGTGCTGAAAAGGACAAATGGAATAAATTCAAATAGGCCTGCGAATTTGTTTGCTTGGTCAGGCTTTGATGTATTTTAGTAACGTGTTCATGTGCAGATGTCGTGTGAATGCATACTTGGACTTTAGTTACGTTTCACTGCATCAAAAGAGACCACCCAGCCAATCTCAATTTCCTTCCTTGTTTCTTGCCCTTGGTGTCCACATACCTGAATGTATTCTGAGTTTTTGTACCAATTAAGACAACAGCAGGGCATCACACATGCTAGAAACATTAAGACAAAGAACAAGGAATGTGGCACAAATGATCCACAGAGTCACAAAACAAAAAAGAGGCTTCAAAGAAGCGGAGGCAGTCAGACTTGTGCGAGCATTAATTATTAGCAGGGTGACCTATAGCCTCCCCTTTCAAAAACTACATAAGGCTGAAATGTCTAAAGTGAGCTCCATCATCAGGGCAGCTAGGGCTCCCAAAAACACATGTGCCAAAAAGCTGGAGGCTCTTGGTATTCACAACACATATGAAGAACATGACACGGCATGTGGTCATGCCTCAGAGAGAACATCTGAATTCTACAAAACAAGGAAAGGCTCTGTTACAAAAGGCAGGATATCCCCTGATAGCGCAGTATGGCTGAGCAAAAAAAGTTTTGCTACCCAGACAAACAAGAGAGGAAATTCTAGTTTCACGAATCCCAAAGAATATGAGCACGGAACACCACCAAAGCAGAAGAAAAGCGCAATCAAAGGCTTTACAAAAGAAATGTGAAAGAAATCCAGACGTATACTACACAGATGCATGTAGAGTGGCAACAGACAAATTCGAAATAGTCGCCTTCAATTGGTCCACAGGGATAACAACTTCCATTCGGAACCCTTTAACCTGCACCGTGGAGGCAGCAGCCATAGCGCTGGCCTTTCGAGATGCAGAAGCAAAAGAAACAATCTGCATTGGCCATGATGGACTCTAAGGCAGCATGCTGTTCGTGCATGACGGGTACCGTCCCATACAAAATTCACAGAATTGCACCAGGTGGTAATTTGGTGCCCGGCGCACTCTGGACTCGAGGAAAATGAGAGGGTGGACCGAACTGCTCGAGCAATAAGCATCCGAGCACTAGTCAGTCCTTTCAAGGAACTCCCATTGACCCACACGACACTTCGAAAACCAGGAAAAGGAGAGACAAAAATACAGCCGCCCGCACTCCAACCTTATGAAAGAACAGGCCAGGGATTCGCGCTGTGTACAGACTAACACATATTTACACCTACAAATACTCACTAAGGTACACCCTGCATTCTATGAAAGTATGTGTTCTTGGTGCGAGGAGCTGCCAACTCTTGCCCACGTAACATGAACGTATAAACTACAGCCTCCAAATTCCAATTCGCCCGTTATGGCGTAAGTGCCAAGTAACAGGCACTGGGATGTTTGGCTTGCTAGTGAAGATGTAGAGAGCCAGAGAGCTCTTCTCGATCAAGCCCAGCAAACCACAGAGATCAGTGGAGCCCTGGACTGAGGGACGCACCGACCGCCCAAACCACTAAGAGAAATAAACTTTATACTGCTATTACTTGCCCTTAGTGCTATCAGCCATCAAGTTTACCTACAACTACAAATGAGCCACATGTCACTTGATTCACTCAGATTCCATTTCACTCTTTGTAGGAGGGCATGCATGACTGATTGCGTATGTGCAGCATTTTGTTGCCACAGAGGGGTATGTAATATGGAAACCAACATAAACATTAATACACTCTGTAGTAACTTGTTCTGAATTGAACTTTTAAAAATAAAGAGCAATTTCAATAAATGACAACATGTGTTTTGTTTTTTTAACTGGGAGTAGTGTGCTACCGTCTGGGATTTTTTTTATTCCACGTGGTAGAGGTGTGTGGCTGTCACTGTACTGCTTTCAAGCTTCTGCATCAAGTGTGCTTGAGGCACCTGGGACTAATTCTCAAAGCAAATATGCTTCAGGTAATTGTGAATTCTCGTCAAACATGACATGCATATTGCTGTATTTGTCTTGGAAAATTTATTCAGAAAAGCAGCTTTTATAGCTTCAGTAAATTATTCATTGTGGCCAATTCAGGTGACCCTTTCCGAGATTGACCATTAATTTTACAGCAGTGGCTTTCTATCATTCAAGTATTCAGTGTGTATACTGCTTCTTTTCAGATATGTTAACATCATACAAGTCTGCATTCCTAAGAACATAAACAGCCAGAGGCCACATTGCAAAGACAGGGATCTGAGTATCAAGAAAAGAAATCAGTAATAAAGGTAGCAAGAAGTACTCACAAGCAAATGTTTGTTGTCAGAGGGATGCAAGAATAATACAGCCCATCCAGGGGGTGCACGAAAGCCAGATAATGGCCACAAAAAACAAAGCCTACTCATATGTCACAGCCATTTTAATCAATATTGACATTTAACTCCAGGGTATGCATATTGAAGCCTTGCTAATTATGCAAATTTACTAGCACTACCGTCCAGTACTGCTGTGCTCCTGAATGGTGGCTCACATTTGCAGGCAGCAATAGGTGCAGCGACATCCATCATTCGTGCATCACTCATTTTGGACAATACACACCTTGCTGCAAGGAAAAGTAGCCACAATATAGCTTTCTAACAATTATTGGCAATTAGTTTGAGAAAGGCGTTTCCAACCACACCAGGCTAGACCGGCATTGCTTTGCAGCATGCTCTACACCGGGAACGTAACTCCTTGCCCCCCAACCCAACATGTCTGTTTACCTGGCATAGGACAATGTGCAGACAATGCTCACCCCCCCCCCCCCCAACACATGCACCAATATATTCCTGGCTACCAGCACTGGTCCTTGTTACAAGAAATAGAAGTACGGATCCTTGGTCTCGATGTTCGCCAATCCGGAACAGGATCAAATTGGCTAGGCAAAATAAAGAAGACACCAATGTCAACCTTCCACCTGATATGAAGGATTGCATCTAAATGTGGAGAAGATTGTACCGAAATAGCCAGTAATGCTGTTTGGTCTGTACTCCAGCCACATATTATTTATCAGGCTCAGTTTTACTGGCCCTCACTGAAGCAGAGGGACCAGATTGAGATCATTATTCAGAACGTGATGAGGGCAATAGCTGCTCTTCCTCTGTTCGCTCAAGAACATGCCCAGGTGAACACCACGGCAGCATTGCTAATTCAATGTGAATGAGCATTTGAATTAAAGAGGTTGCATGTTGCAGTCACTTCTGATTGCTTGGGTGCAAGAACAGACTTAAGGCCATGGCACGGCTGTACACTGATGTTCCTTTGGACCAATGTATTTTGTACAGACGCTGCTATTACAAGAGATGGAAGCATAGTATCAGTCAGCCTTAAGTATATACTTCCCTCTTTATAAAAATAAGGAATCTACAATGGATGTCTGCAACTCTACTTGAGCTTCATACCATACATGACAAGAGTCTGCAGAACGGGGCTGGTACACGGTAAAGTCACACATGACACCAATGAGGCAGCCTCATTTTTATCAAACTTCACCCAAATACAGACACACCAATTCCTTGAGTGCCATTTAGCAGCTGAAGCAAGACAGTAAAGCCACATAGCTTTGTCAGAAGATACACAAGCTTCACAACTACTCACTTTTAATGCTTGCTTACACTAGGTACAGGGACACATCTCTGGCCTTCTCAATGCCATGGCAGATAACAAAGAACACAACAACATCAAGAACATGTATCTACCCGCACCTCTTGTGCCAGGCTCACTTACCGTCTTTCTACCCTGAAAAGTTTGCTCTGATGCGACACATGCTTTTACGCTCAAGTTTGACAGCCATTGCTGCATCAATTTTGCAAGCACTGTCAAGGACGCAGTATTCTTAACTGCAATTTATTATCAGGAAATACGTAATTTTAATAATGTGAGCACAGGCATCTTGACTCACTTATTATGAATGGAAAGAAATGTCACTGCTGCCTGAATGAAAAGAGTAATCTTCTGCAGTTGTAGAGAGTCAGTGTAGCTTCATGCAATACTGTTTCACAGCAAGTTTGTACAAAGTATCATTACAGGCAGGGAATTATAGGCCTAATTGTGCTTTTCACTTGCTCTGAATGTGACCTTAAACAAAGCATTGTGTGTAAAAAGGGCAAATGTTCTTTGATATGAAGCATCTATCAGGGAGTAGCATTTTGCCTTTTGAGACTTTTTAGCATCCATGGGGGAGAGATTAAATTGCCAGTGTATCTCTATAAGGCATGCCTCTAAAGATGCACATGGCGTTTAGGAAGGTAAATTTTTTTGAACCAAGGAGGGACGTACGGAAATAACTAATGAGAAAAGGATCTGCAAGGTTTCCAGCCCAGGCTCAGGCCACCCGGGCATTATGTGCGGTGAGGCATAGCCTTTCCACTGCTGCCCGGGCCCACTGGATAGCCCATAGTTGGTCGTGTAGTTCCGAGCTAGTCAGAGCGCTTAGCTATCGCTCCTCGAGAAGGTCCTGTTCTATCTTGTCCTCTAGATATATAGATCTGATCTGTGTGCACTTCCATGAGATCTGTGCATTGTATGCAGGTTCGTGCTTGCAGAGCTTGCAGCTCGCGTCTGGGTATTGTGTTGAATTTACTCTGTCTAAATGTACTGGGTTTCGGAATATTCTGGTTTGCAACCTCCTCCAATCTGTTTCTTGAAACCTGTCGAGTTGTTTGCGGGGTTGTGGGTATGTTTCTCCTCGTTTCGTATAGTGTGTCAGTATGTCGTGGTACGTGACCAGTCTATGCCTATTGTCTCGTATCGCTACTTCGTTGTCGTTGCCTCCCCGCTGTCCTTCCCCTTTCCCCGGGGGTTGCGGGGTGTTGTGCCGTCACTGTCCGAGACGCGGTGGATTAGTTCTCGCGCGGCTCGGTCGGCCTTCTCATTGAGGTTGGGAGGGCCATTCATGGTTACTTCTCCCATATGTACTGGGATCCATTTGAGGTATTTGGGTCATGTCAGAGAAGCACAAATGTATTGTTCCAAAATGGTACAGTGTTACTCCGCTGCTAGAAAGGTGATTTAGAAGAGCTCTCTAACTCCATTGACTAAATTTTCAGAGGTGATTGCAATGGGTGATTCCCCTGTTACTCTGGTATTGCTAGTCTGGTGCTTACTGTCAGTGATATACACAGCATGCCAGTCTTGGAGCTCAACTTTCAAGAGCCAATTAAGAGGCATGTCATGGGTGATTTAATAAGCTTATTAGGCTTCTTTTTAAACAAACAATTAATTTATTCTTTATTTTTGCTGTCATTTTGATGGCCTGTCTATGCTTTTTGTTTTCAAAGGCCATATTATTTTCATAATTATGGCCTTCAATGTTTAATTGTAATATCCCTTATAATCCACAGTGATTACTCGTAAAAGAGAAATCAATATAGAACAAACAGTAGATGTGGGTAAATGTATGTGCATTGACTTGAACAGTCACCTGCAAAAGTTTAAAGTCAGGTTGCTCAATGGATTGAATAATCTCAGTTGGAAAGCAGAACTAAGTGTGTTCATATGCCCCTCACTCATCCAGTATACGTAAATGTAACCAAATGTAGTATATGTAACCAACACACTCTCAGACTTTAGCGCAATAAGTTAATATGTTGTGTTATGCTGTTGAGTTGAGACTGTGAATGGAACGATTATTAAAATGAGCAAGCTAGAGACAACTATTGCAGTGTTTATAATTTGTGGTAATTGCAGCATGATATTGCAAAAGAACATAAATAATGCTCCTCTCAATGTTTCTATCTATGCCTTTCGTTCATCTCTTAGTCTCTCTGAAATTAAGCAGCAGAGCATGGCACAAGCACTGCTGCTTACGTCTATAATGGAGTCATCAGTGGGTTTCAGACAGAGGCAACTCCTGTCCCTTATGCACATATGTTTTGGTATTTTCAAGACTGTTCCTGTCATACCAAAGCCAAGGCTCACTGGCCCCTCATGGTATTGAAGCTTGCTCACCAATTACTCAGAGTGGATGATACATTTTCTGGATTTTGTCAGGTGCCATCTGTCTTGCCCTAATCATGGTATGAAAGGTAGGTCCTGCTGGTCCAATGCAGCTATCTTAATAAAAAAATATTATAATTTGCATGTTTCTTCTCTTGGCCACCGAAGTGCATCATCCAAACGAAACACAAACACTTTTTTTCCTAGGCGCACTCTTGAAAACAAAGGCTTGCAGCCACATGCAGAAGAAAGTACAAAACAAATTATGCAAATTAATGCTCTGCAGTGTGCAGATTATGCAATGTGTACAGTAACTAAGGCTGCACCTCTAATGCATTAACTGTATTCGAGATTATGAAAGCTTTTTGCTAATTAAGCCATGTTCTAAAATTGGATTGCATACCCTAGCTGCATATGTGACTAAAAATGTGGTAGCTCAGTTGAAAAAGCTACAAGTGGCATTCCTGTGGGGTATGTTTGTTCACTTGAAAAGCAGATTTTACTCAGTTGGTCGTATGACAAGAAATTTTGTTGTTGTGTTCTTAATACTTCATTCCTACATTGCATATTACACTACACCCTAAAGGTCCACACAGCCCACATATATCATCATTAAATTAATAAAATGTGAATACCATGTGCACATTTGTAATGTTCCTCTTCAGGCGAATATGTACGGTACTGTACCTATATGCCGCCCTCATCATTCGTATACACGCTAATAGGAAGTTCGTTTACATAGTTGTGTGCGAGAAAAATACTAAACAGCACTTCATCGGCATGTCGTCGGCGAGCATATCTCATGAGAGCCTCTCAACTGTACGTGCCAATTCGACCGAGTCATACATACATACATACGGTGCGATTCGGCAAACATGAACCTATCTCCAGGGCCAGTATGTCAATGGATTCCTTTCTCGGGGTTATCGTTATTATTATTACCTACCGTCCATATAAACGACCTATCGGTGATAGTGTACGCGCAGCACGGCAAGGAAAGGCCCTAGCGAGTACGGCACCTCGATCCGGCCTGCCTGCTCTATCATAACATAGCATAACCGTCGGAATAAAGTGATCGCAATCGCACCTAAAGAGGCTAATGCCAACAGAGCTGTGATACGGAAGCGATCGACGTTTCACGTACCGTCAACACGCTAACTTAATTGTTGACAAAACACGATTTTACTACTAGCGCTGGCCAGACAGAAAGCGTTGTCGGCCGCATATGCCAAACTCGGTCCAAGGATGCTCGGGGCGGCCAAGCAATCGCTGACTCGGGCCCGGGCCGGGCTTGGACCTAGGAGCGTCTGGCCGGGGAACATTCATTGGCAACAGACGGGAAGTCAGCGAGTCGTGGAAAGTTCTTGCGCGAGCGAAACGCAAGCGAAATTAAAATATGTTACAATGTCCACCGTCTACAATCGGGCAGCGCGAAGCATTGGGCCGCGCAACAGCTACGCAGTTAATCTGAACCCTCGGGCTAATCACAGGTCACATACCGAACCCCGCGTCGTAAGAATGGGCTATTTTCCCATGCCCTTCACCTGCGGGGTGCCCTCACGCAGCGAGCGTACTACCATCCAAAAGTCAATCTATTATTGCCCGGCCGGCACCGCGTACGGCGGACGTGAGGTGGCACACAACGACGGGAGCTTTGCCCAAGCCGGATTAGCAAACGTTAAGAAACTGCCGTATTGTAATAAGTCGTGGTTATCAGCGCGTCAAATGACAAGGAAGAGCTCAATCATAAACTACGCTTATCCATGCCGGCCTGGTCGCTGTGGACGCGGATATAACACATAGCGTTACAGAAAAGTGTTCACAAACCATTAACAGCCCTGCTCGTGTATTTAATAACGTTTTCTACTCATCGTACCTTTGCGCTAGCTGTTACCAAAACTAAGATAAATCCTAACCAATTCGCCCACCTTGCTGTCTTGCTGACATAATATGACTGGTGAAAGTTATTCTAGTGCATGCACATATATCGTATTCACATGTGCATATATTGATTGTTTACTTCAGCATAAAAAAAAGAAGGATGCTCCATCTGTATAATTTCACAAAATTACATTTTCCTTCCTTTCTTTCCTTTTTTTTTACTGTTGCAGTGGGTTGAGTACAATATGTACAAATAAAATATGTCACTTTCACACTACTCCATCACTTAGGAACAGCAAATCAGCAATCAGGATGACAGATATATTTATTTTCTTATTAATTTTTTAAAATTTGTAGTCAGTATGAGACAGCTCACACTAAGCTTGCTTGGTTTTTAACAAGCTCTTGGTCAACAACGACACATACGTTTGGGACTCGGAAATAAACTGTGCAGTGCGTCTGTCTCAGCATGCTTTAAGAATGACAAGCCAAACCTTCATCTTATGCAAGTGTGGAAACTGACAGTTTATGCAACCACACACCCATAACACGTCTACAAACCTGTCATTCTTATGCACTAGAGGTTGAAGTTTGATGTCAAAATATATGTCACTTTCATCACTCATTGATTCATGCGTGACATCTCTTCTTGTACTAATCAAGACGTGGCTAAACGATACCATCTCCTATAAAATTTTTCTTTTCACATCTGCATGCAACACTTTTTGTTGTGAATGATGCAACTGCATAGAAGGTGGCATGCTCATAGCTTTAAAAAAATAAATTCTTGCAGTTCCAACTGGCATTCGTTCATTCCTAGAGCACATTTTCATTTCACTTCAATGCTCAAGCAGAATGTTCTCATAAGTGCATACTACTGCCCTCCGGATGTAAATTGTGCATTTTCAAGCGAGTTTCAAAACATTCTAAATAAAGTGCATATGCTATTCTGGCATTCAGCTGTGATCATTTATGGCAATTTTAATTTCTCCATTATTAACTGGACAACAGAATCTGTCACAGCTGCTCACGCTCAATGGCATATTTTCCTTCATTCCTGTCTACACTTCATGTTACCTCAACTCATTACTCTCCCAACCTGTTCATCATGTACACTGGCCAATATTCTAGATCTCATCAGAGGTAGAAAAAAATTAACATTCAAATATGCAAAGCCATCAAAACTGCCCTGGGCCTACCATCTACGGCTTTGACTACGAGACTTCTCAAGACGGGCATACACAACACCTGGCAAGAATTAGCCGAAGCTTGTAAAGCCAGTCAGTTAGAATGACTTAAGCTCATGCCCACCAGGAGATCAGTGCTGCAACGGCTGAGCTACAGTGAAACCTTTATAGGCCACCACGGACTGAAAAGAAAGAATTCCTCCAAACATCTGCAAATCCCTGTGCATAGCACCAATTGTACCACAAGGAAAGAAGACAAGCCCAAGTGGATGCCCTACGGCAAAGACACAGGCAAGGTCCGGATGCCAGATACACCGACACAGTCAAATACCCGCAAAGAAATGCTTACGCCCTGAACGTCACAGATTCTAAGGGCAGAGAGCTAGCGTCTGCCACAGTCCGTGCGCAAAACTCTGAGACTGCAGAAGAGACGGCGATCGCCCTAGCAACTACCACGTGCAGACGCAGCTGTAGTTCTTTCCGATTCTGAAGCAGCTGTCAGGAACTATGCTAAGGGTCTAGTGTCGACAGAAGCACTAAAGATATTGAAGCACGACAGCGCTTCGATCCGCTACACCTGCGTGACCTGGGTTCCTGGGCATGACGGGCTGGAGGGGAACGAATCAGCACACGCCGTGGCCCGAGGCCACACCTGCCGGGCCAACCCTTCCTACTCTCAAGATGCCGGTCTGCGTCAGCAGGGGCAGAGACCGTACCCATCACCTACTCAGCGATCCTTCAATATCACAGGCTGGAACGCAGGCTGCACCCACCACCTCACCCAAAGCTCACCGAAGAAGAAAGTACCACACTCAGAAGACTACAGAGTAACACTTACACCCACGGAATACTCATGCACAGACTATACCAAATGCTACAAGGAAATACTCATGCACAGACTATGCCCAATGCTACAAGGATACCGCTGCCCAATGTGCGGCTTACCATACACCTTGGCGCACCTGATCCTCGAGTGTCCATGGCATCTAGATACAGACGCATCGCCTTCACCGAAAGAATATAACGCCAGACAAGAAAGCGAAGACCTCATTGAAACGTGAGAGGCCAAGCTCGTCTCCGAGGGCCTGAAGCAACAATGACACCTCGTCGCCAGGGCCAAGGAGGCAGCGAAGGCCAGAGGATTCCTGGAATGAGGAGACCTCCCACCTAGAGTAGAACTGGGGCTTAACCCGGGATACTGTTTCAAAAATAAATGTTCATTCCTCCTCCTCCTCATCTCGACCAGCGATCCTCTAATCTGTTCCGGCATTACTCACCTGGACGGGCTGTCTGATCATGCAGTTATAGTAGGTCTGCTTAACTTCTCTTTAACAAAAAAGAAAACACTACTAAACACATTAGGTGCTACAATAGGGCCAACATTACTCGGCATAATCGTTAATTAGCCACCTTTGCAGACACAGTCGAGCTATTGAAGAGAACTGGTTATGTTTAGAGCCACCTTTGCAAATCTTATCAAAATGTTCGTCCTTTTTCTCAGCATTAGATGCAACAAAACATTCAATAAACGCCTGCAGCACCTCATAAATAAAATGAAGCGCTCTATAGAATGGCAAATAAAAAAAAAGCCAAGACATGGCAAAGATACATATTATGTGACAAAGAATGCCAGATGCTACTAAAATCCACACGTCAACAGGTTTACAGCTATGATTTATTATGAATAACAGTGATTATGGCACGTAATAAACCCCTATTCACAGCCTGACATAATCCTAATTCTGGTGGTGATGTAGTTCCTGAGTTATAGTGTGTGCAGTTACTAAATGACATGTTTTGTTGAGTGTCCAAATGTGAAGACATCACTGCATGCCCTGACTTCCCCATGCAATCTGACATGTCTGAAATTGTTATTAGTGGGTCGGGCATTTTTACCTTACTAAACAGATTAAAAACTTCATCTACAACAGGTCACAGCAAATTTAATAACAAGCTGCTCAAGAATGTGTCCCAGCTAGTGTCGCAACATACCCCCTGGGTTCATTCTTAAGACTGGTGAGTGGCTAAAGTCCTCCCATTCTACAAATCCAGCGAGTGTTTATCACCCTTTAACTACCAATGAATATTATTAACCAGTACAATTCGCAAACTTATGGAACACATTATTAATTCACAAGTCATCGACTATTTCGAAGATCCCAGTTTAACATTCAACTACCAGCACAGGCTTTCATTTACATTACGACTTAGCATGAAACCACCACATTTACTCCATCTTTGCAGCAGCTCACCACTCTCTTGGCATCATCAAATTAAACCTAAAGCATGCTTTTGTCAACATACATAAACTTGCTTACACTACACTAATCCACACAAAGCTCGAATACGCATCGCTAATATAGCACTCTGGCAGGTAAACATTGTTGACGAGATTGCATTTGTTCAAAACTGGGCTGCTCACCTTCATATTTTCCGACTATTCATCTTACACTTCCGTGTCATCATTAAAAGCACGTACTGATTTACAAGCACTATCCCTTCGCCACAAATCAGTGTGTCTTTGCCTGCTTGACAAACTTTATAATCGTACTTCTCTTCACAATGATTTCTTTCAGTCACCACCTGTCGTATTTTCATGCCGGGATCACCACCTCATATTTAAGCGTACACCATCTCGCACGTTACAATATGCATGCTCCTTTATACCCTGCACCATCACTGAAGGGAACTGCTTTCCCTCTGATATTGCCACAGAATCTGACATTAAAATTTTACGACGTGCTACGCACTGTTAATTAGTTGCCTTTTTTATTACATTCTTGTTTAGTTGTTTTTGTGAGTTACTAATAAATACCTGTATTAATACCGTAGTTTATGTGTGCATGCATATTTTCAACATTTTATTTTGCTGTGTGCATAACTTTTGTTTTGCAATTCTTATGATTTCTTACATTCTGTTTCTTAATACCTAAACAATGTTAGCATACCTTTGTTCTTTACTTTGTCCTATTATTTGTTGTAACTATTTCTTTGTAATATCATTTATGTTTGTACTCCCCCTGCCCCTGTTATGTGATGGGCGCAACTGATGCCTTTAAGGGCACCGTTGAGCGCTGCAACACTGCTACTTTGATGTAGCAGTGTTGTGAGGCATTTTGCTACCCTAGGTAAAGTCAAACTACTGCACTCCTCTCCACTCTAGCACCAAATTTAGGTGCACCATGTGAAGAATTTTAAGACACATTGTAAGGCATTATAGTAACTAATATGGGAAGAAAGTTGGTACACAGGTTTCCAGGCATCACTTCATTGTTCTTTCAAAAGTCAGTCATCCATAGTGCATTTGAAGTTGGATATTTTACGGAATCCAACATTGTCTTTTGCCATTGGTGAAATGTAAATGTTAAAGTGGGGTGAGGAACGACTAGATGCGATGTGCCCATCTAGAGCTGCCAAATCTAAGTGGCCACATGTTTTGCCTACAGCACAATATACCTCTGCTTGGTTGTGTTGCTGGTCAGAAATATACATACAAAATAACAGAAGGTGCTGCTGTGCCAATATATTCACAAAAGTCTTACATGATTATACAGGTGCCATCCATTAGCATCAAAACATGGCCTGCACAACAAGCACAGTATCTTCAGCGGAAATTGTAGTGTTATATCTTGCATACAGAAATGCAGAAAAGTGTAAACAAGGTGCACTCTGCTAAAATTTGTCTTGTGAATTCCTACTGTGCCAACTGTGCAGATTGATGGCATATAGTTTGATCTGGGAGCTAGCCCAATGCACATGTACACAAAGGAAAATGATTCACCTCTTAAATATGTGAAATGACGCCCAGGTAGGCACAGTAAATTTTCAACTTTGTATGCTTCAGTGTTATGCTAGAAGAAAACGTTTTTTTAGTGTGTTGCTGATTCACAATTATATACCAACTATGCATATAGGAGAAGAATCTGCAATCTTTTAGGCTGCGTGTTAAAATACCATGTATACAAACCCAGGGAAAACATGGGGAAGGCAGGAAATGGAAATTCAAGACGATGAGCAAACCGAGAACAAGATGAAAGCAGGAGCCAACGTTTCAACAAGTGGACTTGTCTTCTTCAAGGCGACATATGCTTTCCTCGCCACAGTTACAGATATTAAGAATCAATTTGGTTGATGCCCAGCCTGATACTCCGTGATTATACTGATAGATATGCATACAATTGTTTATCCTTTTTCTGTGGATTGCATTTCACCTACTAACAATTGAAAGATATCAGTCAACGTGAGATGCAAATAGTGTTGTACTTTGCGGAAGGTATGTATATATATATATATATATATATATAGCACCAGCAATTATGTTACGACCTTTGACGAGTCATGTGACGCGCTTGACACACCATGCTCGCCGCTGGGTTGTTGTGCTTTGAGTGCCACATGTTTTTCTGAGCACACGTTTGACCGATAAAGATTTAATGTTGTGAAGTGATGTTTCCAGTGATGTCACAACAACGCAACAATGCTCTGAAGTATATATTTATTGATTTGACAGCAAGAATTCCATAGACATTTTCTGTAGCATGAAGGAAGGAGATGCAGATATGGTAGCAGATCTGAATCATTATTATTATTATTATTATTATTATTATTATTATTATTATTATTATATACATAATATTACTGTATTAATCATTAATATACATTATTGTACTGTGTGGTAGTACAATATATAGTATACCACTCAACACAGTCAGTGCTCAAAGTTAGCCAGGGCTCGAGAGAGTTCGGCCTCTCTTCCATTTTCTAAGCAGGGGTTCGGCCCCGTCTTTGCAGGTCAACTGTAGCACTGCAGCACCCATTCGACAAGCACTGTAGGTGATTTTATTGCCAATAGTGCCTTGTGAGGGGAAATTCCAACTCTCCAATTTTTTGGAATAATGAACTTAAATAAACAACAAATCGGTTTACTACCTCTGTCCAAGCGGCGTGATTATGAATGCCTTAAATTGTTGCATAATTCAAATAACACCCCACACTACTCATTAAAGAACAACTATCTGTCTCCTGATAATTTGAAACCTACTAGGAATAGCCACAAACTTAACCTTGCTCCATTTCAACTGCATACTAACCTGTTTAAGTATAGCTTTCCTCATACAATTGAAAAATGGAACTTACTCCCAGGTGAAACTAGGTAAATTAGAAAAATCATTGTATTTACTTGATTCATGCTGCGTTTATTATACTGATTGTATCTTTTATATTGAAGTTATCATGTTTTTTAAGGCATTGAAGTTGATTTGTGCAGAAAAATATTTTGTTATATGCAATGTACAAACCCACTCCTGCGATAGCCCAATTGGACTACAGTATGTGAAAATAAAAATAAATAAATAAATAAGTGATTAATCAGTTGATAGGGCATGAGCAAAGACAGAGCAACAGCTATTGTCCTACTTCTGCATGCATTTCCCCAAGGCATTGCACATGACAGTCACCACCCTTAATTGCTCGACTAATTAAGATTCTTGGCACAGCTAGCATACTGTTTCATGAGTCAGTTGAGTGTGAACCTACCTGTTCGTGAATTATTGAAGGTTCACCTTGGTTTCTTAGTTTACAAATTAATTTTAATTCGTTTATTTTTGCATTACGAGTACAGTGCTATACCATGCATGTACTTTGTACACTTTTGCAGTAAGCAGGTGTGAAACCATGAAATATATTCTTGTAGTGCCCTGAGGTTCTAGGTCCTTTCGGCTCCCCTTATTACCACCGGTACCACTATAGCCGTTACCACCAGTGGTGCGGCCGGTATGTCGATCGATACCGCCGGAATGCTTTATTGAGCGATATATGTGTGAACGTGACACGCGCGGCTTGCCCGTAAATCCGTTTCACTTGCGCGTGCCGCGTCAACAGAAACACGCCGCTTTTCTTTCTTTCTTTTTCTGGTGGAAATGGGGCACAACATCGAATAAACGAAGCTTTGCACAACACGTTTACAAACGGACAAACACGAAATAACAACCACTCTGACTCATCATTAACATGTCTAATTGACCAACGATTTGGCGGCTGTCCATTGTATTTGTTAGGTTGTTAATTATGCTGTTTCTCACTGGTCAACCAAGCGAGACTTTACTAGTAATCATGCAAGCCGTTCGTTTTCTTGCATTTCGTGACTTGCTCGTCCGGCTCCTTTTGCCGACGAGAAGCAGCCTATATTTCTCGCTTTATCCCCAGCAGCAATACTCTACAAAACGAAATATTGTCCCTACATTTAAACCCCATTCAACCAGGTTTAATGTCCTCGACATTGAGCCACAATATGTAAGGAATATCGTTTAAAGGCCGCAGGCCAGCTGACAATGGACATAAATCGGAGGGGCCGAGGGGCCAAAGAAACTAAACTGAAACATTGTTTGCCGTGAGTATTTTCTAAACAGCATGTGCCTTATATCTTAAATAAATAAATATAAAATAATCTAGACGGACATATGTTAGAACTTTGTTTTGTTTTGTCCATATTCAAACTCTTCTAGGTGGCGCCCCACAGCTCATCGAAATGCACGCAGCGCGAATTCGAATCCACAGCGAGATTTGAGCGCGGGAAGCTGTTATGTGCCAGTATGCTGGGGTAGGCTTGACAACTCAAAATTTTCTATTTGTACTTACGAAGCAGCAGTATTTGACAGAAAAGAATAATACTTTGATGCTCTTCTCACGCCTGCAAGCGAGGGCGGCGTGATTAACAACACAGCGTAATGCGCAACGGTGAACGCCAACGAACTGCGTGCCGCCACCAACCTGGACGAAGCATTTTGGTAAGCTCGTATTTTATTTCTTGTTTGCAAAGTTTGTCGCAGGCAAACAATTTCTTTATTTCTAGAAGGATCGCATTTGACTTCGCTATCGTGAGTCTCACGCCGTGAACAACGGCTTCTGCGATATCCAGAACGTATTGATGTGCTCAGTGCGCATGCATGATGTAAGACGATAGAATAAGCAGAACTGTGTAACCTCTATATCGTACAAGGGGGAGAAGGCGCGAAGATTATATGTCAGTTGAATAAAAAGGACACATCTCGTTTGTACGCGTCCTTTTGTTTTAGTTACTGTATATTTTGGTAATGTATCGTCATATGGGTTTACCAGTCATGGCCGGACTTGGTGCTCTCGTTCTCGCGTGCAAATGTGCCAGTTGGCTGAGGTGGCACTGTGAACAGCGCCAGACAGGGCGCGATTCCCCCGGTTCTTGAGCCCCTGGCCAAAAACTTATTTCTGGTATAGGAAAAATTTTCACAGCTGTGCACTGTACCCACCGTGGTTGCTTAGGGGTTATGGTGTTGGGCTGCTAAGCACGAGGTCGTGGGATCGATTCCCGGCCACGGCGGCCGCATTTTGATGGGGGCAGAATGCAGAAACACCCGTGTACTTTGATTTAGGTGCACGTTAAAGAACCTCAGGTGGTCAAAATTATTTCGGAGTCCCCCCACTATGGCGTGCCTCATAATCAGATTGTAGTTTTGGCAAGTAAAACTCCATGATCCATTTTTTTTACCTCCGCACTATGTGTTTTGAAATGTTCTCCCTTGTTTAAGCGTGTTGGTACAAGCCTTTACCGTAGCTTTAGCTTTAAGATTTGACCATATTCTCTCAGTGCGTAATGCCTTTATATACAACAACCGCGGATAGAAGTTGCGACTGTTTGAGATCGTAGCGCCTTTCCTCTAAGTTGTAGTGATTAGATGTCATTGGAAATGTGTAAGGTTGGAAATGCTTGTTTTCATCCTTCACATTCTAGAATACAAATTTATACTAGGGTAATTAAAACTTGCAAAATGCAGTGTGAAACTTCATACTAAACTTTATTTATTCAAAGAAAATAAACAATATTTTCAATGTCCCTTTATAATAGCATCATTGTGCACTGTGGAGGTGAACTGGTTCGAAGGCACAAACTGACTGAATGGATTCTTATCTTGCTTTAGCATAACTCAGTTTGAGTATGGAAGAAAAAGTACAGGTGACAGGATGAGCACTAACTTCTAACTGGTCTTATTCCACGACCCTACTGCACATTATATGCGCCGCTCATAGCACACATGAGAAAAACAACTGAAACAACAACCTTACAAGAAGCAGACGGCTGCAGTTCACTGAAAACGTGCCGACCAACTTAGAAAGTAAAGTTCCTTGCCTGATAAAGATAAGGAGGGTGTACTCACGCACACCCTAACGTATTTGGCAATGGAATTAGCCTGATCAGTAATCTCGCGCATCAGTTGAATGTTACTGCATCCTATGATGACACATTCTTTAAAAAAACTAGTTTGCATCCACAAGTCTTGCAATGCATCGCAAGGGGCCTACTTCGTTAACTTTTATGAAGGTTGTAACTATGCTCGCCCAAGCAATCGTTGATACTGCATCAGAACGGCTAGTTGGGCCAGTTGGTTGGGATTCATACTAAGGTTTGTTACAGCGCAACCTAAGACAAGGACAACAGAAGGTACAAAACAGCGCCGTGTCGTCATTTTGTACCTTCTGTTGTCCTTGTCTTAGGTTGCGCTGTAACTAACCTTATTATGAATCATTGATACCCCTTCCCGTCTGTCTAATGTAGACGCCCTTGCACAACAAGGGAAACTTGTATACCATAGCTCAAGTGCAATTAACATGCCCGTTCATGTCTTTTTTCCAACCAGTGTGTCAAAACAGATATAAAATACTCGCAAATATGCAATGACCACTACGTCACTTCACATTTATTCTGCAATATTCTGCTATCTCAACTGCAGGTTGCCAAGAATGAAAAATTACCAGAGTGCACTACTCGAATGGTGTTCACTGTGTCTGATGAGTGTCTTGATTTACCTAATCGATGAGATGTCAGTGAAAAGCTTTGTATGATGGTTACAAATGGCCGGTAACAGCATTTAAGACAGCCTAGGATTTGTGAAGGCACGAGAACGAAAGCCCGTGAAATAAATAAAAGGTGAAAATAAACTGCCCTTACCATGACAATGCTTCTGCGCACTATTGCATCAATCTTTACAAAAACTTTGTCAAATAGGGGCACTGGGAAAGAGCAGCTGCAGTTTTTTCTCGACATGTCAGCAGTTTTTGGCGTGCAAGTACAGTCCCTACCAAATGCGAAGTAGCGCGATCTTGGTAACAGTTCGCTTTGCGAACCTTTACAAGACTGTGCCCCAGGTTTGCACATTCATAATATATGCAGTGCACTGATGACACTGTTTCTGTCTGAGACCACTTATATTACTGATGCGGAGCGCATTGTCACGTGAATTTCTAAAGAAAAATTCGCTTGTTTGTTTGTTTTTTTTGTCGGAAAAAAAAAGACCACACATGAACTAGGTCGTTGTAACGCTGTTATCGGTCATTTCTCGGCGTATTCCACAACCTTTGCATTGGCACCATATTCGATAAGTAAGGAAATAAACATTCATTACAAGTACATATTAATTGCTTGTTCACAATGGAAAAAAAAAAATTTGAGTAGCACAAACATAAACCTATCAACATAGTGGGTGATGTTCACGGAAAGCACTCACTAATTTTTTTCTTGGCCACAGTTAGTTGTCATATCCAGTACGTAATTTAATGGTGGTTTCCGAGAAACCTGTACAGGTCTCCTTCGTAGCTTCATGCTAAAGTAGGGTGGGTGAAAATTTTTCCTGTCATGAATTTTACTTGCCTTGCAGGCTTCCACAGAACTGATCTGCCATAATCAAATAGTGCTCTGTAAAGTAAAATAAGGAACACCTTTTCTTCATATACCTGTATTTCACTCATTGACCTCTATCAAGCTACTCATGTAAATATGTATTTACTGCTCGAAAACGGGCAATTCATGCTCCAGTGTGTCAAATTTGCCACCTCCCAGAGCTGCTCCAAAACTTCTTTGACTGCTTCCATCCCTGTATGAGTGGCCCATATAATGTTTAATGAAATTATCACTGGCATCCCAGAAACTTCAACATTTAACATCCGCCTGCCAAAGTGTCTACATCTCAACATTTTGGTTAGAACTGATCACTTTATTTGCTGCAGGACTGAAGCTGTCTTGATATCTACAATACATTGGACACTACATGCAGGATTATGAATGGATACCTGAACACTGCTTGAAGGAGCAAGCTCTACAGCATCACTTATGCTCCTTTCCATGGGTTGGCAAGAGGAACCGTGGCACGCAACTCTACAGGCACCTGTGCTCTTCACTACCTTCGGAGGAGAGATGCATTGGTATGCTGTACATATATTTGACTGTGGGTTCCAGCTGCATCTCTTGCATTGTCATTCGATGTGCAGGTAGAGGAGTTACCTATTGGGCGCACATGTTGGTTAACGATACAAAAAGGAAGGTGCTTCTTTGAACACCGATGACCCTGTCCTCCACTTATTTATTTTAATTTTCTTGTAACCTTATTTTTGCTGATTATATAAAGGTCGCAGGCAATTAAGCCAAGAAAAGCGTTGGTGTAATTAGCTGTGGTTGAAATTGAAATGTAGAAAATATTGAAAGTCATGAAAGCAGACGAAAGGACCTTGTCTGTGGTAGTGACTGAACCCACAACCTTTGCAGTACACACGCGATGCACTACCAATTGTGCTAACTTGGGTACTTATGGTATTTATGCCCTGGGAGTGTTAGCCAGCGCCATTTAGAGCCATGGTGGGCAGATGTGGAACATCTTTTTTTGCACGATGGTGTCGCGTAACACCTGAACTGAAGAGAGCAGGCATGTGGCTAATAAACCCATGCATGCTACCTAAAGGCATCAAAGCTGTGAGGTTTCAAACCCTCGCATGAATGAATGAGAAGGAAAACGGGCTTAATTTTTTTAAAATCATGACCATATAAAGCCAGCAGGCAATGAAGCCAAGAAAAGCATAGGGGTAACTAGCTGTGGTTGAAACTGAAATGTTGAATTGGCTCTGCGGCCATCTATCAAATTTCACCGCAATGCATTATCATAACTCAATGGGCAGCACGTTTAAAGATTATAATTCAGAAGACTGCCAGAATTTCAACAAATGAGCAGTTAGCAAGAATGATAGTGTATGCCCTTCTAATATTCTTCGTATTTATGGCACTTATTCGTAACTTTTCCGCTGTGTTATATCAGTGTTTTAATTCGGACCAAAACTGTGCTATAATGTAGCAATGAGGTTATGGTCTAGTGGCGTAAATGTGCATGTTAATAAGAGGGCAAATCGCCTTAACGGTAACTGAGAGTTGTTTAAACTTGGGCAGCCTTCCGAAATATACTTTTTTTGAAGTTGCTGTCCATTGAGTTACACTGGTGCACCGTGTCATGCGAGCTACCGCAACGAGATGGCGCTGTGTACACGGTCATGTAAGATGCGGAACAACGCCTCTGGGAGAGCGGACCAGACCGTGTAAGCCGAGCCGGCATGTAGCCGTGCTTGTTTTGCATACACAACCTAGTAAACAGTTCCAGTTAACACTTACGTTTTGTCAATCACGTATGCTCGTCACCCGACCATGACATGGAGGCAACGGTGGGATACTCGACAACGCTGTGAGAAATGCACCACGCAAGTAGAAGTCTACATCACAGCGCACTGCGGTGAATACGACACTTTGCTACCCATGGCTTCACCTACAGTGTCCACAGCCCAGCACGCAGCTCCACTAAACTCGTTCGTCGTCAAACTGCCGGAAAAACTTGATTTTCGGCAGCCCGAGGAGTAGAAACGGTGGCTCACGAGAAGGGAGGGCTATAGAGCTATCTCCAGACTAAAGACGACGATGAGACGCAGGTGAACACACTCATTTATGCCATGGGTCGTGAAGCCAAAGACGTTCTAGCCTTGCTCAGGCTCTGTGATGCTGAGAAACTCGACTACAATACAGTAATGCAACTGTTCATAAAAAATTTCCTGACACGGATGAACATGATATACGAGTGTGCAAAGTTCAACAGCCAGAAGCAAGACGTGCATGAGACAGCTGATATGTTCATCACCGAACTCTTCAGGCTCGCTGAAGCCTCTGAGTACAGCGCCCTGAAAGAGGAACTGATCTGTGATAGACTCGTGGTCGGTCCCACAGACACGTAGGTAAGTGAGAAGCTGCAACTTAATGCTGAGCTTACTCTGGAAGCCGCTGTCAACGCTGCTCGCAACATGGCGGCAACAATCAAACAGCAGCAAAAGGACCTACGGCCACAGCTACAATCACTTGAAGCTGTAGACACCATGCACAGCTTCTCGAAGAGCAAAGGAAAGTCAAATAATTCTCGTAAAAACCAGCGTGACCAAACTGCGCTGACATGCAAGTGGTATGGCTCAACAAGACACCTATGGTTCACCATCACACACTATGTGCACGGCGAATGGCAAAACATGCAGTGCCTGCAGTAAAAAGGAACACAGCTGCCATATGCTTTTCCGCTTCCAAAAAGCAGAACAAAATGCACATACCAAGCTGTTTTGGAAGAGGTTTACTTGGACAATTAACTGACCAACAGGATCCTGGGCCATGAAAAATCAATGTGATGGTCAATGGCTTCAAGGTAGACACTGGTGCAGACGTGACTGCCATGCCAACAAGCCTCTACGACGAACAAGTCAAGGGAAACCTGAAGCAAGCAAAAGAACAGCTGCTCGGACCCGGCAGGACCAAAAAAAGCAACGGTTAGACTGCTACCGTGTGCTGAAATGGCTGGTTGTGTCAAGAACAAATTTATGTAATAGACAAGCTGCATGACGCACTTTTTGACGTCCCCCCGCAATCAAATCCTTCAATGTCCAACCAAGTCTCCTAGAAGTAGCGGAGTCAAAAGGCAAGGTCAGCGACCCAGCCAACATTTTATGCCACTACCTCTACCTGGCTACAGACCTGGGCCTACCTTCTCAGGACCGATTACAATATATCGCTACTCCCTGATGCCAAGCGGTGTGCTATTATGTGCTCGGGGCGAGTACCTGTGCCCATGTTGCCGAGTGTCCAAATGTGAGTTGGAGAGAACGGAGAGCCTGGGTGTCATCATAAAGGTCGAAGAAACCACAGAGTGGCATGCACCTATGGTAGTGGCTAAAAATAAAGGAGGCGAGCTTCAAATCTGCAGTGACTTTGGAGGGTTAAAATAGAACATTCTGTGAGAATGAGTCTTAGTGCCCACCATCAATGATTGCCTGGCCAAACTCACCGGAGCTGCCTGGTTTAGCAAACTTGATGCTATAGCCGGATATTGGTTACTGGTTACCCGAGTCCCAGAGGTACAACACTTTCCTGACGCCACTTGGCCATTTTAAGTTCCTCTGATTGTCCTTCAGAATTTCCACAGCAACTGAATTTTTCCACTGGGAAATGCTAAGACTGCTAGAAGGCCTGGACGGCCAAGCATGTCTGCAAGACGACATAATAGTGTTTGGCCGCACGAAGACAGAACATGATGCACGACTGCACAAAGTACTTCAGCACCTGCAAGAAGCTGGCATCACCCTAAACGCAGGAAAGTGTGTACTACACCAGCAGTAAAAAATCGGGCCCCTTGGTTAACCCCCTTCTCGTTCATTACATAACGAGGGTCTCGAATCTGGCAACATTGGTGCCTTCAGGTACTACGTGTGGGTTTATTGACCAGTTGCCTTCACCCAAAAAGATCACATACTCGGGATGCCTGCGACAGAAAGGATGCTCTACATATCGCCAAGGTTTGTGAGTGGTGGCACTGGCTGACAATCCCAGGGTTAGTTCTAGTAGTAACATAAATACCCCAGAAAATAGATGGGAAGACGGTGCTGTGTTAGCTCGATCGGTAGAGCATCACACACGTAATGCGTAGATGTGGAATCGTTCCCCACCTGCGGGAAGTTGTTTCTTCATCCACTTTCAGTTCCGTTAATTTTCCGTGTTGTCCTTGGTGCCTTTGTTTGTTGGCGTCTTATGATTAATAAAAATCGGGCCCCTCGGTTAACCTGCTTTCTTCTCGTTCATTACATAACAAGGGTCTCGATTCCGGCAACATTGATGCCTTCAGTTGGCATGTGCGGCTTTATTGACCAGTTGCCTTCACCCAAAAAGATCACGTACTTGTGATGCCTGCAGCAGAAAGGATGTTCCACATCCACCGCGTGTGTGCCATGTTTTCTAAGAAAGCAGGAACTATTCATATAATCTCTCTGGAAGTTCATAAAAGAGGGGGAGGGAGGAAAGATTGCAAAGAAGGGAACAGGGTCAAACAAATCGAGGTGTAGCAACCTGTGTAAACCGAAAGCAAAAAACATTCATACACATACTTGTGAGAAATAGAAAAAAAAAGAATAATTACACAGTCATTCTTTGATATTAAAAGAGCTTCTGATATCAGTTGTGAATTCATGTTTCTACTTCTGCCAAGAATATATTTCAAGCTGTGGATGACAAGTGCATGTGTTACAATGCTCACCTACATTGGTCTTACTTTGTTTTTATATTCTGCAAATGTTCTCTTGCCCTTTCATCAGTGCAGCGTCCAATTTGGCTTGTGTAGAGCTTACCAGAAGTAAGAGGTTATTTGGTAAACCATTCCAATGGCACAATTCATGAACGGTGTTGCATGCCTTTTGTTAAAAGCAGCTGTATTTTTACACTCAAGCGTGGGAAAAAAGCTTAGATGGCTTCTTCGGAACCAGCAGCACGAATGGGGCCCCATATTTGTCATTAACCTTCTTCAGTGAGTGCAACTGCTGTGCTCATGAGGCAGTGCCTCTGGTTGCTTCAAACTGCGCACTGTTACCTTTGCTGCTTTCCACTCCTGAAGTTTTCGCAGTAGGGATTCTGAGATTCCGATGATGAGAGTGAGGGAGGCCAGCTGTTATGAACATGCCAACGTGAGCACAAAATCTATTGCGCCTTGTGTTAATACACATTTTTAGAGCCTATTCAAGGCACATTGGGCAATTGTGGGCTTAACATGGATTTAGGCTGGTTCATACAGTAGCTAACCTTTCTTTGCTCTTAGTTGGTAACTTCAGGAAACATGCGTTAGGGTGAGTATCAAATGTTTACCTAAGATATGCAGCATATTGTCAATGGGTTAATGAAGTTGAGTCTGACGAAGTCTTGTCCGGTTAGGAAGAGTCAAGGGAAAAAACAGAACTGACACCGACCAAAGTGAAAAATTATGTAAAGACACGTGGGAGCCTTGCTTACAATGCTTTCACCATGCGTGTCTCATGTGTAAAGGTTAGTCCTTTTCCGTGCCCATTAAAGACATTTCAAATGTTATCTACCGTATTCTCATGTGTCATATTAGAGTTAGGTTGTAAAAGAATCAAGATATCGATGTGTGTAAAAACACTTAGAACCACGGCGTTGTCAAATATCTAGTGATGTAATGTCACAAAGCACAGGAGCATTGCGATTATCACATCTCAAAACCCCTACTGCAAAAGCTTAAATTCCAAATGCAATGAAATTTCACTTTGGCTATATTGGTAATAAATTAGTAGTAAATACTACTAGTAATCTTGGCAAAGCTGCGGGGCTGGTATCTAATTTTCTTTTTGATATTCTTTTAATACTGTATTAGCAGACGACACATGAACCTGGTGGTTAGTGGCTATGACGAGAGTCCACATTGCCTTCAGGTTTTTATCACTGCAGGCAGCTGCAGGTGGTCCCTTATCTCGTAGGCCACACTAAGGTGCCCTGCAATCTGAGTCATGCCTCACTGCCAGTTACTGGTAATTGTGGCATTCATTTCAGTCTCGGTATCAAGATTGCTAGAATGCTGTTTTGTATTTACACTGTTTGAATCATTTTTTTATGCAGCCCTAACTTTTGTTGTGGTTGGGCTTTAAGGGCTGTAAAACAGCAAAAGCCAGCAGTGCGCACACTTTAAAGCAGCTGAAGCAGCTGGAAGTACTGCCTCATGAGCACCAAGTGATGCACTCACTGCAGAAGGTTGCTGACAAGCATGGGCTCTGAGTTGGGCTGTTTGGTGTTGCGCTGCCAAGCCTGATGGTGGATAATCAAATTGTAGCTGTGGCAGCTGCATTTTGATAGGTGTGAAATGCAAAAATGCATGTGTGTTTTGCACTGTATGCACAGTAGAGTAACCAAGGGGGTCAAAATTATTCCAGAATCCCTCGTACTTCATGCCTCATAATCATATTGTGGTTTTGGCAAATAAAACTACAGAATTTGGTTCAATATATTAGTTGGTGCCCTTTGATGTTCCAGTTCTCTAATTTTCTTGCTTATAAAAGCTCTGTTCTTGATATAAATGATGAATTTGTTATTACAAAAGGCTAACCTTTAATCTAACTTAACTCATTAATTTCCTTTAGTGTCCCTTTTCCATGCATTAAAAGCATGGAACACTAATACATTTGCATTAATTTTTATTTGACTCGTGCTCAACAGCTAGATGCCATAGAAGAGAACTACTAACGTGGGCTTCAAGTTGATAGGTTGCCGTATAAAAGCTTGTCTTTTCTTTTAGAGATAAAAACACCTGAGCCTAGTTTTCTGTCTATATAGACTATTGAGATAGGCAAACACCACTTGCATGATAGATCAGTGATTAGTTATGTGTTCAGTTTTTGCCCCCACCCCAAAAAAAGAAAGTGAACTTGTGGGATCGTTCTCCACCTGTGGCAAGTTGTTTTTTCATCCACTTTCATTTCGATTAATTTATCATTTCGTTATTTCATTTATTAAGCTCAAGTAATTTCCCCTATGTTGTCCTTGGTGTTTGTTGACTTCTTATGATATTACTAGTAAAAATTGGGCCCTCGGTTAACCCTCTTTCTTCTCATTTATTACATAACGAGTGTCTCGAATCAGGCAACATTGATGCCTTCAGGTAGCATGTGTGGGTTTATTGACCGGTTGCCTTCACTAAAAAAAGATCACGTTCTCGTGACGCCTGCGGCAGAAAGGATGTTCCATGTCCGCCGCCAAGGTCTGTGAGTGGTAACGCTGGCTAACACTCCCAGGGTTCTACAAGGAAACATAAATACCCAAGAAAGTGGATCGGTAAACGGCGCCGCGGTGCTCAATTGGTAGAGCATCGCATGCGAAATGCGAAGGTTGTGGGATCGTTCCCCACCTGTGGCAGGTTGTTTTTTCATCCACTTTCATTTCCATTAATTTATCGTTTCATTATTTCATTTATTAAGCTCAAGTAATTTCAACTATGTTGTACTTGGTGTCAGTGTTTGTTGGCTTCTTATGATATGAATAATAAAAATAGGGGCCCTCGGTTAACCACCTTTCTTCCTGCAATAACATTTTTCATGGAGGATAACAAAAGCACGCTTGACTTTCTTTAAAAAAATATGCTTCATGTAGACAGTTTCTGCGTCCTTGTCTGTTTGCAACCTAAAAACATGAAAAACAGCTAGTAAAAGGCCGCAGAAAATTTTAAACGAACTGCTGATATTGCAGTAATAAAATCTCTTCACAAAGAATAGCTAATAAAAATATTTTAGAAATTTCAGTGGTTTTCTGAAAATAAAATTGGCATGGAAAAGGTTAATCTTGTATGGGGCACTAAGAACAGTAGTCAAACAAATTAGTCACCTAACGCAATCTGTGTAATGAATTGAGGATAAATGCTCTATAAACAATTACATGTTTTCGATGAGAGATGGTGATTATTTTCCGACACATGTCGATCTTTATTTGCTAATGTGGAAAACCACAATCACTTCCCTCTCGGGGCTCTGCAACTAACCTCATGTGCTGGAAGATAGGGAAACACCCACGGCTCATATGTTCAGCCATGTGGCTACTGTAGTTATTTGTGCAAGTTCTGGGTTCACCCACTCCCTCATTGAAACATTGATAATGATTAGGATTACTAATACTCGTTTCCATCCAGGAGCCAAATCAGCTTGTAGTTGATGCTAGTCCTGTTGACAGGTCTTTATCCTTGTTTCTTCCTGCTATCATACTCCTAAGAATAAATAATCTTGCATACTATTGCTGAAAGCTGGGAGAGTTGGTTACTGGCATTAGGAAACATAGTTACTACACTATAAGATGAAACACATGAAATGCACAGGATGAGCACTACACATGAACTTGTTTTTGTACATGAGTGCGATTATATGCATGCATGAAATGCTCAAACTTGCAGCAAAATTTGACTATACGTGACATATAACATACATCACTCATTCTATTTTGCATGTACCGTACATCTTTTTCAAGTAATCAATTTTTATATTCGAGATTTCAATTGAAGGTGTGCTATTGCATTTATCGGTTTGTCTGGGAAGGCCCTTATATATCAGTGTGGAATTTTAGCCTTACATTTTCTGAGTATGTTGTGCTGTTGTATTTTGCCATGTATTGACATCTTTTACAATGTCCTGCAAGTGTTTCAGGCCTTGCTGACACGCTAACCTGCGCAGAATGCTCAGCCTGTCTTTGAGGCACCTTTGAGTGCCTTTAATGCCTTCAGCAGCAAGTGTTATACCCGTCACACGAGCATGCCAAAGGTCCTTTGAAGTTAAGGAGCATTGAGCTTTCAAAGACATTAGTTCAACGGATATATGTCGGTGCTACATGGTCTCCAGGTAGTCTCCGTTGAAGCTTTTAACAGAGACCGCAATGTATCCTTAGCGCTACCATCACCTTGAAAGTAATAAAAAAATATAGCCCAATGCGTCTTATAATAAATTTGTCACATTTTTTTCAGCAACATTTATTTTTCCTAATACATAGAAACATCAAAACAAAATGCACACGTAGTAAAGGCATTACTTTATCACAAACAGATGTATTTATTGTAATGATGGCCACCATGTGTACCGCTTCGTACACCGCACATTGGCGTCGATTATTCATTGTTGCCTTTGCTTCAGCTGCTTTGTTTCGTTCGTTGTGGCTAGGTAGCGGTAGGTACACGTAAACGCTGTAAAAACTAAAAAACAAAAGTGACAAGGAAAGATGTGCAGAAAAAAGCCAAGGAGACTGGGATGCCTAGCAGCCACTAACCAAAGAACCAAATCGCACATGGCAACCGTGTTGTGTCGAGGTTGCTGCTGACGACAGGCCGTACCGGTGTTGCTGTATCGGCGCTTTCATGATGGAGATTGCGGGTGTCCCGAAAGTGTTTAGTACTTTAGTAACAGTATTCAGTACTTATAAGCTTGTTCTGAAGAGGTAAAAATTGAACTTCCATATCTTTAGATTATTTTTTCTACTGTCAGACGCCCTCTAGGCTTGGGAGTATTCCCTTGAGGTTTCAAAGGACGAACGCGCACTCCTTTGACTCAAAGCCACCTTCCAGTAGGGCTCCTTTGCTGTGCCTGTGTGACAGTGCACATTCTCCCTTGAAGTAAAGAATCTTTGGTTCAAAGGACTTTGAAAGTGCCCGTGTGACTGGGGTATTATGTAGGATAGACCAGGATTTGTGGTAATGGCAGGCTGCAGGAGCATTGTGCACAGATGTAGGTGGTAACAGCATCTGGATATCTCACAAAACATTGCAAAACATGCCAAACTGTGACTGTACACATGCAGTTTGCAAATATAAGGCAGGGAAGTGCAGATTTGTATACTAGGCCTTTTCCATCCAAGAAACCAATAACTGCATTAACAAACCTTCTACAGGGGTCTTGAATAAAGAAGTTGGTTACTTGAACAATATGATGTATGACATGGGTGCATCATGAATCACATAGTTTATATGTCGTGTATTGTGAAATTTCCTGCGAATGTGTCGTTTTTATGTATGTAATCATTGTTTAGTGAGGTTGCTTGATGTCCAGCACCCATTCTCTGCATATCATGTTGGTATTTTGTTTTGTCTTAGAACTGTAATTATGTTTCATAAAACCTTACATTGCTAAAATTAGACTTTGGGGCAGTTTGGTCTTTTCATCCACATTCTTGTTTTTGTCATTTCCCTTACCATGCAAGCATTTTTCTGGAGCACTTGCAGTATTTCGTCTACTCTTGCGTTTACAAGCCAGATGTCTGTCTGTGAACAGCTCAAACCACTTGTAGCATGCAAATCTGATGCATCCTCAATAGAACGCCATAGTGAATGTATTGCTAAAAATATTTTTCAGGGGATGAAGCACTTCTATAACTACAGAGTTTTGCAGCAATAAAGAAGCAGAATGCTTGCATCTGTGTAATCTATATATAATATTTTCTTTGTATCATCTTTTATCTGACTGTCTGTCAGCATGGTAACATTGCATATTATCTTCTTAACATTCATGAGTTCCAAATAGCTATTATAATCTTTTTGTCCTCACATTTTCTGCAATATCCTTCACCGGAAGGACAACTAGCAGTTCACTTGATTTACCACTTACAGGCAACAAATTAATCATAATAGTAGTGTCATGCCTATTGCTTAAAAGCTCCTAAACGATTTTGCACATCTGAAAGTTCCTTGAATTCATGCAAGCAGGTGCTGCTTATATGATGGCTGAATGCTCATGTGATTGGTTTTTAGGCCAATGTTAAAGAAAAACGCCAGTACCTATGTGTTGCTTTATGATGTTGACCTGTATTTATTATTACGTTGGTGAACTGTGTGTGCACTCTGAAGATATGCACATTACTGCTGGTGTTTTGTATAATCTGTGTATAATACAACAACATATATTATCAAGAACACATTCATTTTATTAGTTTTTGTAATGTGTTGTCATGATTTCCTTTCATTGTCAGTGCTGCAAGGCGTCCTAATACCTAATTAAAGAGCTTCTGCAGACATAAAGAGTTGATTCAAAATTTCAGAAGCTTTTAATCACTGCAGCTATAGGTTTTTTTAATATAAGCTTTCTTCACTACAAAATGGGGGTTCCTAAATTGGTTATTTGCGCCTATAAACCACCCGAGCTGGATGAAAATACTTTTCAGAAATTGCTCGAAGGTCTATTATACTTAAGTCAGAATAAGAAGATACTCTTTGCAGATAAAAAACATTAATGGTCTATCTCACATAATGAAACATTCTGGAAGGCCTTGTGGTCATTCGTAGAAACACTTGTTTGTAGCTTTGTCAGTGCCGTGATGTTTCAACCTTAACCTACAAGATAACGATACTCACACCATGTGAAATTTTCGCGAAGTAGTCTGTTTGTGCATTCTGCGACTTAAAAGGAAGAGGTCTGGACACTGACCAAAATGGTTTAAAGTACTTATTTGAATTTTTGAAGTTATTTGAATTTATATGAATTTGAAAATGTAAAAAACTATTTTAAACATTTTGGTCGGTGTCTAGACCTCTTCCTTTTAGTATGCATCATCCCGACCAGACGGGCTTTCGTCATACTCTCCCCTTCATCCAGTCTGCAACTGTACAATGGGCTGTAATTTTTCCTAAAATCTGAGGTGGCCAAGATGCACTTGGAGTGGTAGCATTGAATGGCCCAGCACTGTTGAATAATTGGTGATGCTATGTTTAAATATTCATGTGGTGTCTGTTTGCAATACAATAGTACATAATCTATTTTGTTCTGTTTTCCAGAATGCTCCCTATCATGCACTGCCATCTCAACAGTACCATGGCTTTTTGTGTGGATTCCTTCCCTTTTGAGGGCCACCACTGTTTGCACAGCATCACAGCCTGCCTGCCTTGATCTTGCGGAAGAAGAAAATACAAAATGCCTATTTTTTGAAATGCATGCATGGCTTCATGCAACACCACCTGTCGTTGGGGTGTTAAGGCTTTTTGCAGAGAAAATGTAATGACGCCTTATGTGTGCCCTGGTGGCAAAGTGTTTGCCTCTTTGCCTGTGTAAAAATTTCACACTTATGGATACTGTTAAAGGTTCCTGTATCATATTTTCTTTCACATCCTAAGAAATTTTTGATTCATTATAAAACTAAAAATTATAGTTGAATTGCTGCTTTGTGTGATATGCAATATTCAGCTGAAGGTGATCAGCAGAGGTCGAACAAGTGTTATGTCAGGTGGAGAAATTTTTTTGAGAAGTGGACTTCTTCGTTAGGGTAACAACCGTTTTCTTTGGCAGTATTTATATAGTTCACTTTTCTCCACTCCATGGATATCCAGCAAAATGAGTGAGTGCATAGAGAAGGTAAGGTAAGTTTAAATGCTCACCATGGGGGTTTAGTTGGGGTAGCAAGGTGTGTAGAAGTATGGGAGTTTGGCAGGTTGCTGGCACCAATTTCTATGAGTGATCTTGTTGTTTGTGTCTATGTCAGTTATATAATGCGAGGCGTCTTCTGACGCCAGAAATTTTGAAAAAAAAACTCCTTATATTTGTGGAAATTCAGTATGTGCCCCTGGGGCTACTACGAGCACTTGGGGCCACTGGGTAGATGCAGCTCTCCAATGAACTTTTTTGACACAAACTTGTGTATGTACGCTGGGTGTGTGCCACTGCATATGTGCCACTCTTTAATGAACCTCTTTGATGCTGACTTAGGTCATGGGGCATCACAACACAAACCTATGTAGCGACATCTGTGTATGCAAGTAAGTGTGAGCTGGAATTGTCTGCTTGGATTTTCTTTCCCTGATGACGACTAGTCCCCTTGTTGAATTAACTTCAGCCTGAGATATCACCTGTTTGTCTACTGTTATCACATTATGCCCATTTTGCTGTGAACTTGTCATGTTCTGTAGCTGGCAAGCTTGAATTTCAGGTGCCGCACGCTAAGGAAATTGATTCAGAGTGGGTGGTACCACTTCTGCTTTTTCTTTGCAGCTGTGTGTTACATGAGAGAATAAGTTGTACGTAGATGTCTATTAGAAATAGCATAGGTATTCAAAGGTACTTTCATTATGTTCTAGGTCATTGGTGCTGTCTGGCCTCCTTTGCATCATTTTTTGTAGCATGCTTTTTACATGCAAAAACAAATCTGGCCTGTTCTAATGCATGCAAGGACTGCCCAATAGCTCATGATGTTTTGAGCCGCTGAATTTCAGTCTTGGCTGCACTTGTGGATTTTCAACTGTACTGAAGCTTGCAATATGCTTGAATTTCCTGTCAAACTGGTTTGCTTGTTTGTATCCAATTTATTGAATTATTTCACTTTCATTATGCTAATAGTCATTGATTGTACTATCATGCTGGCACATTTGATTCTGGAACTGCAATAAATTTCCAGACATTTTATTGCTTTGTCATGGTTTTTGCACTCGTCAGACACAATCTACTAAACACACACACAAAAAGAACTCCCTTCAACCTCGTAAAATTCCCAAAAAGTGCATAATAAACTCCCAGACCTACCTGTAAAAGCCCTAATAAGGAGCTAAAATGCACTCCCAAAACATCTGTTTAAAACTCCCTTAGTAAAACAGCTCCCTAAAGCTGTAAAAATTCACTCCCAAGCATTCTCGTATATGTTCCCATAAAAAGCAAAAATCGAACTCTCAAAACTATCCATAAGTGCTCCCTTAAGCAGAGCTCCCAAAATATGGGAACGGTTGCTCCCAGGTTTACACCTAAGCACTCCTACAAGGAGGTAAAATAATTTCCCAAAGGTATCCTTCAAAACGCCCTTAAGAAGCCAAACGTTTCCGAAAATATGTACGTAAGAACTCCCATCGCTTCTCCTATAAATTCCCATAAGAAGCAAAATAAAATACCCATGTCAACTTGTAAAAGCTCCCAAAGCTCCTCATAAGAACTTCCATAGTTCTGGTGTTCAAAAGAGGAATGAAAAACTCCCAACGTTCCCCATATAGACTCCTGCAACCACTCGGGGGTTGGTGTTCAAAGGAGAATTAAAAACCTCCCATAATTCTCCATATAGACTCCTGCAACCACTCAGGGGTTGGTGTTCAAAGGAGAATTAAAAAACTCCCATAATTCCCCTTAACACCACCAAACACAAGGGTGTGAAAAAAAACTCCGATCGAATGGAGGATATTGTCCTCCCTTAAGGGCTGAAGTTATGCAACGAGGCCAAAACTCCCTAAAAGGGTCAAACCTGTTTACAGTGTATTTGGCTGGAGCCCTGGCGTCAGTGCCGGTGGGACCTTCCATGGGGAATCCAGCATCCAGATGTCGCATGGTGGCGCTGACACAGACGATGCTGCACAGTCGATTCCTATGGCGTAGGCGCCAGATGGCGTACAAGGAGACCACGTGCCGGATTCATTGATGAGGGGCATCAGCGCACACTCCACCGGCCTGCTGATAACCAGAGTTATCCGTGATGACAGCTGCTCGTGGGTGACGATAGCTACGAGCACCCGCGTAGCGAAGAGCAACAGGTTAGTTGTCTGGATTGTGGTACAGCAAGCGAGCCCACCTTTGTGGCGAAAAGTCAAGGTGCCATCAAATTATACGTATAAAAAAAGACAGGGGGACGCTATGTGTGGGTGATAGCGGGCTCATATAAGGGACATCCTAGCGATTCTGACGCACGCATAGGCATACCAGTTCAATCATGGACACAAGAACGGAAAAAGTATAAAAATGTATACCTGTGGAAAACCCTTGTGTATAGGTAAGAATTCCAATAATGTTTGGCGAGCATACGCTGCCCTTCGTTGACCCGATATAGAAGTTTAGTTAAATATGAGGTCGCACCAGTAATATCTGTTGCGATGGGTCGGTTGAATAAAATGCCATGAATCAATAAATTGTCTGCTTTTGTAAATCTGCGAATGCTGCGCCAGCCATGTTACGTGCATATATTTAGCTTGTTATACTACCCGTGAATAATATTAGTGGGACGTATGAAGAGTATTCTCTTTTAAATCCATACTGATCCACTGAAGATTGTTAAACTTTGTTAAACGCCTCCTTAGGCGTTTTTCAAAGCATTTCTCAACGAGTTTACGAGATTATGGCAACATTAGTTAGTCACGCAAGATCTGTCGTGTTTCTTCTACACTGATCATACCTATAATGATTTTAGTGCACTTGTAGCTGTTCCTATCTTAAAGATAAGGACATAATATGCGAAAGAGGAACCGCTTTAAGGTGCGCAATTATGTTTGTGGAGCGTAAACAAATTTCGTCAACTCATGATTCATTTAGTTTCTTATTTGCTTTAGTGGCAAGGACTTGCCTAGGATCGGCGGCGAAAGTACAGAATAACTGTCGCAATTACTGAACAAGGGCTCGATGAAGGTCACTGAGGGAACAAGAGTCAACAAGGTACGCTGAGCTACAAACCTTCTCAGATGCCCATTTCCCGAAGTTCTGGGGAAAAACCGTTTAAGAAAAACTGGTTATAATTTAAAAACTTAAAATTTTAAATTTAAAATTCAAGTTATTTAAAAATGCGGTGTCGAATCTTACGAACAAGTATATACACCTTCACGGAATACCCAGCGAAAAGAAATCCCGGTGGTTCTACCTATCTTTAAAGCGGCTTTTTACTTTTTAAAAAATGAGCGCGTTTTTCGCACTTGTGAAGCTACCCTCGATCCCCAGATGTAGCCAGCTTATCCTACTATCATGTGTGAGTATACACAAGCTCTTCGAAATGACAAACACTGTTTTTTTTCTTCAGAGGAGTTTACCACATTTGCTACCGAACCTCGCAAGCTGTGGACTGTCGCAAGCATGCGCGAAGTGCATGATATATTAATGAAATATGATAGCTGCTCTTTTTCGGCGAAACATGAGTGCTGTGGTAATTTAAAGAACATTTGTATGGGTCCTCGAACATTATCGTATTACCTACCGTTCCTCCATTTAATTCTAGAGATTTTCTACAAATTGAACGTGTTAGTGTTGACTGGGTCGGGATACTAAACCATGTTCTTCATGCAAAAGTGTTGTCATCCGCTGGTGTTGATGGTATTAACTAAAAATTTCTCAAAAGCACTAAAACATGTTTTTCTTTTATATTGCGCTCTATTTTCAGTCAGTCATTACAGATGAGCATGCTACCCAGTGAATAGAACATGGGCAAGGGAATTCCGGTGCGCAAGTTGGGTGACGTCTTTCCGCCCCTCAACTACTGATCCTTATATAGCTGTTATACTTTCCATAGACTTTTCTATAGACTTTCTATAGATCTTTAAATAACTTTTATACTTTCTTCTTTATACTTTCTATAGACTAACCAGTTCTTTTCTAACTCCTTTTAGCATGGTTTTCGAAAACATCCTTCTTGTGAAAGGCAATTGATCGCATTTACTAAGGACATGTTAGCGGCTTTAACTGCTCATTAGATGGAGACGGCATTTTTTTAGCCTTGGCCAAAGCCTTTGACACTGTGTCCCATAAACTACTACTCCTCAAAATTACTGAGCTTCATATTCATATTCTTTTGCACAATCGCACATCATATGTAATAGCTATTGATCATGATTCCCATTTTACGTACATCATGATTTTCAATATGGACCAGTGGCTTCAGGAGTTTCTCAGGGTTCTGGGCTCGGGTTCCTCCTTTTCCTAATTTTCATGAACCATTTCCCCACTTCAGTTCTCTCTAATATAAAATTATTTGCTGACTACTACGTAATTTACTCTGATGCCCACATATTGTAATCTGATCTCCATAAAATGTCTCCTTGGTGCGACCCTTAGCAAATGAAACTTAAGACTAACAAGTGTGAATCAATGAGAATAACAAGGTCTGCTATCGATAACAATGCCACTTCATATAGTAATAATGGTTCCCTTCTAATTACAGTGAATTCCTACAAGTCCCTAGGAGTTAGCATCACTAATGATCTTTCGTACAACTTGAGTGTCAAATAACAACGCTAATCGAGCACTTGGCTTCATTCACCGGAACATTTCCAAAGGCCTGGCATCCTCAAAGTTACTACTATATAAGACCCTAGTCACATCGAAGGTAGAATATGCCTCGTCTGTTTGAGATTCACCTACTAAACTACTAATCACATCCTTAGAATCTCTTCAAGATCGTTCTGCACGTTTCATTCTTTCTAACTATTCGTGCAATTCCACTGTTTCACAAATGAAAAAGAAGTTTGAGCTTCGTGACCTTTCTGCACAACTCCGTTAAGCCTGAATGTCGTATTTCCAAAAATTTATTTCGATGAAAACTTCCGACAAATCCTGTTTACCTTCCCACATCACGTATCATCCCGCGTTGACCACCACCTCAATGTTGATGGGCCGAATTTCCGTGCTATACGTTACTACAAATCCTTTGCTCCAAAACCAGCATCGACTAGAATTACCTGGCTACCTTCGTCGTTTGCCTCACAGCACTTGCATCCTTGAAATCCGCAACTGAAGAAAATTTACAATGGAGTGTATCAGCTCTTATATCTTTTCCCTATTCTTTTTCACCCTACCACTCCTCTCTGTAACGCCTCACGGCTTTGAGGGTACCTGAATAAATAAATAAATTGGCAGTGTAGGACTCGTTTAGAGGAAAAAGTTGTTTGAGGTATTTGCTAAGTCATTAGGATAATTGCAAACGGTAAGGAGACTGTTTCTTTAATGGTGGTCTCATTAATTTTACTCAAGAATTCGGTATTTTTCATTGCTGCTAAGAATCACTGCCATTTTGATTTAGTTTCGACATATAGTATTATATTTCTGCTTCCTTTACCGGTTAATTACGTTTAATGCCGTAAATCTTGTCATTTGACATTTTGACATTAATGCGGCTGTATACGTGTCTTTCTAAACCACTGATATAAATTATCTTTTTTGTTCGCATACCAGTCAGTAAGCAAGCAGTTATGAAACCGTGCACTGCTAGTAGCAGAGGCTCTATCTTAACTAATACCAGCAGTAGCACCTTCAAATAGGCAATATTATATTGCAGTAGATGACGTCGTACAGTATTCTTGAGCATCAGTTTCCCGTTCTGCTGATGACCAGATTACGTTAGCAACGCCATGAATGAAATGATCTTGTCAGGATTGCTTTTTAGTATGTGCTACGGGTTTCGATGAGGAAAGCTGAAAGTGAAAGAAAATTGGCTATCGGTGAGTGATGCTTGCAGGTGGAACACGCCGCCTTTCAGAAATAAAACTGGTAGGCTGAACACAGTCAATATTCGTGCTTTTAGATCCAGATGTGCATTGGCAGGCATATTGATTTATTCGTAAGCAAATCGTAGAAAACAGCTGGCATACCCGGCGCACTCTGGATGCGTAGTTTTCCAGGTCTTTTCATTCATGTCATCCGTAAACAGTATATCCTTGTTTCCAAGCGACGAGGCTAAAAAAAAAAGAATTAGGTTGGTTACAAATGTCAGCTAACGAAGAAGTTGGTGAAGGATAAGTGCAATCAAGAAATATTGATGGATTTGTGGGCTCTATTTATATAGTGGCAGGTATTCACGCATATACTTGGGTCATATCTATGCTTGTATGCAACATCAGACGAAAAAAGGTACCGCCGCTGTCCCATGGTTACTCAAAAGGAATGTGCAGTACCCCGGAAATGTAGAAATGAAAGCAATACAAGTTTTGCTCGATTGAAGATGACAATTTTTCCGAAATACTGATACAAGTAAATTATCCGTTTAATAATGTACTCGACGTTATCATTGTTTTTCCTCAGACTGAGGGCGTTAAAATGAATTCCAAATATTGAAGGTACACGCATAAAAACATTTTAGTTGCTACGAAGAAAAATATGACGCTATGGTTTGAAATGTTCGCAAATATTGCCTATGTTAAAGGAAAAAGGCTTAACCGAACACCGAGCAGTCACCTTCAGGAAAGGTACGAAAAGCTCAGCCATCGCTCGTTTGCCTCGCTTTGTTCTAGCAGTTGCCTGTTAGGAGATATGCCAGATTGTTTTTTCTTTAAGCATAGGGTTTTGGTGATGAGCCGCTTGTTTGCAGGTATCAAGTGATGGCAAACGAACTATCGATAGGTGCGTGGTCTAGCGAAGCCGATGACCATGGTATTCAATTTAGCCTCGGGTCTTGCTCAGGCATACCTGCTTATTATGACACGCAGAAAAACGAGGGATGATGTGTTTCTGCTCCCGTGCATTAGTTGATACTCGGTGGACGATATCCGAATGGGCATCATTTGCGTGACATCCTACTTGAGTACCTATAGTTTTCACAATAACAGTGGAAGTTTTACGTTGCCAAAAGGGTGTTCCTTTTAATTCTAAATTATTGATTGGGGAGTATTGTTCCACTTCGGAAACGTGCTTTAGCAGAGAATCACTTCATTTTGTTACCACCTTAGCGGTAGATGTCAGACGTTCATTTCCTGCTCGAAGGTTTTCAAGAATGGCATTCAACGCATCGACACCTGCCACCAGGACACTAATGTCCACCATCAATGTCAGCACTTCAGGAGCTGAATGTTTAAATTTAATTTTCCACTTTTAACAAGCTTATCTACAAGCTTATCTAGCCTGCCTTCGGACCATGTTTCAATCTGGCAGACCCTTTTCGTCAGCTGAACAATATTCATGGTCACAGGCTTTGACAGCATCACTTCCGAAAGCAGCCGTGGCAGAACTAGAATCCCGAAACTGAGAAGAAGAAAATTGAATATACTGACGTGCCAGGCGAACAAAAGCGTTTAGCATGCATAAACAGAATGCCTAAACTGCTGCTGTCAAGTGAACTAGGGCAAAGGCGAACGACATCTTTAAGCGGGCCATACATACTGTGTTTCACTTGGCACGTCGAGGTAGTCAGCGAATGCAGGCAATCGACACACTCACTGAATGCAGACAGCTCTGGTTGCTGCTAACGGGTGATAATGTCACAACATAGCCGAGGTGCTTTCCTTTTCATACTAGAAAATTATGAAATCGCGTTATCGGTAATTCCCATATCATATCTTAGGGGCGCCAATTCAACAGGGCTCACGCCAAGTAATTTTAAAATTACCGAAAATACGAACAGATTACGGCAAAAGAACTGTTCTCTTCAGGACCATCTCGATGCGAAATACATTAAAAATTGTAATTGTACTCCAGATAGCTGGTGAACTTAGAATTGAAAAAGTTGTTGTAATGCAACCTATGTATATAACAGCGTGCTCTTCAATTCGTTTTATTGTGCTTACTTTTCTATAGTACTACAAAGTTTTACGTAGCTACAGAGTTACCGTATAATTCCTGATGTGAATGCATCTATTGGTTTTTCCCTATCTGCATACCAATATCAAGTATTTTTTAAATTGAATGTGTTCGCTTGTCACTGTTTTTGTCAGCGTAATTTTGCCTGTTTAATAGGTAAAGCAGCGCAGTTAGATCTACCATCATGCGACCTCCTTCTGTATATCCCGGCGCATAAATTCTCTTAACAAATATTGAAATTCATTTATTGATATTTAAGTGAATCGGTTAACTGATTAACTGATTGATCCTTTCATTATAAGACGGTGTCGTATGTTACATAGGTTGTTATAAAGTCTCGTTTTCGTAAACGATAGCCACGTAACAAAACACGTACCGGCGCGGTGTATTGCGTAGGTATGCAGTCGTGACAATGGAGCGTTTCAGTCAGTGACTTGCGAAAACACAAAAATTTCCTTGAAACCGATGCACTCGACAAGGAAAAACGCGCACATTGCGTCGGGGGACATGGACGTTAGGTCCCAAAATTGCATGTCAAGTTGAAAAGCCGCAAGCCGTTAGAATTAGAAGCAGTAAGCCAAGATAATTCTGGGTTTCCTCAAGGTGGTCAAGGTGTTGATCTATTTGTAAAAGAATTACTGGTCATTTGCGAACGCACAAAACTGACATTGTAATCACCATCCTAGACCGAAGATAGTAATTAGCACGTGTAGCTGGAGCTCTGACGCAGTGACAAACAGGCACGGAAACGAAACGCGAGTAGTGCACTTTGCATAGTGGTCCAATGGCTTGTGCATCGGGCTGCTACGATGGTGGCCCGCATTTGAATTTCCCACCCAGACAAACTTAGCTTTCAGAAGTCAGAAGTCAGAAGGAAAATAATTGTTGAGAACCAGACCGGCGCGCGACTTGAAGACCAGGGAAAGCATGATACGATAGGCCAAGAAATACGTCATTTCAAAACTCAAATCTAAGGCAGTGTTCGAACCTAAGTGACCGTACGGTTGTTTTTGTGAGGTTAATTGAGTTAGTTGAGCTGAGTTTGTTGTGGATGACGCAAGTCACCACTTCCTACATGACCACTCCCTACATGTCATGTTGGTATAACTCATGACATTCATCATGATGCTTGTCGAGGCAAGAATTTTGTTGAGAGGTATGTGCAAGGAAGTAACGTATATTTGAATATATTTAACATGCATAAATCCCTTCGGTCACCTTAGCCCACAGACATTCTGGAAGATGGCCACAAAACAAAGTTGTCTATTTGGCGAGAAACATTATCTGCGTATTAACAGCAGGCTTCCTAATTTTGGCAAGGGAATATTTGCTTAAATATATCGCAAGCGAGTCATTTGCCCGATACATGAAAATAGGATGTCAGGTATCAACACCTAACATAAGTGTTCGCTTTGCTCTGCATTCTAACGGAACGCTATTGGCATGACGCTACTACACCCTCTCGGGATAAGACAAAAACTTAAAAACACATGTGAATAAACCCCACTCACTTTACCCGAACATGGAGTGCAGGATGTCATTCCAACTAGCTGAAATATCTCCTTCCGTAGCCCGTGTAATGTCAAGCTGCGTAGACAGCAATTACGTTAAGTTAAGGTTCCCTGACATTTGTTGAAATATATAGTAAATAAACATCACTAGAGCCGCATGGAGATAAAAAAAAGTAAAATCTTGGGTAAATGGGCAATACATCGCTCAATCTTTTGACACGCTAGACAACGCTGCCTCGTTTATCTTGCGGTGATCTCTGCAATGGAAACGTGGATGTGTGTGTGACATGTTTGCCTTCGTGACATGCGTGACATGAGAGAAACTGACATACTGCTTAGTGGCATCGGTATTCCAGTTGTGATTATCATCTGTCCGCACAAAGGAAATTATGCGGTGTAATTCACTCTCCAGTGTCAGGTATGAAATAGTGCGTAGTAAAGTTTACTGATAAAGAACCTCGGAAATTTTTTCGGCCATGAAATGGCGCTTCATAAAAGCGTGATGCATCACATTGCTTGAAGGATTCGTTTTCTGCTTTCGGGAGGAGGTAAATAAGATAGTACTATATATTCCCTGAAGAATAGTCTCGACAGCACACCTTTATTTTCCGCTACGGAAGAGCACTTTGCCTGGTAAGCTGGCCATACTGATAAAATATAATGTTCAGAGGAAGCTTTAGCTCGGGTCCTTCTATATGAGGATATGGCAAACCAGAGACTTTTTTTCTCAGCCAGCACGGCTAGGTTGTTTAGCGCAATATAGATAAACTTTTCTAAATCTCATATTTATTGTAAACAATGGCATGAATTCTACAACTTTCAAATTCAGCTTCGTAAAATGATTCCACAAGCAGGTAAACTACACCAATAGTTTATCTTACGCTCTCAGAATTGATGTAATGCACGTATATCCTAAATACACCATTATTATGTGAGTAGTACTTTTGAAACTTGACAAGGTTCTATCAGGTTCACGTATTGCATACTTTGTCGTAGATACGACAAATTCACAACAATGATTTGTCAGTTTTGAATGTTCTAACGGATGCGCTTGACTGAACGGTGCTGTCTGTTCTTGGTGGATAATCGCGGATTTGTATACTTTGTGCTTAGGTTTTTTTTCAGACATACGAATATTCGACATTTAGTCTTTAAAGAAGCCCTAAATTGAGATTCCCCCTCGCAACTTACATTGCTAGTACTCTTTCTGTCTGAAATGCAACACAGCTATTTAAATGCGGCCAAGAAGTTGTCTCGGAAAAGCACTAAGGCCTTTTACATGCATTTGAAGAGCTGACATCGGTGTTAAAACTGATGCTTCCGCTTTGGTTTGCATAATTTGGTTACTTATGCGACACGCGCTTCGCGACGCCTATGATTACAGCCTCTCCTATCTTCGCATTCTCCAGGTTGCGCCGGCTGCCGAAATGAAGAACTGCTCAGTCGTGGTCATGCTGCTTGCCCTGACTGGTACGATATTTCAGAAAACAAATTTTGAACCATGTCTCCATGCTCCTGAGCACTCTGTTAAGTAACTGTGATGGTGTTAGTGTTGAGGTCAATGTCATGGTGTTGAAATTAATTTTTGTTTTCGGTGTTTGAGTAAAGTATATCACTCAATGCCCTCCTAGTTGGCAGATTATGATGTAAAGCGTGTAATCATTCAAATCATGCCTGGGATTCGTACCATTTGTAGCGTGAACATTCAACATTGTGTACTAGCGTGACCTTCAGTGACCGGCCTTACTATGTGAGATCTGTACTGTGTTCTACTTTAGTCTTTAGATTTGTCCTCTTGCTCTTCCTTTCGTCTTTCCTCCCCTCCTTCCTATCTTCCATTTCTGTGTTGCTGTCACCTCCTTTCAGGAGAGAAGGCAGGCGTTGTGCCCCTTTCGGCCAGCCTGCTTCTCGTTTTCACTTTCCTGTTAACTGCGTATATGTGTTCAAAACAAATAATAATAATACCTGGGATTGAAATACACTTAAATATTTACGGCGTCTCAGGATGATTATAGACGATAATACGAACACCACTCAAGCAATGTAGCGACACACTGGGTGCTGAAGTGCGCTTATTGAAAATCCTCAGTGGTCATTCTCAAACTTCCGTTACTTCAGCTATACCCGAGATGCGCTGTCTATGGCATCGGCCCACTTTGGTAATTGAATTCACTTGTCCACTTCGCCGCATGAGCGTCAATGCATGACGATGGCTGTATAGCGATCATGCAGTAAGTTTATCAGAAAGACAAAGGTGGTATGGCGAGAACGGCATGACGACAATGAGTCACCAATCCTGAAATGATGATAATGGTATATCGATAACCGCGTCACCATGACGTCACGAGAACAATGGCAGGACGACAAGCGTACGCCGACGATAGCATTATGACGGCGACATTACAAATTGATGATGAAGCTGGAATAACAAACACAGCTCCACCACGATAGCTTGGCGATGGTTTATGTGACCGCGGATGAATGGTAGCTACTGTCGACAGAGGAGCCAATTAAGACAATATCAGGTGAACGGTGACATAATCATGATTGAATGCCGACCGAATGGTGACGATTGAATGACGCAGAAGAAATGAAGTCGACGGAATGGTGAAGGCAGCATTGCGACAAGGGGAGGCGCTTTGGAAATGATGACGACGGCAAAATTACAGAATGAAAATGGTGGGCTCGACGACTATGTAACAGCGATGGCGTGACAACGGCATGGCGAGAGTATGAAGTCCATCCACTTTGTATCAACGACAGAAGGGCGAGGACCGCAATTAGGGAGGCTTTTCTGCGGCTTCAAGATATGCATGACCCTTCTTCACAGGCGCTGGGCAAGCTTAACATGAAGTGTTCTTTATTCTGTAGAGTCATCGTAGTCGCAATACGATCAGGGACAAAGATAGTGCACATATATAGAATTAACACAAGAGAAACAGAATGCATATAAAGTACATATAAAATGCACGTATGTATTGATACCATCGAAATAGGGAGACAAACAGCAGTGACTACAATAGCACATCATGCATAAATGAAATCATCAAGTGTGTTACCGGACACACAGTGCAATGCATAATGCCAGAAATACACAGTAGCAAAACTCAATTTATACCTTTTCTCAGAAACAAAGAAAAGGAAAAGCACAACAATAACGAATGTTGGACAATGTATAATTTATTTAGACTAGGCGGCAATCTCAAACGCAAGGTTTGGTAACTGTAATTAGTCGTTTGAGTATAATGTTCCGGAGTTCGCCGCAGCATGTAGTTAGCTTCGTATCTCTGGATGGTAAGGTAGAAAAGAGTCTGCAGTTGGATAATTTCTGTTAATACCTATCTTACACCGCTCAACTAGTGGTTGTTCTTCAATAGCTCAATACAAAGGAAGTAGATTAGATATTTTTAAACATTGAGTGCGCATGGCTATCGCAGGGAACATCTAGAGCGTAACGTAGGACCATAAGCGTATTCAAAATAATGTGGTGATATTAGTGATAGTCTTCGTCTCCGACAAAATGAAAACGATAGTAACTTTGACCGAGAAGCAAGGACTTGTAGAGGAGAAGGTTGAGACGTTCCGCGGAAATAAGTTTAGCATGGCTTCACCACCTCAACGTAGAGCCCTTTCTGGTTCGAATACTTAGATCAATGGGTCTGCGTAAAAGTTTACAGAGATAGATAGATAGATAGATAGATAGATAGATAGATAGATAGATAGATAGATAGATAGATAGATAGATAGATAGATAGATAGATAGATAGATAGATAGATAGATAGATAGATAGATAGATAGATAGATAGATAGATAGATAGATAGATAGATAGATAGATAGATAGATAGATAGATAGATAGATATAACATGCTCGAAGTATGCAAAGAATGCTATTCGTGTCACAGTTGGGTGCATTGCACGCACTTTGGGAATTGGTGTGCATATGCGCATCTTTATGAGCCCCCGAGACCAAATGGCGCATTTCTATGGCGAGCGTATCTCTGAGCAAGTAGGGCAAACTTTGCAGAGAAAGCAGATCTTGTATTCCGCATTACAATATATTCAATGACATGACATGACGTCCTCCACCTCATTGAAATGCGCCGCAGCAAGACAGTGGGATGAGAGAAGCACCGTGAAATACAGTGATAAACGCGTCCAGTAATTCAACGTCTGCTAGGGATGCGGGCGCTCGATTTTACGAGCAAGCGTAGACAAATCTGTGAAAACTCTGCAAGAATATGTTTGGACAAGGAGGAAGAGGAAGGCGCATGGAGGAGTAGAAGAGAATGTAGCATTTGTCCCCTTCTCGTTTGTGCTTCGGCGCCGCAGTGGTCGCTGTGTATGTTCGCGACGTCTCTCGTTTCCGTGTTTAGCAATATGTACTTCCCCAGGGGCACACCAGGCGTTGTACAGACCAGGTCAGTGTAGCGTCCGTTTGTGTTTCCGTCTGTGTTTCGACGACGCGCCGCACGGCGTGCCTGGTCGCGATGTCCCTATGCTCTTGCGTAACAAACATTTAGGAAGTGAAATGCCACTGTTATTTCTTCATGAGCGAATTGTTTCTACGTAACGCGCCGAGCGCGCCAGGTGTTTTAAAGCGCAGGCATGCACTAGGCAAATTCTTGAAAGTGTACCATTCCGCCGTGTTACGCATACGTCATCGGCCTAACGGTTAAGGCATCAGCCTTCTGTACTGGTGGTGCTGGGTTCTCAGGCAACCATTCACATATATTGCATAGACTGCAGGCGCTGCCACCGGAAGGTGCCCAAAAAGAAGCAGAAAGATAACGCTTAGCGCTTGCAGCTTGAATTTTACTGTCCGTGCTGCTCTGACTAATGTGTGAAGCACGATCCGGTATATGCACACCTCCGCACAGCAGCAACGCTAGTATTTGTGTGCGTAATACTCGCAGAAGCAGCGGAAGACAGAATGCTGCCCTCGATTCGCTACAGAGTCAATTAAGCGGCGTGGCTTGGTGTTTACACTTGGCTTTGTTGCTTTGGCGGCCAAATGCACGGCGCGTTTCTGGAACCTTTCTTACTGTCCGCTGGTGAGCCGCACCTGCATCGGATATTACGTCATTAGGCCGAGGGTGGCGCCGATGGCGTGATGGAGCTTCGAGTGTTCGTATAGTTGCAATTGCAATATCAGGAGAAGGTGAAGTGCAGTTCAAAAGAAAGTGTTGCGCCTAACATAAATGCCATAGTACAAACACTTCTGGTAATAATGCTATGTGAATAATATTACTATTATACAATTTCTAGTAGCGTAGCGTTCGATTACTTCTGAATCGCGAACCATTTCATTAGAAACGAAAGCTCATCGCGAAATGTCATAACGTCTTATGTCAATGTCATATGCCATAACGATGATAATTCAGCGGAGCGTGGAAGTTTTCCTAGCCAGAGTTTTTTTTTTTTTTTCGGGCCGGTGACCCCTTCAAGCACATCGAAAAAATATTGTGGATGCTTCCTTGCGCCGGTCGCACCCGCTAGTGCTCGCGCCGGGCGACTTTTTTACACGTTCACTTTTCTAGCCGAGGGTAGGTTCAGGCTCGCGTCTCGGTAAATAGCACCCCTTCATCCCTATGTCAGCACTTACACTCGTGGTGAGGCGGCAGTGAAAACTTCGTAACTATTGGCATGTTATATTTTTGTACGTATTTTTCTGGTTTTTGGGGATGCGGGAACAGAGATGTAGAAACGATGACGTAATCAATCCTTTGAGGTCTCTGAAACCTTTGCTGTCATACATGCAGTGTTCACGGGCATCGTGGCCAGAAAAGTGCAACCTGAATATGCGAAAAACATCTGTATTGGTAAGTAGAGGAGTGGAGCAGACGCAGGCTGCAATGACTTGCAAGATCTACCCAGCGGCGATTTTCGCCACGATGAACCGTGGCAAATTATATGAAAAATTCAGTAGGTGTAGCGTGTAAAATAACTGCATAATTTCATTCACCATAGGTGTGAGCGCCACGCCATCGATACACTTGCGTAATGACCACCATTGAAGCGCCCTGAGTACACGACACAAGCCCCGGTTTTCTCCAAAAGTGTAGACGTTGCTCCATATGCGTACACAATATTCTACGCGAAGCGGAGAACTCGCAAAAGTGCTAGTCGCCAGGTTGACATGAAAATCTGCAAGCTCGTATTTCACGCAAGCGCAATAGGTGAGAGCTATCAGATAACTGTATGATTGGATTATTAAAAAAGACATTTCTAAAATGGCCTGCAGTAATCGATGATAAAAATGGCATCTCTTGACTAGTCTCAAATTAGTATTGGCTCTTTCTCTCGCAGTGATCTATCTGCATGTACTTCTATGCAGTACTTCTGTACAGGATAGTTTCAGCATAATTTGTAGTGGTTTAATTGTGAGGGGCATCATATGAACATATTGCTACGGAACAGCCGCCACAGTGTGGCTGCACTGAGGAGGGCGAAGACGACGTGTGTGCCGGTTTGAAATAGCGTCGCCATTTTGGCCTCCGTGAGCTTACCTGTAAATAAATTGTAAACAGTATTCGGCTTCAGCTTCACGTAACATTAATTTGGTGGAGGTGGACGTTCCCCGTACCCGTCATGGAGCTTGGCAGCGGTCGCAACGGTGACAATGCAACTTCGGCTCCTGCTGGCGGCACTTGATCTGCGCAAGCGTCTCCGCCTGCAGCCCCGACCTACGTCGCCGTTTCCCCACCTCGGGATCCTGGTGTTTTCAACGGAGTCGGCAGTCCTGATGTTGACGACTGGCTCCGCTTATACGAACGTGTCAGCACCAGTCAGAGGTGGGATCCGACTGTTATGCTTGCCAACGTACTTTTCTACCTCGACGGAGCTTCATTGGCGTGGTTCCAGACTCACGAAGAGGAGATCTCGATCTGGGATCTCTTCAAAGACAAGCTACGCGACCTTTTTGGCAATCCGTTTGGTCGACAAGTCAACGCCAAGAAAGCCCTTGCCACACGTGTGCAGACGTCGACCGAGTCCTACGTGTCGTACATTCTCGACGTGTTGGCCCTTTGTGCCAAGGCTGACCCGAACATGACTGAGGAGGATAAGGTTAATCACGTCCTCAAAGGCATTGCTGACGACGCCTTCAATTTACTGGTGTTTACGAACGTCACCAGCACCGATACCATTCTCAAGGAGTGCCGCTGTCTCGAGCATGCTAAAAGCCGCCGGGTATCCCAGCACATCACGCGACTTCCCAACACAGCTGCTACGTCATCCTGTGACGACCTCTTCCACCAGCCGTCGCGATGTGACAACTTGACCCGCATCATTCGTCGTGAGGTCAAAGCGGCACAACCGGCGGCCGCTTCATTCCCGTTACCTGAACATTCTCCGGTGACAATCTCCTTGATCCAGGCCGTCGTCCGTCAAGAGTTGTCCAACGTCGGCGTGCAATCCATTCGTCCGGTACGCTCGGAACCTTTGTCTCCACGCACTTCCCCACCGCGCTCTTCTGACTCCTCTTACGGACAGCGCGACCCCTCGGAATGGTGAACCGTGGACGACAAGCCGATTTGTTTTAACTGCCGACGCATTGGACATGTCGCTCGCCACTGCCGCAGCCGCTGGACTTCTCCGACGCGCTATTATCCCGATTACCCCGCACCACCACCAAATTAATGTTACGTGAAGCTGAAGCCGAATACTATTTACAATTTATTTACAGGTAAGCTCACGGAGGCCAAAATGGCGACGCTATTTCAAACCGGCACACACGTCGTCTTCGTCCTCCTCAGTGCAGCCACACTGTGGCGGCTGTTCCGTAGCATCACCCCCGGCGTAGTTAAAAACTACGTTTTCTGGGAAAGTGGGAAACGAAAAACATAAAATAAGTACTTTACTTTTTGTAGCCCTTGGCGCACCACACCTTTTACTTGTACTAGAACAGTACACTTCGGTATTCAACTGCAAAATCCCTTGACGCAAAATTTATTATGTGCTCAGAAATATTTACGGAAGGCAATGTTACTGTTTCATGACATATATCCTCATGAAACGCTGCAAGTGGCACGTTTCCCGTCTTCGCAGACTTCCCAGCAATATGAATTTTACGTGACCTGTATTCTCTTGAACAGTGACATTAACTAGCCATGTTAACGACGTCTTTCTGTTTTTCAGGCCACTGGGAATTCGGACACGGTTGTTCGCATCATTACCTGTGTAGTGATTACTGCGAGAGCAAGGGCTTCGCTTCCGGCGGTTGCGGAGGAGACTACAGCGCAATGTGCTGGTGCTACAAAAAATAATGCATGTGCACGTTCCTTGTTTCCTCACTTTTTGCGCCTTACTTGCAGTGTCTTCCATCGGTGGTTCGTTCACGAATAACGATGCGAATAAAAGTACCGTTTCCTACGAGCAGCCTGCCCAGCAGAAATTTACAACACGGATTTCCTATTCAGAATCTCATGTTTGCCCCGTACATTTGATCACTGCTGATTTTACATCGGGCCGTCTTGTTGGCTTAGTGGCTGTGGCATTGCGCTCCTAAAACACAAAGCGAAACGGTAAAACGCACGGGTACCACGCACGGCCTCTCGTCAAATAGCCTCAAATGCTCAAAATTATTGCGCAGTTCCGCACTACAACGTGCTTCATATTAAAATCATGGTTTTATTTTACAAAATTCCTGAAATATAGTTTTTGATTTCTTATGCATTCTGACGCAATTAAAAAAGAAGAGTGCATTTAGCGCACGAAATCTTTGGGCTCACTGTGAAGGATATTTTTCTAGCTAGTTCAAGTCTTCTTTTAGCCAACGGCACCCCCGCATTCGTAAGCTCGTTTGTCCTCGTTATGCAAGGAACCGGTGTGCACTGCGAAGGTGTGAGCTGGTCTATAGGCAGCAGCTACATCCAAAGCCACCTGTTGCGTAGAATGACAGCAGCGCGCTCTCCGAGTCTGGAGATATATAATATTAGCTCAAACTTCTTGCCTGGAGGGCGAATGGAAGGAGAACAGACAGGCAGGTGGGTGCTCCGTCTGTGAAATCGGCGAAATTACGATTATCGCCGCGAGGGCCAGAGGAGGAAGGCGCCTGGAGGTGGAAAACCGAATTGCCGCGTTCGCACCCTTTCCGTTTGTGCTTCGACGCATCGGTGCTCGACGCTCGCGGTGCATGCTTGTGGCGTCACTGAAATGCATGTTTTAGACGCCAGTGAAATGCCACAGCAACGTTTTCCTCACCTCCGGGAAACTTTTGCGTCATTTCGATCCGGACGCTCTCACAAAACTGCTTACTAATGAACTACTGCGTACTGCTTACCAAGGAGGCGTTCTGGCTCCCCTTATATTCCTAATTTTCATTAATGACCTACCAGCGAAATCACAGGAAACATTGGGATCTTTGCAGACGACTGCATTCTTTATCGAAATGTTAACTCACATTATGACCGCATACCATTAAGCAACGTCTTGAAAAGCTGTGTCCAACCGGTGTGCCGACTGGCAGATGATCATCAATACTAAGACATCTGCTGTTGTTTCAATCCCAAGAAAAAAATAAGTTACTTGAGCTTTATGTATACCGTAAACAACGTGCCACTGATACGAGTTCAGAAACACAAGTACCTCAGAATAACATTAACACATGACTACAGATGGACCTTCCATATAAAAAACGTTACAGCGACTGCAATGAAACACATTTTCTTTCTTGTAAGACACCTTCGACTAGCCCCCCCGATACAAAACTTCTGGCTTCCAAAACAGTCGTCAGGTAAGTCTTTGAGTGCGTAAATGTTATCTGGTTCCCATACACTAAACAAGTAATTCAAAAAACAGGAAGGTGTACATAGGAAAGCTGTACGTTATATATGCAATAAGCATACAAAGATTAGTCGACCGAACTATTTAACAAAGCCAGAATCTAACAGTGCAAAACCGAGCAGTACTAGCCCGGTCTAAACTTATGTACCAGCTGCTAAAGAACCAGCTTATTATTGATACATCTAGATACATCTCCAGAAATGAAACACAGCCAACGAGAAATAAACACACACACTCAATGAGTATTCTTTTCGTGCCGATTGCTTCAGAGAGTAGAATCAACTGAGTGAATCCATTAGTAACAGCTCATGATTAGGTACATTTGCTAGTTAAGTGGAAAAACATCTCCTCGCCTTACAGCTCTGATTTACTTACTGAGCTTCGTTGCCGATCTTCTAAGCCTAACACTTTAATCTATAAGTGTTCTTTTTGTATGACGCATCATATGCATGACTGCATTCAGTTTATCATGTTCAATATGGGTTTTAAATCCCATGTGCTTACAGGCGGTTGTTTTTCTTATTTGGTTTCTTCTTTTCACAGCTTCTTCTTGGTTATAGTATATTGTACCTAAATATTGCATTTGTGATGAAGTACTCAAATATTTTGCGTATCGAAGCAAAAGCCTCTGTAATGACAAACTCGTGATTATATACTGTATTAATATTCTTTCGTCGCAAATACTACCTTTTGTACTTGCCCTTCCTGGTATAATTGCATGGGGGATTGACAGTATGATAAATAAATAAATAAATAAATAAATAAATAAATAAATAAATAAATAAATAAAGTGCTTCCTCGGTTCACTTTCCCGATGGATGCCAACACGTCGTTGCCTACGCAAGTCATACTCTGACCAAAGCCGAGAACAATTCTTCCATCAAGAGTCCGGAATGCATTGCTTTTACTACCCACTAGTTCAAACCACATTTGTTCGGCCGAAATATCAAGATTGTTACCGGAGGCGCTACCGACGAAGGCCGCCTGAAGGGTAGTTTGCCAGCCAACAGAATACGCGGTGCTTGCTTACCACTTAGAATGACATACAATAAAGGTGATCGCAATTTGGTGATCGCAATGATGGCAAGGCATTCTTTGGCCGCTGTAGTGTAATTACCTTCTGCTTTCCACAGCGATTCGCTTGAATAGGCGATGACTATTTCAAGTCTGTCTTTGTGTTAGGTCAACGGCTACTTAGTAATCCGGGCGTCCATGGGGCGTCGTCAGTGGCTTTCACACATGAAGTTGAAGAAAAGAAAAGAGTGCTACAAAGACGGCGGAATAAAAGAAGAAGACGTACGACGGACAGGTGCTAACAGGCGTTCTTCTTTCAGTCCGCGTCGTTGTAGCGCTCTTTTCTTCAAGTATGTTAAACCAACTCGCCCACATCAAGGTTCTGCTGCTTCACATCATATCTACGTCTGGTTTCGTCAGAAGAGTCAGAGGCGCGGCGATGCACGATATGCCTTTTACAAAGCGTCAATCCTCTCGGAACACAAGCCGAGAAACCTGCGTATTGCAGTCTAGTGGACGGGCTACGGGAAGGTTCGATGTCATCAGTCTTCTGTGAATTTCGAGAAAATATAATTGCTCATGCCGTGGCCCAAGGACAGTAGTTCTTCGTACCCGAAGCGGCTGTTTTACGGCTTTAGGGAGAGAGTCCGGATGATTTGACTGCCTATAGCACTGTTCGAATGCGCCAGAGGTGACCGTCAAAATTGACGGCAAAGATGACATAATCCATGTCGATGAGACTGAGCTGACATTTGAAGTCTGCCAATAATGCGTTAGTCACCCACTGGAATGCTGTATGTGCCTAGCAGAGCCCGAACAGCACGTCCTCGAAATCAGAGTAGCCGTCCACAGTGAGAAAAGTGCGCTTTTTTCGGTTGCTATTGTCGACATTACATAGTCGGTACCCAGTCTTTAGATCCACCGACTAAAAATACTTTCAAAGCAAATCCTGTCGAACCCTTCCTCTAGTGGTGTGTGTGAGGCTACATCATTTGCATTTATGTTAAGGTGAAGGTGAATGGCCCTCAAATGCTGAGATATATCATTCTTCAATAGCTACAGGTGTTACCCAAGGACTCTTGGATAACTGGACAAATTCGTCACGTAGCATTTCATGAACTTGTGGCTTTATCACTTCTGGTAGTCTTGTAAAAATTTGGTACGGCCTCTGAGTGAGTAATTGAGCACTGGTGCACCTCAGGGTAGCGTTTCCGCCAGGTATCCTCCAGGCACAAGGATGAATACGTCCTGGAGCAGGAGCGAAAGAAAAGGTTTATCAACATATTGTAACAAGTAGTCAGATTCTAGTCAGATCTCTCTCGGATCCACACGAGGGGTCCTTTTTAAGCCGTCCTTCTTCATATTTTTCTACCCAAGGGAATCCGATAACTTTGTCGTGGCCAACCAGAGATAGCGTACAGTTCACAAAACTCTGCCTCTGACGTCCAACCTTCCAAGCAAGGGCGAGAGAATCTGGAAACAGATTTAGTTCGCACTGCTTCCACAAAACAGTTAACGCTCGTTACAACTACTACGGAGGGCGTGGGGCGCGGTCGCTTCTAATTGAGCCGCTTGTTTGGCCGTCAGAGTCGGTGTCGGGCACTGCTGTCGCCGTCTGGGCGTTGCCGCTTCCTCGATGTAAACACCCAAAAAATGCGCAGTACCTGTTTGGTGCTTAAATGCGCATTCGTCGTTTATTATACGATACTTGGCAACTGGTGTTTCCTGAATATTTCACGAAGACAAAAATTTGTCTTTTATTGGTGGATGAGACATAGGAGATCTTACGTCTTACGCTTGGGATCACTTGCAATAATATCGAAAGCTACTTCAGAAGCTTGGACCATCAAGGCGGGTTGCGTAGAAACCCTTTGTTGCAGGAGAAACCCTTTGCTAACTGCCGCCACGGCTTCCACGTAAGCGATCTTCGTGCGATTGTTGATGTGTTTATATTCCTGTCTGAAGTTTGTCACCACTACATGATCTTTTCCTCTATGCGACTGAACGATACCTCTTGCGACACCGATATTATGGTCGACCACCATGCGTTGGTCGCTCGTTACGAGGCCTTATATTTCTCCGGGCACTTCTGTGTCGACATAAATCATGACACTTACGTTAGGCGGGATCCTAACACAATATTCTAACATGTTCAAGGCATGATGACTGAAAGCCTTATCAGACGATATCACATGGCCTATGGATAGCCATATCGACTTGGCATTTAGCCGATCACTGTGCCCTGTTGACTAAGTAGGTCAATGCTGGGAAATAGGTCCCGTAAGCATAGCTGCAAAATATCAAAGATAACAGGGTGCCTGGTGATGAACGGTAATTCGTGTTTGCAGATTGTTCAACCATTTAAGAAATAGGAAGAGAGCGACAGAATACACGAGGTAAGTTGCGTGTCATGTTAGAAGAAGCCAGCCACCGACCGCGTCGGATGCCTTTCGTTCTTTGGTACATACTGTTCTTCATGCAAGGCGTTCAGTCCCTTCATGTGGTGCCGAAACATGTTGTGCTATCGAGTAAAGGCAATGTTTACAAGATCATCGCTGTTAAGCGCAACGTCCTACCGACGCTGGCCAAATGCGCCAAGCTTCCAGTGCTTCCATGGACGATATCAAGGTAAGGAGCAGACTTGCGCACGTTGCAGGAAAAGAGTAGTCGCTTACAATTGTATGTTTTCATAGCATAATAATTGGACATCACTTACAGCCCCAAAAGAGTAACAACCAAAATAAGTTTTACGTCATTTTCCTCACTACCTTTATTAAGATTGCACAACTACCGTAAATAGGACGAGCCGGCTTGGGTCATTGAATGTGTCCGCTGCAGCCTTTCACACATTCTTTAACTGCACCAGCAACTGCTTTTCGAAATTTTCTTCGATCATTTCCCCCCGTATTCTCACGCGGACATCTGGAACCACACTAACAGCTCTCTCTATTTTTGCGCTGAAGAGAAAGACTGTTTTGTACTGTCGGAGTATGTTTCAGACAAGACTGTGATTACTCAGGGTTGAGACGCTCTGGTTTTCGTCCTCGATGTAATGCAGCGCGTCATTTCGGTTCTGACTATGACAAGGTACTCACAATAGGGTAGTGAGGCGCTGAGAAATCGCCCAAAGTTGTTTCATAGATACCAACATCGGAAGTTGCCATCACTCACCATCAACAGAAGCGCCGCGTACATTTGTAAGGCCACGCCTCTGCTTTTAAATCATTAGCCATTTTAACTGATTTTAACAGTATTTTTCATGCATTGCTGTCAGTCTTAGTGCTTGCAAGCTAATACGTATGCACCTTGTCACACGCTTTATTTTTTTGAGATTGTGCTCTCGTGTGCTGACAAAACGGAGCCTATCGTTTTTCGTTAGTTCAGCTACTTTTCTTGCGTTTCTTACGCATCATGCGGCACTCACCCCATGCGTGAAGAAAGTCCTGTAATTTCTTTAAACTTTTATCTTCCGTGACAAGACTCAGCCCTTTTCTTCACCAACCTTAAGAGCATCACCCTGGTTGTGTAACGTGGCCGAGGAATCGTCCCGGATGAGTTGGTTTCCCCTATTGAGAAGCTTAGCACCCTTTTTATCATGTAGCGTATGCCAGATAAATATAAAAAAAAGCAAGAGATCTATAAAAGTCAGCGCACGTTCGTCACGCTCGCCGACGTGTGGTGCATCCAGGAGAGGACACTGGAGAGAGTCCCACAGCCTATATTAAAACACGCAACTGTATATAAAATGACGACACACACAACGGACTAAGCCAAAAACGCAAACACGACTCACAAGGAGCAAACATAGCTCGCAGCTACGAGGAAAGTACTTGCACTTAGGCTAGCATGACCTAAATGTGGAAAATCGACGCTGTCGCGGAAGTCCGTCACGTTGACTCCGAAGTACGTGCGCGGCGCGCCTGCTGCTGCAGGACTTGGCTGTGAGTGGCAGTGGCTTCCGATGGCCCTAAGCGGCGTCGTTAGCGGGCGGTGGTAACGACGCCTAGCGGGCCCGTTGGTCAGGGCTGCCTAGCGGATGCCCACGACTGGCGCACAGTGGTCGTCGCTCTTGCAGCCGCCCTACATCTCGGCAGCGAGTCCGGGCTGGCAGGCTCTTTCCGAGCTGCCTCGGACCATGCTCGTACTGAGCGGTGCCCGGCTTGCTACTTTGGTCATTGGATCTGGTCGGTTGAGTCTCCAGGTGCATCAGCCGCGCCCGCTGTCCTTGGCTTTGGCTGGTGGCCGTCGTGTCTTTCTTCAGGCTACGACTTCTTCTCGTGCTTCGCTCGTCAACGTCGCTTTTTGACCACACGTTCCGCACGCGTAGCCCAATCGCGATGCGACTCGTTCCCGCACTTCGCCGTCCTCGTCTTCGCGTCCCTCTTTGGACTACGTACGCACACACGTCGTCGAATTGCCATGGAACGCGTTGAGGCTTCGTCGTCGTCATGTTTGCGTCGCCATTCTCTTGTTTCTCTTGACGTCTAGTATCTCCACGAAGTTTCTGTAAAGAAAGTGAATTAATGGCTTTTAAAAGAAAATTTCCTACATTTTAGTCCGTGCGTGAATCGAACCCGGGCCTGCTGGGGCGAGACAAGCACGCTTTCCCGGCCATATGGCGGCTCCATTGTTTTGACTGACTAACAGCGCGGCCTAGTGCTTGTGTTATTGGGCACGTGATGGCGCAGCCATTGGGGAGGAGATAGCGCCACGTCATCACTGTATAAAATGAGCGTGTTCATGTTGTCCCGAACTGTCCAATAGTATTATTTTTTCGCATTTCCAACCTTAAGTATTCTTACTGTGTCTACGCGGATTTTTTTTTCATTCACCACACCGATCTAATGATTTAATTGCGAAGCATTTCTTGGCAAACATATGAAATTTGACACTATCTAGCCGCTTAGGTCTTCGATCTCTCATGGCTGTTTCGTTAACATGGTATGTACAAAACTTGACAAAGTAAGACAAGAGTATGATGAATATAAATTATCGGTCAAGACCTGAATATCTTCACATGTGTGTCATGTAGGTCATGAAACAGCCGCCTAGGTCTTGATCCTCTCGTGGTCGTGTGGGAACCTTGGTAGGTACCAACGTTGGCATAGTATAAGACCGTATGACAGAGATATTGAAAGGTCACGACGTGATTATTGTGACATGTGTGTCATGTAGGTCAATAAAGAGCCGCCTAGGTCTAAGTGCTCTCACGGCCGTTTCGTAACCTTGGTATGTAGAAAAATTGGCATGGTATGCAAAGAGTGTTTCACGAGCATAAATGGTAGGTCACCACAAGAACGTCATGACATGCCTGTCATGTAGGTCATGAAACAACCGCCTTCGTCTTGGTATGTACCAAAATTGGCATAGTACGACAAGAGTGTATCACGAGCATCAATCATAGGTCATGACATGAATGTCATGACACGCGTGTCATGTAGGTCATGAAGCAACAGCCGACGTCTTGGCGCTCTCATGATCGTTTCGTTAACTTGGGCGGGTCCCCGCACGCTGCTTCGCAAAACATCGATTCCCACAGGCTGTGGCATCTGTCGTTTTTTTTTATCTCTTTTGAAACTGCAGTTAATGCCTAAATGAGGTAGTCGAAGCTGCGTCGCCTGTTGTAGGCTGTTTCGCGAAGCCATTACATGTACTTGGCTGCTGAAAAAAGCAACTCAAGGTAATCAATTGGTTCCGTGATTAACAGAAAACGTAATTATTAACTGGTAACAAATGACGTTTAAGTCGTTACGTATGAGTGTCTTGTAAAGCCGTTGAAGTCTGAGCGCAACTCTGAACAATCTCGAATATCACAAGACTGTGTGCCATGGAGCAACAGAAGGTTAATGCGGCGTCCAAGTTCGACAGATTATCGAAGTAAAGGCACGTGCGCACTGCATACTGAAAATTATCGCGACGAAAGTCCACTCCCATCTCTCTCAAAGAATATTGGTGCCAAAATATTTAGGCTGGACTCGTGCAGATATCGAGTGGAATGCCACATGAGAGCATGTAAACGCGACCAGCGTTACAACGACGTCGCGCCACGAGAAAAGCTCGGACATCATATGACCATTCGCCTAACAACAGTAAATCTTGCCTCCTTTGCAAATCAACGGCACACACGGCAATATTCTGCGACGCTAATATTTTACCAGACGAAACGTAGAAGCTACTGAAAGCAGGAGGGCAATGCTTCCGCTGCACGCAAAGAACCACATGTAAAAGAAGTGTCGATAAGGAGGTGCCTGGTGAATACCAATAAAAATTTGGAAGACGCTTGAGCTTCACCTTTAAGATTAGAACTCGATAGCATTCAAAGTTCCCTGACTGCTTCTCACGCTTTCCGGCGATTGCTGCTTATGTGACAGTAATGTTTACCGGGAAACGTTGGCGGCGAACGCTATGGACGAAGGCAAGCTTTCTGGCAGAAACGTTGCCTCTTGCGTGGGACGTGATGAGGCGGAAGCGAACGCCATCTGGAGGTGTTGCAAGGAACCGGGCGCGCCACGCTATGACTGCTAGAAGCGTTGAACAAGGCGTGTGTGTTTGAGTTTCCTAGTAACAGAATTGCGTTTTCTCGTATAGTCAAATTACAATCCGGCGCTAACATGCCTGTAGGTTGCGTGTAAGCCGTGCTCTACGATTTTCCTGACGCACTTTACATTGACGAATTCAGTTAGTTCAGTAACTTGTTTGCGCTATGTGGAGGGCCTACGTGGTGGATATGCTTGTTTCGGAACGATTTATGCCGAACTGGCGGTCCACGTCGAACGCCGACGCCGGAGATACGCCGACAAGGGGCCCTGAACGCTATCGCGCAGACACAATGTTCGGCCCTTAGTTGCCCGAGAACACCGCTTCAAAGTCATTTTAGAAAGCAATGCACCACAAAGCAAAATGCACTGGCCCACCTAAAGACCTCATACATCTGTAGCCTGCTACCAGCAGCAACCCCGTCTACATGCAAAGTTGGAGCAAAAAAATATGCCAGTTCACCGAAGCAAAGGACACAAGAACTGCGGACTCCATCGATGTTCCTATGGGTAGTGACTACTATTAGTACTTGGCAACCAGTAACGTGCAGAAGATAGATCAAGTAATTAGAGCCATCGAAACAAAGCTTTGATCT